>NW_026571404.1:11774680-12227180 GCF_026225935.1 Boleophthalmus pectinirostris
ACAGATAATGAGGGGGAGAGAGGAGAAACAGAGACAGAGACACAGTAAGTTACCAAACGAGTCTGTGAAAGTCAATATTAGAAATGTAGAATCTGATCAGTTTGAAAGTCTCAGCTGTAAAATGTGAAACTGTTCAACTTCACCAAGTGTTAAAACTGACATTGTTCCTGAAAAGAATGAACTTACATGCAGGTAAAATACAGACTACAAAACAATCTCAAATTTAGTGTAAATAAAATACATGAATACAATATTTTGGTTAATTACAATATATACACAATTTCCATGTAAGCATTATTATTATTATTATTATTATTATTATTATTATATTTTTCTATGGTATAACTGAGGCTGTGCAGGCTAAAAGATGCACTATCTGCTTTGAACCACATAAATGGATTTGCTTTGCTTGTTCTACAATACAGAGACAAGTGGATGATGCCACCTGGCCAAATTACAGGTCAGATCTGTGGAGAGTTCACTCCGCCACTGGTCCATAAGCACGTTTTTGAACATACTTTTAAACAATAAAACACCCGTGAATGAATAAATGCTAGAATAAACTAATTTAAAGGTCCTATATTAGGCCAAACTGACTCTTGTGAGCTTTAAGTCAGGTTATAATGTTGTTACCTCCTGTGTTGGGAAGTTCAGTTCACCAATTTCAAAATGAACTCATTCATCGTTCATACTTGTTTATAATTAATAGTTCTTTCATAGTTCAAAAAAAATGAAGTCATTCATAGTTTTTTTTTTTTTTCAATACGTTGCTGTGAGCTATTATTTCTCAGTATCATTGCCAAAGCCCATATAAAACCACATATCAGATCTTTTAAAGGTTCATATGATCAGTTCTTGTTGTTCCTACTTGCTAAAGTTGCCTCCATGCTGCTTTTCTTTTTTTGTCTTGTTTCAATGACACATGCATCAATGCACTAAATATTAAAGGCTCTTTTCAGTGTGTTTAACCAGGTTTTCACCTGGAACACTGAAGAAATCTAACATCCTACTGAAAGAAGTTCACAGTTCGTTCATCAGGCAGTAACACAGTGTGTTCAGTTCACGTTCACTCAAAATATGAACACATTCAGGTACAACACTGATTACCTCCTCAAAAACATACTTGAAGTTGTTTTTTGTTTTCATTCACACATGTAACCCTTTATTATTAGTCTGGCTAGATCTCCAGCCCTCAAAATATACCAACTTGTGATGTCATGAAGTGGTAGTTTTCAAGTTAACAGCTCCCTTTTACCTTTAGTTCAGAAGGGACTGGGAATTCCTGGTCTGAAATCATCCAAATTATTCCAGTGAAGATGTGTGGAGTTTAAAAACACAGTAAACACTTCCTGTGTTACCACATGACATCATAAGGTGGAACACAGCGTTTTCCATTTGTGATAATAACTCAGCTTAAATGTGCAGGTTTGAGCGTTGAACATGTGTGAATGAAACAAAACACAACTCTGAATGTGTTTGTGATGAGGAAACATTATAACGTAGATCAGAAAATAGTGTGACCTGAGCTCTTTAATCTAAAGAGACAGAGAGGGATGGAGAGAGAGAGAGAGAGAGAGAGAGAGAGAGAAGGAAGAAGGACCAGAAGAGAGGGGCAGAGAGACAGAAGGACACACACACAGAGAGAGGGAGGAAAAGAGAGAGGGGGAGAGAGAGAAAGACAGAGAGAAGAGAGACAGTAGGGAGGGAGAGGAGAAAGACAGAGAAGAAGAGAGAGGGGCAGAGAGAGAGAGAGAGAGAGAGATGGAGAAGGACAGAGAGAGATGAGGAAGGAGAGGGAGAGAGAGACAGAGAAGAGAGAGAGGGGAGAGAGAGAGAGGAGGGAGGAGAAGAGAGAGAGAGGCAGACAGAGAGAGAGAGAGAGAGAGAGGAGAGTAAGGGAGAGAGGGAAGAGAGAAGAGAGACAGAGGGAGACAGAGAGAGAGAGAAAGACAGAGAGAAGAGAGAGGGGCAGAGAGAGAGAGAGAGAGAGATGGAGAAGGACAGAGAGAGATGGGGAAGGAGGGAGGAGAGAGAGACAGAGAAGGAAGAAGGACAAGAAGAGAGGGGCAGAGAGAGGGAGAAAGAGAGAGGGAGGGAGGAAAAAGACAGAGAGGGAGAGGGATACAGAGAAGGACACAGAGAGAGAGAGGGGGGGGAGAGAGAGAGACAGAGACGGACAGAGAGAGAGAGAAAGACAGAGAGGGAGGGAGAAGAGAAGGAGAGAGGGGCAGCGAGAGATAGAGGGAGAAAGAGAGAGGGAGGGGAAGACAGAGAACGACAGAGAGAGAGAGAGAAACATTATAAACTAGATCAGAAAATAACGTAATCTGAGCTCTTTAATCTAGGTTTTTACCCCCTCGTTGCTTTGCGTCGCTCAGTCTCTCACCTCGTTTGCCTCCTGACACTAAAGAAACATATGATGCATTTTACGGCCAAACATAATAAAATCCCTCTTCACTTTTATTGCTCCACGCACATGAGGACATATGGAAACGTTGGCTTCTGTAAGTTCATGACTGTAATTACGTGGAACAAGACACAACCTGCGTTAGCACATACACACCATATTCCAGTGTCAATCTTTAATGTTTGAATTGGCAAAGTGAAACGGGATCCACAGATACTCACACACTCTGCCTCCGTTACATAACTCGACTTACACAAAATGTTCCCTGGAAATAAAGGCTATAGGAAAAGTGTACGTTTTTTTTCTGATATTTGTTTGCGTAAGTTCGTGAAAGATGTGATTTTTCGTTTGTGTTTTCCGAGATCCTCTCCGTTCCCAGGAAGAGGAGAAATGGGGCGCGTCTCGTTTCTCTTTCCTCACGTCCTTCTCCCAGGTTCCTCTTCGGGGTTTTGGAGGAAATGGGTGAGGAAGATCTGGTCACGGAGAGGAGAAGAGAAAGAAGAGAGGAGCAACGAAGAGAGGGGAAGAGAAGAGAGAGGAGAGAGAAGTAAAGAGGAGAAGAATGAAGCAGAGGAGAAGAGAGGAGAGAGAAGAAGAGAGGAGAGGAGAGAGAGAGAAGAAGAGAGAGAGAGAGAGAAAGAAGCAGAGGAAGAGAGAGAGAGAGAGAGAGAGAGAGAGAAGAGAGAAGCAGAGGAAAAGAGAGGAGCAGAGGAGAGAGAGAGAAGAAGAGAGGAGAGAGAGAGAGAGAAGAGAGAGAGAAGAAAGAGGAGAAGAAAGATGAGAGAAGAGGGAAAGAGAGAAGCAGAGGAGAGAGAGAAGAGAGAAGAAGAGAGAGAGAGAGAAAGAGAGAGAAGAAAGAGAAGCAGAGGAGAAGAGAGGAGAGAGAAGAGAGAAGAGAGAGAGAGAGAGAGAGAGAGAGAGAGAGAGAGAGAGAGAGAGGGAGAGAAGCAGAGAAGAGAGGAACAGAGGAGAGAGGAGCAAAGGAGAGAGAGAAGCAGAGGAGAAGAAGAGAAAAGAGGAGAGAAAGATGCAGAGAAGAGAAGAGAGAGAGAGAGAGAGAGAAGAAGAGAGAAGAGGAGAGGAGAGAAGAAGAGGAGAGAGAGAGAGAAGAAAGAAGCAGAGGAAAGCGAGGAGCTGAAGAGAGAAAAGAGAGAGGAGAAGAGAGAAGCAGAGGAAAAGAGAGGAGCAACGAAGAGAGGAGAAGAGAGAAGCAGAGGAAAAGAGAGAGCAGAGGAGAGAGAGAAGAGAGGAGAGAGGAGAGAGGAGAGCAGAGGAGCAAAGGAGAGAGAAGCAGAGGAGAAGAAAGAAAAAGAGGAGAAGAAAGATGCGGAGAAGAGGGAAAAGAGAGAAGCAGAGGAGAAGAGAGGAGCAGAGAAGAGAGAGGAGAGAAGAAGAGGAGAGAGAAGCAGAGGAAAAGAGAGGAGCAGAGGAGAGAGGAGCAAGGAGCAAAGAAGAGAGAAGCAGAGGAGAAGAGAGGAGCAGAGGAGAGAGAGAAGAGAAGAGAGGAGCAGGCAAGAAGAGAGGAACAAAGGAGAGAGGAGCAAGGAGCAAAGGAGAGAGAAGCAGAGGAGAAGAAAGAAAAAGAGGAGAAGAAAGATGCAGAGAAGAGGGAAAAGAGAGAAGCAGAGAGAAGAGAGGAGAGAGAAGAGAGAGAGAAGCAGAGGAAAGAAGAGAGAGAGAAGAAGAGAGGAGCAGAGGAGAGAGAGAGAGAGAGAGACAGAGAAGAGAGAAGAGCAGAGGAGAGAGGAGGAGAGAGAAGCAGAGGAGAAGAAAGAAAAAGAGGAGAAGAAAGATGCAGAGAAGAGGGAAAAGAGAGAAGCAGAGGAGAAGAGAGGAGCAGAGAAGAGAGAGAAGAGAGAGCAAGGAGCAGAGGAGAGAAAAGAGAGAGGAGCAGAGGAAAAGAGAGGAGCAGAGGAGAGAGAGAGAGGAGCAGAGGAGAGAGAAGCAAGGAGCAAAGAAGAGAGTAGTGGAGGAGAAGAGAGAAGAGGAGAACAAAGGAGCAGAGGCGAAGGAAAAAGCAGAGGAGAGAGGAGCGGAGGAGAGAGAGGAAGAGAAGGAGAGAGGAGCAAGGAGCAAAGAAGAGAGAAGCAGAGGAGAAGGAAAAAGCACAGGAGAGAAGAGAAGAGCAGAGAGGAGCAGAGAGAGAAACTAAAACACACTTGACTGACGGCTGAAAATGTCTACGTGTGTAACTTTACATGCATGACTCTGAATTTCTCATTTATTTACTTTTTAATAGTGAATAAGCTCGGAGCAGTGGGCGCGGACAGGAGGTCGATAAAAACAAAAATACTCTAAGCGCTGAAGTCTTCAATTAAGGTCAGGTCTGGATTACGCAAACATACACGAATCGACGTAAGAAATGAACGGGTAGAAGCATGTGTGGTCTGAAGACGAGGGAACGCTGTTATCATACGATTTTTGGTCGCGAGAAACGGTCAAATCAGTGGAAAATATGAGAGTTTTCCAGAGCGATCATTTGTAAATAGCATAATGACATGTTTGATGAGTCTGGGCTGTCTCTCCTGCGCTCCACCGCGTGCTTTTGTCTGTCGCGGACATGTTCTTGGATTGACTCGGACTCCATCTTCCTGGCAGCCCATAAAAGATCTCCCTGGTTCCTCCTGGATGCTCCGGAGCTGACGAGGGGCCAAGCGTCTCCGCATGCCCAGACAGAAGTGGTCGTCGGCGGGCTCGGACCTGCTCTGTCCCCCCTGTGATGTGGTGCCGTTCCCAGGCCCCGGTGTGTCCTCTGTGTGTCTGTCTTTCACGGTGTTAAATGGAGGCGTGTGCTGCTGCCAGAGACTTCAGTTTCTCTGTGTCTACGGCAACATGAGAAGGACAAAGAGCTAAAGAGCTGCTTTTAATCTCAACTGTTTCTATTAACCTTTAGATACAACACAGTTCAGGCAAATGGTTTAATGGTACAGAGTTTAAAAATGTACCAGAGTTGCACTTTTGGGGTCTCAGTGTTTGGGTTTTGAATAAAAAATAGTTTTAAAAATTCTTAATTTCAATTTCTTCAAGTTGCACTAAATAAATATTTCAGCTACAGGGTCTAGAATGTTCACCAATATGGAATTAAACTCTGTCTTAATGGAGACAATCAGGTGACTTCACCCGACTAAGTTGCATGTCAGGCCTATGGAGAATGGATTGAAAATATATTTTTAGACATTTTTAAGCATTTCTGAAAACTTTATCTGTAATTGAATAAATGCAAATGACTGTATTTTTTCGGACTATAAGGCACTTCGGAGTATAATGAAGAAATGAAGAAGAAAAAGCATATATAAGTTGCATCGGACTACAAGTTGCACTTTTTGGGGAAATATTTTTATAAAATCAGAGACCTGGAACAGACATTTCATCTTGAAAGTTCGAGTAATAACAATAAACCAGAGAACAACAGACTGTTAACGTCACATATGAACAGTTCTTCAGATAAACTATAACATAAACAACAGAACAGAATAAATTTAACAAACTCTCCATCTCACTCCAAATCACTAAATCCACTGAATTCTTCATCCTCTTTGTCACTTCTGAGCAACTCCACGACCTCTGGAGGTAAACGGAGCGCTGCGTTCCTCTTCTGTGTAGTTGTCGTCAGACTCAGCATCAGTTCCAGTTAAAACAAGCACAATCAGAGATAACAACCTGGTCCCCCATGAGGCATCGGTGGGGGCAGTTCATCACCATGGAAGCCAGATTATGAGGAGCCCAGCCCATACCTCGGTTATGTGTGTGCCAACTTGTGTGATGATTGGGTGAATATTTTAGCCTGCAGATGGTTCAGAAATTGACCAAAATTGCCTGTCCTTTATAATGGCGTGACTTTTCAAATGACCCGTGTGACCTCAAATGACCTCGGATCATCACCAAACTTTTTTTTTTTTTTTTTGCAGCAGCATCGGGTACGGCGGCTTGGTGAGAATCGGTCCATAAATGGCGGAATTATGGTGGGTGGACAGACACGCAGACACACAGGGTGAATACAAAACCTGGTCAACCCTTTGGGGATCAGGTAATTATTCCGGCCATTCTGAATCCCGACAGGATGGTTTCGGTCGTCTTTATAAATTTGTCTCATTTCATTTCATTTATTTCTTTGTTTGAGCCAGATACAACAAAATTCAAAAACAATAACAAAAATAGTGATATGTACATGAACATATTTGGGACCTGGTGCTCAAAAGGAGTGGGATGAAGTTTAAAAAACTTATGGAGTTCTACCCCAATTGTTTTACATAATCACATGGTTCACTTTTTTTTTTTGACTGAAAACTTTAAATTTTTTAAATTTTTTTTAAATTTAAAGTTTTCAGTGGTACAGAAGTAATGGTGCGATCGACTGGGATACAGACAGGACAGAGGCTTTTTCTGCAGGAGACATGCGCAGTAGAGCCAAGAAACAGTGGTACAGGAGTAAGAGGGCAGCAGATACTGACACACAAGACTAGAGCCTCTCACGGCCGATAGTGCAAAAATTTTAGTATATAAATAGCACCCAAACCATGAAAAAAAGTGCGACTGATAGTCTGAAAAATACGGTAGATGAATTCCATACTGTGGCACATTTTAGCCAAAGCAGCTCGCTCCATGTGCTTTACATCAGAGAATCAGTCACCCTTTTGCACACAGATTCATGCACTAGTGTATTCAGATACTGGAGGTGAAGCAGGTTAAGTGTCTTGCCCAAGGACACAACTCCACTGATGATGTTTATGAAGGGGGATGGGGAGGAGGGCTGTACTACCAAAGCTAGTTCGGGCATAAATGAATTACATAAAGGAGCAGCTGTAGTTTGAGTTTTGCTCGTGTAAATCATTTCGCTCGCTAAATCCCCTGTAATTCAAACAGTTATCTTTCGAATGCTTGTAGTGTTGTTTGTTTACTTGAGGGGAACCAGCTGCGCTCTGTTGCTCCATCGAACAGGAATGGCCTTATGTAACATGTGACACGCTCAAATGAACACGCAATCTGAGCCTAAACACAGAGTCGGGCAGGTGAGCACACAAACAGCTCCACAGACCAGCTTCTATGCAAGAAAGACATTAACTCACCGCCACAGTCACGTATGAAGAGTACAGAGCTCAGATGTACAAGCTGGGATTCAGATTTCAGCGTAATAGGCGCAAAGAAGTAGTTATGTTTTTATCAAAGTACTTAATTCTTACACAAGGCATTACTTATATGGTCCTAAAACTACAATTTTACTATCAACTATTTACAATCCCAGAATACTACATTGTATTCTAAGACCACGTTTACACTGAAACGAATCCGCGTATCACCGTTTCACCGTATCGGAAACGATCTGCTTCCACACATGTTGTTTTTTCCGTCCTTATCTACACAGCTTTGAGCATATTTGTTTACGTTTTACAGAAACAAAACTTAAAATCGCATGGCTAATTTGCATAAACTGAGAGCTCAAAACAGTTCGCTATTGCACGCTGACACAGTTCAGCTTCTGTCGGACTAAAGGACACGACTCAGTGGTTATATGTGTTCTTTCTGTGACAGAGGGGTGTTCTGCTGATGGTGAGTCTGTTCTGTGCTTCTATCGCGTTGCAGATGGTTCATGTTAAACTTTTCAGAGATTATACATCTACAGGTCATACACATAGATCGTTTATATGAATGGACATATATCCTTGCCTCTTAGCGATTTGGTGCACAGATCTACATCAGCGTATCAGCGTTTTCAGGTGTCCACACGGTGCTGGATCAGATCTGTACTCAGATGAATTCTTGGGAGCTGGCGGCACCAGATCGTTCCATCTCTGGAGCCGTTTTCAATCGGATTAGTGTGGACAAACACTGCATCTACAACAAAAATGATTTGAAAACGTACTAGTGTGGACAGGGCCTCAAATACAGATAATGATCATTGCAAGTAAAAGACAGGAATGAGCAGAAAAAAAAAGGTCTATGTGAGGTGTGGTACTTGCTCCAGAACTTAGATAACTATAAACATACCTTCATATCTGATGCAAAAAAAAAAACAAAAAAAAAAAAACACGGGAAGTCTTGAACCTTTTTCTTATCTTTGCAGATGGGTTGTTGCCCAAACCAAAACACAGTATTACGAAAAGCAGTTGCTAAATAGATCACATATTTAGCTTCTAAGATCAATTCCTGGTTCTGACAATTTACTGAATCTCTCCTCAGTCTTCACTCATGTGGCCCATAAGATTAAATAGTTGATGTTACACTTCTAATTGTAGTGTCGTAGTACTCGAGACCGCTCTTTTACGGTCTTGGTTTCGTCTCGGGCTTGAGTGCATTTGGACTCCGTCTTGTCTCGGTTTTGATGGTGCTCGGTCTCGGTCTTGTCTCGGACTCCAGGTCTGACAATCATATTTCATTCTGGTCGGTAAATGTGCAGAGGCTTCTCAGTATCACTGCAAAACCAGTAAGATAATGTAACTGTAAATGTTATGAACTTGAAAACCTACTTGATTCACTTTGAAGACGATTTCTGAAAAGTGCCAGTGGAAGTGAGATTAAAGAAGAGCTTCTCAAACTGTGGGTGAGGGTCCAAAAAAAGGGGCTCAGACTGTTTAAGTGCAGTACAGTTTGCTTGGCCTATTTTAAGCCTAAATTAACATTAATCAGATAGAATGAAGATAGATTTATAAAAACATTGATAAATATGTGCCAAAATAATAACAGAAAATGACAAAAACGGTCTTGATCTGGTCTCGAGGGGCCGTGGTCTAAGTCTTGTCTCGGTCTCGGCCTTTAAAAGTCTTGGTCTTGTTTCGGTCTCGGCCTTTAAAAGTCTTGGTCTTGTTTCGGCCTCGGCCTTTAAAAGTCTTGGTCTTGTTTCGGTCTCGGCCTTTAAAAGTCTTGGTCTTGTTTCGGGGTCTCGGCCTTTAAAAGTCTTGGGTCTTGTTTCGTCTCGGCCTTTAAAGTCTTGGTCTTGTTTCGGTCTCGGCCTTTAAAAGTCTTGGTCTTGTTTCGGTCTCGGCCTTTAAAAGTCTTGGTCTTGTTCGGTCTCGGCCTTTAAGAAGTCTTGGTCTTGTTTCGGTCTCGGCCTTTAAAAAGTCTTGGTCTTGTTTCGGTCTCGGCCTTTAAAAGTCTTGGTCTTGTTTCGGTCTCGGCCTTTAAAAGTCTTGGTCTTGTTTCGGTCTCGGCCTTTAAAAGTCTTGGTCTTGTTTCGGTCTCGGCCTTTAAAAGTCTTGGTCTTGTTTCGGTCTCGGCCTTTAAAAGTCTTGGTCTTGTTTCGGTCTTGGTCCTTTAAAAGTCTTGGTCTTGTCGGTTTCGGTCTCGGCCTTTAGAAGTCTTGGTCTTGTTTCGGTCTCGGCCTTTAAAAGTCTTGGTCTTGTTTTCGGTCTCGGCCTTTAAAAAGTCTTGGTCTTGTTTCGGTCTCGGCCTTTAAAAGTCTTGTCTTGTCTTCGGTCTTGGCCTTTAAAGTCTTGGTCTTTTGTTTCGGTCTCGGCCTTTAAAAGTCTTGGTCTTGTTTCGGTCTCGGCCTTTAAAAGTCTTGGTCTTGTTTCGGTCTCGGCCTTTAAAAGTCTTGGTCTTGTTTCGGTCTCGGCCTTTAAAAGTCTTGGTCTTGTTTCGG
Source organism: Boleophthalmus pectinirostris (assembly GCF_026225935.1). Lineage (NCBI taxonomy): Eukaryota > Metazoa > Chordata > Actinopteri > Gobiiformes > Gobiidae > Boleophthalmus > Boleophthalmus pectinirostris. The sequence goes on from NW_026571404.1 coordinate 11,784,664, forward strand.
TCTTGTTTCGGCCTTTAAAAGTCTTGGTCTTGTTTCGGTCTCGGCCTTTAAAAGTCTTGGTCTTGTTTCGGTCTTCGGTCTCGGCCTTTAAAAGTCTTGGTCTCTTGTTTCGGTCTCGGCCTTTAAAAGTCTTGTCTTGTCTCGGTCTCGGCCTTTAAAATCTTGGTTCTTGTCTCGGTCTCGCCTTTAAAGTCTTGGTCTTGTTTCGGCTCTCGGCCTTTAAAAGTCTTGGTCTTGTTTCGGTCTCGGCCTTTAAAAGTCTTGGTCTTGTTTCGGTCTCGGCCTTTAAAAGTCTTGGTCTTGTTTCGGTCTCGGCCTTTAAAAGTCTTGGTCTTGTTTCGGTCTCGGCCTTTAAAAGTCTTGGTCTTGTTTCGGTCTCGGCCTTTAAAAGTCTTGGTCTTGTTTCGGTCTCGGCCTTTAAAAGTCTTGGTCTTGTTTCGGTCTCGGCCTTTAAAAGTCTTGGTCTTGTTTGTCTCGGTCTTGGTCTTGTTCGGTCTCGGCCTTTAAAAGTCTTGGTCTTGTTTCGGTCTCGGCCTTTAAAAGTCTTGGTCTTGTTTCGGTCTCGGCCTTTAAAAGTCTTGGTCTTGTTTCGGTCTCACCCCTCATAGGTCTTGGTCTTGTCTTGCTCTCAGGACCCTGGTCTTGACTACAACACTATTTAATTGTAAACCCATAACATATTTCAATCACCATGTTATCATATATTGTCTCTAAATCTTAAATTAGTTGATCCTCCTTCTTCAGAGCATCATTACAACACAACAACAACAACACAATCAGCTTGCATTCTACTGATGAAACTTCCCTCACTTCACATCAAGTTTGTGAAGTTGTAGTGTATTGTTTTGTATCCTGCGAACTGTATTGAGCTCAAATAGTGCCAGGGAGAGATCTCGAGATTACGCAAACATGCATGGTTAACATATAAAACCAATGAAGCATGTTTTGATTTATTAGATTTGTGAGCATGTTAGAATGTTTTACCTCCTCAAAACTCCTCCTGAAAGAGTTGTGTTTTGTTTCATTCACACATTTTTGAGTAACTCTTTATTATTAGTCTGTCTACATTTCCAAAACTCAAAATGAATGAAGCAGGTAGTTTTCAGATTAACAGCATCTTTTACCTTTAGTTCAGTAGAGATTGGCAATTCCGGGTCTGAAATGATCCAAATGATTCTAATGAAGGTGTAAGGAGTTTAAAAACACAGTGTTTTCTGTTTCAGAGACGCACAAATATGCAGGATTTGTGTGTTGAACATGTGTGAATGAAACTAAACACAATTCCAGGCATGTTTGCAATGAGAAAACTATATTAAAACATCATCAGATCAGAAAATAGGGTAATATTGGCCCCTTAAAACACGGTAGAAAGCTCCAAAGGGTCAATTTTGCGCAATACCTCCTTAAAAAAAATGCATTTCTAGAGTTGGATTGCAAACAGAATGCTAATTTGCCACCAGGCCATTGATATTGTGTTTTTCATGAGCTCTATTACTGCGTGGTTTCATGTGCCAATACCACACTTTTATAACTTGGTTTGAGCAGAAGACCACAGCGTACTTGGGTTAGCTCGGTGTAGGGCAGATGCTGGTGGTATAGGAGCTGTTTTGCCCTGGGACATTTGGAGGTTTGAGCCCCCGCCCCCCCCCCCCCTTCACACACCCCTACCCCTCACCCTGTCATTAAAGTGACACTAAAGTCCTGTTTAGCCCCACAGAGCGTGCTAATAACAGTTTTAATAACCCGGGCACATGTAATATTTCACCACTTTTTGGGTTGTTATGTCACTGGCAGCTCCATGGAAAAACAGCTTCACTACCGCAGGGATGAAATGACTGGGAAAAGTCCATAAATATATATGACAAATCCATGTTTTTGTATGACACACTGTGAGAACTGCAGAAAGTCATTTTTACATTATGTATCCACGCAGCAATAAGGCAAAGGTCTAAAGGTCCAATATTATACAAAACTGACTCTTCTGAGCTTTAAGACATGGAATGCTTCTTGTATGACCACATGACATCATAAGGTGGAACAGGGTAACCAGGCTGGCGCCATCTAGTGCCTTCGCTCAATTTCATTTCTCTCCAGTAACTAGGTCAAGAATCAGAATACACTAAACGGTTTGCAAGAACCCTGGAAATTGTAGAAGAGCTGCGAAGCCGTGACGTCAAACCCAATCTCCATTTTGTTTCCACAAAAGGGACCCATACAGGCGCTTGACCCGAGGGACCCAAGTAAACAGAGCGGTCGAGATGGATGTAAACAAAGCCGTAAATTCTGTGTTGGCAACGATTCCCAAGGTCGAGGATTTAAAGCTGGAACAAAGAGAATGTTTGGTGAATTTGATCAAGGGGAAAGACGTTATTGTCCTTCTTCCTACGAGATTTAGTGCATTACATACGTCATGATTAAACAGCAGCGATTGGTTAAATAAAAAAGTACTCGCCTACCATTGAGCGAACGAATCCTAATGCTGTGAGGTCAGACTTCATAGAAACCGGTTGTTGAATCAGACTAGGAACAGAGCGCTTTCTCCAGAATCGTTCATTTCGTCTATTTTTGCACATTAACTTCTTATTTTCTTTTTAAAGACAATACAGTGGGAGATGTATTGACCTTGTTGACATGTTTCAGCTGCGAGCTGCGAGCCATCTTCAGAACTGTCACTGACACTTCCCTTGTAAGGAGACTGTAACACACATTGTGATGGATGGTCCACTACCGAGTTGTCTCCATGGAGATGTTATTGCTCCGCTGGTATGTTCCACAATATGACACTAAACTTCTATTACCCTTTGTCCTATCAATAATCATATCATTGTTGCAGTGTCTTCCTATGATCTCTTCCTATGTTTTCAAAATCTTCAGACTTAAAACTTCATGATCTGGTAAACTTTAAAACTGCTCAAATGATGTTCAAGGCATCTGTCAACTCTCTTCCAGCTAATTTAAACAATTTATTTCAAGATCAAAATGCTCATCTTAACCCTCTCCAGGCAGACGTTGCAGATTTGCAACAGCTAAATGCCAATTACCTACTTACTCCAGATCCATATTTTAGCTTTTTTTACTCAGGAGCCTTTTTTCCCATCCATGCTGATAAACGTGGACGATGCAGACTGTGCAAGAACGGCTACACGCAAACGGCTGCCAGAAGTGCAAAGTACTTTTGTTGTTTACAAAGGATAAAAGCGTCAGGATTGTATATTACTACCCCATATGATAATTTTCCCCAAATATCAGATTTTTCCTGATACTAAAAATTTATTTGAGCCTGAGAGGGATAACTACAAACTTAGAGGTAATAAAAATCAGACAAAATTCAGAACTACTTTAAAGTCACTGTGCATCTCAGTATGTGGAATTAATCTGTGGAATAGATTATCAGAATAACTAAAAGCATGTAGGAGCCTGGTACAGTGCGGTACAAGAGAAACTATGAAAAAATACCTGGATGAGAGACAGTGACGCCCTCAGCACAGAGCGTGAGGTCAGGGGGAGGAAGGTGTAGGGTTAGAGAGTGTTGGTCCACTGTGGTGTCTGGACGAGTGTGTGAATGTTTTGTCTTGTTTTGTCATATATATATATATATATATATATATATATATATATATATATATATATATATATATATATACATGTGTGTATATATATATATATATATATATATATATATATATATACACATACACATATATATATATATATATATATATATATATATATATATATATATATATATATATATATATATATCACACACATGTATAATTGAAGTGTTGCTCTGTAAAGTGTGGGAGGGGATTGAAAATGTATAAGCTTTACTTCATCCATCCCCTTTTCAAACCATGCATGTTTGTATCTGTATTGTTGTTATGTAAATTGTATGTGCAGGTTTGAAAAAAAACAAAAAATATAACTAAGATTTTATATTTTATTACTTATTTTTCTATTTTATTTTGACTTGTACATTTACATTTACATAATTATGTCTTATTTGACACTTGTCTCTTGCTCTTTTTTGCTGCTTATTTACAATTTATTATTACCATTTATATTTTTTACTCTTTGTTATTATATTATATTGTGATGTGCGAGCTACTGTGTCCAAATAATTTCCCTGGTGGAGCTGTAAAGTTTGTCTAAATCTAGCAATAAAAGCAATAAAAACACCTGTAAGTGTATCAAAAGTAGGATTTAAGTTTAATGGGATATTATGGAACTCCATGGAGACAAGCAAACGGCAAACCCTCCACCACAAGACTTACACAGTGCGCCTTTAAATAAATTGTACCTTTTGGATGGTCTTGAAGTATCCAGACTATTTGTTTTGGTAACACCGTCGATCTCCAAGAATCAACACATTCTGCTTTGTATCAGGATAATTCCACGCCTCGTAACCACATGTCTGAAGAGTTCTGTGTTTGCACAACCTTAAAATGAATTTGTTAACACATTTTTGAATCGCGTCAGACCCCGGCTCTTTCCACATAATCATTGTTTTGCTCAGAGTCGCGCTCTCAAGGCCTACAATCTTTTACTGCTTTTTCCGCCATTATCGACTTCATCATAACAGTACCGAAAGCCCCGCAAACAGACAACATATATTTATAGAAATCACTCCGTAGCCAATAAGCACGTATCAGATAACTCTTTCCTGCTAGCCTAAGCTCTCCTCTCCTTTCTCACCAAATAAATTGATAGTATCTCTAGCGCAGACATACAAAGCATAGCAATGGGCGAGTCAGTGGGCTACGGTTGGAGCCAGATAGACCGATGTGGTTGTAGCTCGGTCTAAGTATCCAAAACAGAGCAATAATATAGTGGCCCCATACTCACAGCGGTAAATCCATTCATATAATCAGCCGTGCCCTGGATATATTAACATGCAGTAGTTTTTTTATTGGCCTGAAACCTCAGATTAAAAGTTCATAAGTTGTGGCACATAATTGGACACAGGAAAGTAACTGGTGCGAAAGAAAGATGTGAGGTTTTTTACGGTGGAGGGTTCGTCAGATGGTTTCTCCATGGAGATGTTATGGCTTTGGAATGTTTCACAGTGTGGTTTTAAATCTTTTTATCAAGTTACTGGGCAGATCTGGGGAGAGGCAAACCCGCTCACAGTCAGAATGCCTGTTTTTCAAGAAGTGCTCTAAAACCACCTGTAACTGAGTAAATATAAGGTAAGGTCTTTTTAACCGTGAAACATGAAGAAAAACAATGAATATCCATAGAAAAAAAAAAAAGAAGAAAGTTGCATAATGTACTTTTAACACGAATGGTTGGAACTGAATCAATTGTTTTAAAAGAACCAATCAAATTTGTATGCAGTTTGACACTGATTAAAGGTGCACTGTGTAACTTTTCAGGTGGAGGTGTGTACAATCCCTCACTCGTCCAGGTAGAATCCTAGCCAGGCTTGTGCCACCTAGTGCCTCCACTCAATTTCCTTTTTCTCCAGCGACTAGGTCAGGAATCAGAATACAATAGACGGTTTGCAAGAACCCCGGCGGTTGTAGACCGCACACCGGCCAAACAGTGAAGAGCTGTGAAGCCATGACGTCAAACTCAAGTGTCTGTCTGGGTCCCTTTTGTGGTACAGCACAACAGTAAACAAAGTGTAGACGATACAAACTTTTTTTGCACCTTCCGCAAGTTTTTTGCACCTTTCACAAGTTCACCTCGCAGAAATGACAATAATCATTGACAGACATGTTCTCTCTCTGCTTTGTTTGCTGTTGTGAGGGCAATTACTTGGACACCACTGAGCGTTCAGGCACATTACATACTTCATGACCAAAAGCAGAGATTGGTAAAATAAAAAAAAGTACCCGCCTACCGTCGAGCGAACGAAGTTGCAGATGGTTTCCATGAAGTGAAACTGGCTGATGAATCAGGTTAGCAGAAACCATGGCAAAAGCAGAAATTAAATTTGTCAACTGGACAAAAGTTTATTTTGGTCGAATATGTTTTGCAGCTCATCCAAGCTGCTTTTTCAGTTCTGCTACAGAATGATATTCAACCAAAATAAACTTTTGTCCAGTTGACAAATTAAATTTCTGCTTTTGACATTTTTCTGGTGAAGGGTTCACCACTTGCCTCTTCCACTTCCACGTGCCACTTCCCTGGAGATAATGGAGATAATACTGTTTAGCCTTGATTATTCCACAGCATGGAAACAAACTTGGTAATCACAATGGAGACAGGTTACTGGTCAGATCTATGGAGATGCACATGTGCACCACATGTACAGTAAGTGAACAAATGGAAGCAAGATATGCTGAATGCCCTATGGTGGAACATTCCAGGCAGAGAAATAACATCAAGTTACACAGTTACACTTTTAACACTGAAAACAACACACGTGTCAGTACAGCAGCAGAACAAGCAACATAAATAAGAGTTTTGTGCACAAAAACACATTTGGTATCATAATAACAGGCTTAAAATTATTAATATTGTAGTGTGTCTAGTATGTGGACATCATTCCAAAAGGTAAACACACTCCCACTCTCAGTTTGAACCATTTTAAACAAATCTAAGCCTTGGTCATTTTTCTCTGTGATTAGTTTGTAAATAAATGAGTTCTCACATTGTCTTTTGAACGGCTCTTTGACATGAACAGATCCAACAGATTTGGATCCCACGAAAGAGCTGAAAGTCCCATCACTAGTGCAAAATTAGACATTACAAAATTACTGTAAATAAGTTAGCACATGAGGGAGTCCAGATTGGATTTACATAAATAGATTGTTTTTGACCGTACTGGGAAAAATGCAGATCCGCTGTCATTCCTGGAAAGCTGTGGTGTTGGTAATTAGCTAGAATGCAAAGTCGTGCAGTGATTTCTGATGTAATTTCTGCTATAACTAACTGAATTGGAATAATTTTATTGAATAGAGACGACAACATCTGTTACTACACATGAGGCCTTCCTAAAGTTGAAATAAAGTGCATGGAGAGTCTCTTCGGTCAGTTTTTTTGACCAAAGTCCAGACGGTAGAGTGTCCATATGTAAGAGTACACAGTGAAATTAGAGACAGATCAGAGTTTGTCTGTCACTGAAATGATCACAACAACTAGCATGCTAACAGCACTAGGGCTGGTATCATTCAGAAGACGCCGATACGATACACACCTTGATACATAGGCCATGATACGATGCATATCTCGATAAAGTGAGCTTATGGTTCAATACGTTTCAATACGATATATTTCAAATCAATTCGATGCGGTTCAATAAAAAATAAAGGCTAAATCATGGCTGTGATACTACAAGTCTTTGTTAAACCATTTCTTGTGCAAAGTTAATATGAAACATAAACACTTTAATCCTCAAAACAGGGAATATATCAAATCTGTCGCAGAAACGGGTTTAATTCCTGTAAACAAGCAACAAAACTGTAGCTTTGTAACAAAATGATTTAGTAAAATAAACCAAAAAACACTCTTGGTGATATATCGATACAGCAGCCCACGATATCGATACTGTATCATTACATTATAGGACACGATATACCAATATTTCAATATTTTTGCACAGGCCTAAACAGCATAACTTTCTGATTTGTGGACAAGAAAATGCTTATTTTTTGAATAGCTTTAATAAAACTAGTATATTTGTACTGAGACAGGACACATTTTAGACTGTAACTCATTTGGCAAAGTGTTTGTTCACTGATCTGAAGGTTTGTCGATCAAATCCCACTCGATGTAACAGGTTGGCGCCGCGATTCCAGCTCCCACAGATGAATGATGCGTCCTTTGTGTCCTTGGGCAAGACACTTAACCCACCTTACCCCCAGTGTCTGTGTACACTGATGTTTGAGTGTGTGAATGGGTGAGTGGTTTCTTGATCTAAAGCGCTTTGCGTACTTTGAAGGTGGAAAAGCGCTCGATAAAAATGTGTCAGTTTAACATTTTAAACATTTGTTACTACACATGAGTTGCCGTAGACTTCCTAAAGTTGACAAATAGCATGCGAACGGCACACCAACGAAACGTTCTGGTTCACAAACAATAAAAATGTCTTGTTTTGACCTTATGCTCAACATTTTTATAGCTTTTGTAAAATGAATGAAACAAAACAGAACTCCAGGTATGATTTTGATGAGGTAAGAACATTCTAACATTCTTAAAGTTCACAAGAGTCAATTTTGCGTAATACAGGACCTAAAATGAACAAAAAGTCTATCTCCATGGCCTCTCTCCCACGTCTACACATGGAGCTGGTTTAGACCAACAAACAACAGCCCCAGCCTATGAAATACGAGCCCCAAAACAAAGCTTCCTCTTCAGCAAAGCCCTGCTCCTTCATGGGCCCTTCTCCTCCCTGTTTCCCCAGGTTTAATCGCTCACATGGGGCAGGGGTGACTCCGGGGCAACCATGAGTTGTGGCCAGTCACTTGGTCAAAATCTGTACTGCAAAAAAAACAGCTTAGACTTAGGTTTCAGGATGATAAGTTAGAACTGTTGCTATAGTGATTAACAACAAATTCAAAACAAACAAATTCTATCTTTAGAACTGTTCTCAAAATGATAACATACAACACAAATCTGAAATCCTTGGAGAGATTATTTCATGTAATTTTAAAGTATTTCCAACTATTTTTAATACATTTTTTACTTGTATTAATCAGAATTGTTTAAATTTCAAGTGACAATTTGGCTTATAGCAGTAAACAAACACTGAAACTAGTCATAGTAGTAATAATAATATGTTTTGACATGTATTCTCTTTTTTATGTAACAAGTACATAAAAAATGGTCAAAAAAGTATCTATGACAGGTTAGACTACTAATTTAACCAAAACACAGTTAAGATCATTACATTTGAGATTTGTCCAAAAAAGTTCACACTCATTTTCCCAATTTGGATGGATTTAAAACATGTTTTTTTTATTGTAGGTTTAACATTTTGCTTCCTGGTTGGAAATCATGATATCCATTCATCTATTTTCTTCCGCTTATCTGGGGCTGGGTCGTGGTGGCAGCAGTCTAAGCAGAGACTCCCAAACTTCCTTCACCCCAGACACTTCCTCCAGCTCCTCCAGGGAGACCCCAAGATGTTCCCAGACCAGCCCAGAGACATAGTCCCTCCAGTGTGTCCTGGGTCTTCCCCGAGGCCTCCTTCCAGTGGGACGTGCCCGGAAGAGAAATCCAGGAGGAATCCGGAGCAGCGGCTCTACTCTGAGCTCCTCCCGTGTGACTGAGCTCTTTACCCTGTCTCTAAGGGAGCGCCCAGCCACCCTGCGGAGGAAACTCATTTCGACCGCTTGTATCCTCGATCTTGTTCTTTCGATCATTACCCAAAGCTCATGATCATAGGTCAGGGAAGGAACGTTGACTGACCAGAAAATCGAGTGGTTGATTTACCGGAAATCATGATATCACACAAGGGAATTCTGTGTTACCTAATAAAACTCCTGTAATGTACACAGAAATTATTATATAAGAAAACACTTTTTATTTTGTTGAAATCATGTTTAAAGTTTCAGAAAAATGTGTATATGTGTAAATTGTGTCGAACTTTAGTGTAACGTCATCAATATGTTTGAACTTTCCACTTCCTGTCATATACATGTTTTAATTTTTTTTTACAAATTGCTTCTTGATTTATGCAAAACTATAATTTTAATTTACAGTACCAAATAGTAGTAGTAGTAGTAGTAGTAGTAGTAGTATAATCTTACCAAATAAAGTCAAAATTAGAGTCATAAAAATTTGTCAGAAACATTTTTTACATATTCTAGTCATTAATTTTTTGCAGTGCGTACACGTGTGCAACTGTGCATCGGATCCCCCCCCCCCAAAAAAAAAAACTACCCACAATCCTCTGCTCTTCTGGTGTTTATTTGGTCTCGGTAATGGCGGCTGTCACGGCTAATCGCGCGAGTTGGGTCCTGATTTACTCCAGGTGGTGCTTTGGCTATTGTCCGGCCCGAGGAGCTGCCCCTGACCCTTCAACTTTGACCCCTGAGGTGCTCCCCGGTGCCCCGCGTGGAGGGCAGGACGGCCGACATGGGGATTATGGGAAGACAGAGTGGTTTGTGTGCGAAACAGATACTTGAGTGTGTGACCCCAGGCCTAATCGCGTTGGAAGGAATTACACGCAACTGGTTTACGATTCTGGTTTTCGATTTTTTATTGTTGTTTTTGTATTTGTTGGATAATGCTTTTTTTTTTTCAGAACTTAATCCAGAGGCGGTAGTCCATTTTTGCGTTTGAACAAAAGATGGCATCCAGAAAAGCTACTACTTGAGAAATAGTAAGAAATTATTTAGCTTGAAAAAGTACAGATACCGGATCAAAAAAATACTCAAATAAAAGTATCACGTGAAAAAATCTACTTAGGTAAAAGTATTAAAGTACCTGTTTGAAAATGTGCTTGAAGAGCAAAAGGTAAAAGTGTTTTGATTTCGAGATCTAATGAAGTTTCCAATGTGAATTCTGAATTTTGTTCAAACAGAAACTATGAATAGAGGCTCGACAACGCTCCTGGATATTTTTTATTTATTTATTTTTTTTGCGGGTTGAAAAAAATTGCGTCCACACATGTGTTGGATTAATAAATATTCACTACCAGACGACAACGGAGTACAGAGTGAAAATGATACGAAAAAGTCCTTCCTCTTTCGCAACAAACAAACACACTGGGTTGCGACGGCATCGTTTTCCAAAAGCTGCGGTTCGCTTGTCCACACGACGACGCAACACGTGTGTTCTCAAATTTCTCCAAAAAAACACTGTTTTCGCCCACCCAAAACGCTGACTCCATGTGGATGAAAAGCCAAAACGAATAAAAACTTCACCTCTTCGACCAAAAAACGTTGTCGTGCGGACCCCAGGAGAGTTAAAACAGAATAGAGTTTTTTTCCTGTCTGTTTTTATTTGTATATTTTTGTTTGCTCAGACTATGAACACGTTAAAATTAAACCCCTCAGCCTTTTCAGCAAGTCTCAAACAATCATAAAAAATAATACTTTTACTTTTTAGTCCAATTCAAAAATGTAGTGGAGTTGAAATACAGATATCTGCTCTCAAATTTAAAAGTATCCATAAAGTACTACTTTTGCCTACTTTTGCTTTACGTTCCACTACTGTCCACTCCTATGGCCTCTAAAATCACCACAAAGCAATCACAATCACTATTTATTCATGTAGGCAAATAAGGCTACGTTCACTGCAGCCTGAAGTGACCCAAATCCGATTTTTTTGGCTCCTATGTGACCTGTATCTGATCTTTTAATGACAGTCTGAACCACACAGATCCGATTTTTTCAAATGCGACCCAGGACACTTGGATATGTGGTCCTGAAACCGATACATATCTGATCTTTTGACATGCGACTTCAGTCTGAACGGCCAAAGCGCATTCATTCGACCTACACGTTATCAACAAGCCACAAACGTCACTATTCTGCGCTGAAGTAGGTGAAAATTGTTAATGAACTCTGTGTCACTGAAGTGAAGCACATCACCACTCACCACTCTTGGCTACGTCTCCACATCCACAAGTTCCTTTCAACGGACGTCGCTGCCGCTGTCCACACAAAATGTCTCGTCCTTCTCCTTCTCAATCTCCTCCTTAAAACAAGTAAGTTGTTCATGTTCTGGCTCCGGTACGAGAGGAACTTTAAAATCTCCAGGTGCTCAATGCTCGCGTCCATGTTTGGACAACTTCCGTAAACACAGAGCACGCTCGCTGCGGTTGACGTCATCGTGTCTCCAGTGTCACATGTGGGACACTTTCGGGCCGTTTTCTGTTCACACTGGAGTCACATACAAGTCGCATTTAATTGGAAATGTGAACGACCTCGCAAAAACATCGGATTTCACAAAAAAAAATCAGATTTGAGCGTTAAGCCCTGCAGTCTGAACGTAACCTAAATGTCTTGTCTTGTATATGAGTATAACAAGAGCAGGATTTGCACCATCAACCTTCAGGTTATTGGACACCCACTTAACTGAGCAACGCGGGTAAAGACGTTTGCATCCAGAATAACATCTCAATTTAAAAACTATTTCTCGTGGCTTTGGCTGTGAATCCTTTTAAACCACACGATGCTCGACCCGCCTTGACAATCGACTGCCATTCTGTGGAGCATATTCAAATGAGAGCTCATTTCAAAACACTTAAAACACAGTTTCTCAGTTGCAGATTAAGTGGTCCAATTGAGCGTGTTTCCAATGGCGTGTTCCCAGATTACAGATGCAGGGGCTGGAGTGGCCGGTGACCCCTGGGTGCCCTCCTGATTGGGTGATGTGGGTGACCAGCTCCCTGTTTTCAGCCTGATCTCTTTCACATGGCTCTACAACTCTCCACACCCACCGCTTTTGTCCCAAATTCTGGATATTCTGTCCTTCAAATCACGCTACCGTTTTGTTGAATAGGTTGAATACTTGTGTCAATTGCTCAAGACACAGATGGGCAAAAAGCAGCAATGGTTATCAGGTTTTGTTTACTGATGCATGTGTGTTGAAAATAATGGGTGGATTTGACTTTTTTCGCCATTTAGTTTGTGGTTTTGGTCTTCAAACTATATTGAAGCTCAAAAGTGAAAGTGACCTCCCGCCATAAAGTTACAATTTTTTTTTTTCACATGCATTTAAAAAATACAGAAATAAAAGTTATATTAATCAGATATATTTACTCTGACCACAAGATATTTAACTTTATCTAAAACTTCCTTCTGAAAGTGTACAAACTGTCAAATTATTAAAAAAATTGCCTATTATTATTTTTTTTTTACTGAAAACTACCACATTATTTAGTTACCACAAGCCTCAATAGCATCTTTAAAGTGTTGGGGTGACAGTAGCGCAGTTGAGCATTTGTCCACAGCTCTGAAGGTTGGTGGTGCGAATTAGGGATGGGCAGTTGACTAATCGATAACTGATCATTAAGAATTTCATTGATTTATTTTTAATCGACAAACCGAATGTAGGTTACTGTACATAGCGCATCGTAAGGAGACAAGGCTGCGTCTGACAGGGCAAATACTGGAGTTGGGGGCTCAAAGTCCCACGTTTGGGCTCTGGCTCCTTGGAGACACTGTACCAGTCAGTGATTGTGTTTACAGCACATCAGTGTCAATCAGATCAATGATCGGGTTTTTTGAGTATCCCGGTTTTGTCATGGTGCATGTAAATACAGTATCCCAGTTACTGCAACGTAAAGTTGAGTGTCCAAAAGACAAACACTTTTCAGTCTTTTCATCACAACAGCAGCAAAAATAAATAAAGTGACCAATATAAATAAAGTGAAATGCCTGTTAAATAAAGAGCTGCTCTAAACCTGCACACGTCTGATCTCTGAAAACATGAACCATCTCCAACACGACACACACACAGAACAGACTCACCATCATCATCATCAACATCAACATCCGTCTGTCACAGAAAAAACTCTCATATTCCACTGCGTTGTGTCCTTCAGTCCGACAGAAGCTGAACTGCATCAGCGCACAAGGAAAGAGCTGTTTTTTCAGAGCCTATAGTTTATGCAAATGAGCCATGCGGTTTTAAGTTTCATTTCTGTTAAACATAAACAAATGTGTCAACGCTGCTTTAAACACATTATAATTTGGTCCCGGTCTGGTCCCAGTCTCAGTAGCGATTTGGTCCCGGTCTGGTCCCGGACCTGGTCCATTTGAACCAAAAGCTCTTAGTTCGATTCATTTTCTTTCATTGGTGTGAATGCGTCAGTCGGACGCTTTGCACCACCTCGGAACCAGCCGCGGTTCTTGAGCGCGGAGGACCAGAGCAGCTCTGTCCCAGTCTCAGTCCTGCTCTGGTCTCGGTCTGGTCTCGGACCTGGATCCGTCCTGATTCAGTCCGTATGCGGTGCAAAAGTCCGGCATCGCAGTCACGGAAGTCACGTAAACGGAAAACGGACGTTATCCGTTTTTTCCATTCTTCATTTAAACACAAAATCGAAAACTGAAAAAACGAATCGTTATCCATTTTTTCATTTTGGTTTTGGAGACAAATAACGAAGAAAACTGTTGTTTTTTCGTTTTCTTATTTTTGGTTTTATATTGAAAAACAAATGAATGAATGATACACGGATTATGGTTTATATGTTGTAAAGTTGAGTTTATTTACGCAGATTAGTAATAGTAATAATAATGATGATAATTTTAATATATAAAAACGTGATTGTTAATTCTCCCTACAATCGATTAAGAAAACTGAATCTAATGCCCATCCCTCGTGAATCCCACTCTCCACATGAACCTCACTGGTAGAGCCGTCAGATCCAATCACCCACAGGTTGACGGTGTGATCCCAGCTCACACAGATTAATGCTGCTGTTATCTCCTTGGGCAAGACACTTAACTGACCTTGTCCCCAGTGAGATGTAAAGGGCTTTGAAGGTGGAAAAGTGCTATATAAAATGTGACCAAACTCTTAATATTTGAACTTAATTTGAAAAGACTTTGGGAAAAATGAAAAGGTTTGTTGTACTTTTTGACAATATAATTAGTTTTACACCAAAAATAGCTAAATATTTGGACACCATTTTTGACTAGTTTGGCAAGTTTTATGTTTACTTTTGTCCGTACTGGCAACAAAGCACGTGATAAGAAAGTGGATGTAAACTTAGAGCTTCTATACCTTGTTGCGGCCTTGATGACAATGCAGAAACATTACAGCTTTGCCCTCTGGTAGTGGACACAGCTAAAGCCTATAGGAGCAGATGTGCATGTATCAGTTCTCATTCTCCGCCGCCCGGGGACAGTTGGCAGGTCAAATTTAGCCGGGCGCGTGACTCCTGATTGGTGATTAGACCCATGTTAATGCCACTATATGACCCCGCCAAGGCCAGTCCATACCACACACAGGATCCATGTACTGAGAAATACCGTCAAGTACACAGGGGCTTATGGGACGACGTAATGGAGGCGCGCGAGATAAGTGCTGATATATATGAGCAAATGTAAAAAGCTGTTAGGCCAATTATATTATTTAGCTTTATATCCTAACTATTACACGTCAAGTTATGAATGAACTTTTGTTAGCAGTTAACATGGCATCTTTGTCTCTCAGCGCTGAGAGCTTTATCGCTTAGTTTGTAGTGGAAAGTTAATCCTCCTCTATCTTATACCATACTGCGTAATATGAACCTAGTAAAGAAAGTATACATAGTAGGGGTGTAACAATAACTGAAATATCGTCAAAGTTTGCACAATAATATCGTGGAGCATCACAATATATCGAATTACAAGTGTCTTTGCTTAAATTAAGAGTTATGGTGCAGCAATAGCTAAAAAAAAGACAGAGGGAACTACATAGACCATGATCCTTTGCTCCATTTCAGTGCAGACTACAAGAAGAAAATAACAGTTCTAAGCACTTTTAAGTCTTACTTCTTTGGATTAAGTCTTGTCAAGTCATTTTAAGAGGCAGATTAACAGTTGTTTGCCTCCACAATATATCGCAATAAATATCGTACAGAGAGATTTGGATATTGTTACATCCCCCCCACCATATCGTGAGCTTTCCCACGATATCTCAATAAATATCGTACCGTGAAGTTCATCCCGTGACGATATCGTATTGTGAGACTTGGATATCGTTACACCCCTAATGTGTAGTCATAGTATTCCAAAATATAACATTTAATATTTCAAGTCTTTTTTAATGTTAAAGGACAGGTTGGACTACTATTTGTCTTTTCTTATGTTGTAATTTTTGTGAAGTTTAAAAACGTACTTCCTGCTTGGACATAAACTACCTATATTTTCCAACTTTTTGTTTTCTACTTTTCTTTACAAACTCCCACTTAATGAAAGTAAAATTATGATAAATTTTTATGGCACGTGGCCTGGCTTCGCCTCACCCTGCGTTTCCCGTTTGTTTCACCGCTTGTGCTTTCAGAATTTGCATGTGCTGTGTGGTACCTGGCACCTGATTGGTGGGGTAAGGTCCCGTTGCTGCTTGGCTGCCTCTGATGTCCACCGTGCTGTGGTTGGAGGATTGACATCCCGCTCACCCAGTGTCCTTCCTGAGCATCCATCTCCTCGCCCAATAAAACTCCTATGCACCTGTGTCTCTTGTTTCTCAGTGTGTGATTCATGTTTGACACTCTAGAAATCATTTGTGACTTAACGTTGTATTGCCAGTTCAGCTTGGTCTTTGGGCATTTGTATTTTCATTGATTTAGCCTTATCTGTTTAGAATATTGTTTAGTTCAGGGGTGTCCAAACTTTTTTCATCAAGGGCCATATATCTAAACATGAACAAAGCAGAGGGCTGATCGAGGGCTGTAAGACTGGTGCTCAGTGCAGTGAATAATTGAAATATGTGCATGTTTAACACGTTTAGCATGAGTCATCAGTCTTTATTTATGCTAAGATCTTTTAAACCACACACTAAATATTAAATATTCGCTTTATGAAGGTCGATTTTCAAAAAAACTTGCAGTAAAAAGTTCATTTTTAATTGATGCAAGCAAATTTGGGACAATTCACCTGAAAGCCTGAGGGCCAAGCAAAAATTTGTCTGAGGGCCGCATTTGGCCCACGGGCCATAGTTTGGACAGGCCTGGTTTAGTTGTATTGGGAATTCTGCTTTATTAATTTTATGTAAAACCTCCATTATGTGTTATTGTACTTCCTTTACCTTATCAGGCCACATTAATTTCCATCACATCTTGTTTGTGTTACTTTCCTTTGTCCCTAGCACTGGTTTGTAACATAAATATTTACTATATATTACATTATCGTTATATTATATTACCTTCTACTGATTTATTTAACATATTATCACACTGAATCAACTTATTTACCAACACAGAATAGCACCAAATAAAGAAAAGAATGTTAGAAATGTTTTCAGATTTCCGATTACCAAATAGATGCTGTAATCGATCCACCAGATGCTTCGTATTATCCCCCATTATTCAGGTATTTGTAGTGCTTGCCCCCAATACTTACATAACATTCTTAGTCGCGTTTACACAATTTCATTCTGAGGGGGTATTTTGGTCGGCTCTTTCCATCCACACACCACACACTCACACATGCCACCACTCGCTATGATCCCCGCTAAATATATCCTCGTATATATAGCGCCCGCACAGAGCCAGGTGGTCAGTGCGGTGGAGGTAGGTGGACATCTTTGGGACTTGATCTCGCTTTTTGTTGACGGAGGGGGGCAGACAGACAGCAGCTGAGACCCAACACTTGCAGACACCCAGCGCGGTAAAAGGTCTACGTCTGGGTCACCGAAAGTAGCGCGGTTTCAACTTGACCCGTACCTCCGTTTTGCCCTTCACACCCGCTCCATGGGGCTATTTCTGGTCGGGTATAGGGTTTACAAGCAGCTTTGATATGATGCAGTGGGTGATGAAATGATGAGAGTGTCCGATGGCAGTTGCTCCACAGAAGTCGGGCCATAAAGTGGTCACTTGTAAAGACATGTATACTTGGGTTTAGCAGGTTTAAAATAGCGCCCCCATGAGGAATTAGCACATGCGGTTGATTTAATCTGTAATCTTCTCACTGGTGATTAACACTGATTATTTTTATAGCCCGGTTTTTGCACCTGTCAGACAATACCAAGTCAGCAAAACAAGAAATTAAATAACTGAAAGCTAAAAGTTTAATCATTTTTGCGTAATGTAAAATAAATAGGACCGTTGTCCATAGCGATGAACAGTCAAAAACTGAATTATTATTATTATTATTATCATTATTATTATTATTATTACATTATTATTTATTTATATTTTTTTAATGAAAAAAATCCAAAAAAATTTTGCATATAACAGGTAGACTAAACCCACTAATAGATTATTAATATTTTAGTGAGCCAAAGTTTCAGATAGTAACAGATCAGACAAAAACACAGATGCCCATAAAGCACGGGTCTCCAACTTTTTTTTTCCTCTGGTGAGCTACTTTACAAAACAAACATGCCAGAACAAAAAAACAAGCAACAAAACTGTAGCTCTGTAACTAAATAATTTACTAAAATATACCAAAAAATACTTTTGGTGATATACCGATACAACAGTCCCCGATATCAATACTGTATCATCACATTAAATGATACGGTATATCGATATTTTTTAATTTATTATTATTTTATTTTAATTTTTAATTTATTTTATTTTTTATTTATATTTTATTAATTTTTTTAATTATTATTTATTATTTTTTATGTTTGCACATCCCTATTGGAGACTCTGCCTTAAAGCATCACCAAACTGGTTCTGAGCATTTTTGCAGCCAGTTGCCAATTGTTTCAACTAGAATTGGCTTTATTTATTTATTTATTTATTTTCATTGTTTAATCCCGCTTTAGGAAGCAATTGAAACATCTCTTAGCCACATTTTGGATAACCACACTCACCTTGATGGATTTATGTGCAGCAGGCTTCAAATATACACAGGTACACAGGCGTTTGACATGAAATAAAATAAAAGCAAAGTATATTGGAGTGCCCTGGTCCACTCTTCATCCTTCTAGTAAATTATTCTGCCCACTCAAAAGAGCACGTGATTGTTATTTTCACAAGTGAGCAAGTGACTCCAAAAGTTTCCTAAACGTAAATCTACCACCTCATTGAAAAACATACCTGGACATGTGTTTTGTTTCATTCACACATGTTTAAATAACCCTAAATCACTGGACTATCTTCATTTGTAAATGTTCTGTTCCACCTTGTGATGTCATGAAGATGTGGTTTTCAGCAGTTCCTTTTTACCTTTTGTTCAGTAGAGATCGGAAAGTCCAGGGCTGATATTACCCAAGTGATTCCCTATTACTACCCAGCATCAGAGTGTTTTCTGTTTGAAAGAAGTACTCAGCCCAAATATGTAGGATTTGTGTGCTAAAATGCATGAATGAAACGAATCAAAACCATATTTTTAATGAGAACACAACGTTATAGCACAATATCAGAAAATGGCGTAATATAGGCCCTTCAGTTAACAGAACTCCAATTCTTGTTCACAACAATAATACAAAATTCAATCTAGGTCCAAAATAAAACACTCTCCAATCAAAAAACAAATTAAAACACTTTGAAAGACTCTGCATTGATTCCAACTCTAATGAAAACCATTTTGCAGAATATTGATTAAAAAAACAAAAAAAAACACTTTATTAAATTGGACTGAAGGTGTTCTATGCTGCCCAAATAAACTTCAGGTCACACAAATCTTAAAATCTTTCACAATACTTCTTCCCCTTAGGTAAAAAGAAACAACACAAACATGCAAAACATCAGATATATTTGAAAACTTGAAAAACAAAGTTCCTTCTAAACTTCTCCATTCCTCTGAGATCATTAAAGTTCATATTACACTGAAAAAGTACATTTAGAGGCTTTGAGTTGCTGCACTAATATTTTACAAACGTACGCTTAATCTGACAGAGAACAGAGCTAACTTCTTCCTGGTTGGACATGGAGTTCTGGGCTACTTAATGCAACTTCAGAACTTTTAGTTTTCGACTTTTCTCCACAAACTGCCACTGAACTGATGTAAATAATGATGAATATTTACCTCGGGTACATTGCCACCAAACCAAGTCATGATTAAAACGTTTATAACCTTTTGACATCTGCTATGGTGAATTAGGCATACCACCATCATTCAAGGATGAAAACCGTTTTACTGATGAAACTGTACCTATAGGCAAGTTTCATTGTTGACAAAAGCGCGCGTTGCATGCTGGGAATTATTTTGATCAGCGGCAAGAAACACTAAATCAACATTACAGACGGAGCGAGAAAGCACGTAAAGGGTATTGATCCTGGTTATTTATCCACTCTAACGGCAGAGGACCAAGACCATTTGACCAGAAATTGGTCATAAGCATCGATGGAGCCAAATCACCCTTTTCAACCCCGACAGAAGCCTGGACCAAACCAAATTTCTGGTCTGAATCGCCAACTACCTGGACAAATATTCACTTGGGTGATATCCACAATGACTTGTTGGAAACTCCTGGGCCATTCACAGCAGAAAAGATGAAAACCTCCAAGAGTCTCGATGCGTTGTTGAACTTGTTGGAGTCCACGGTTTGCTAGGATCTTCTACGTTTGCTCTGCGGATGTTTGAAAGCCGTTTAATTCACCGTTAGCGGTTCTTTTCACTCAGAATACGAAAAAGACATTTTCCTTCTTCCGTGCTTTTATTTGTGCATCCGATAATACAGCAGGAATTGACCATTATCGGGGATAAATACACGAGGTTACGCACTGTAACCACTGCTATTTAATGTCATACTTTAGAACAGTGTTTCCCAAACTTTTTTTTTTCTGGGGACCCATATTTTAAAAGTCACAAACCTATGTGACCCAAGTCAATAGACATTATTTATAGTCACAAAATAAAGGTGGATATGACCATTAGTGAACCTTAATGAGGATATTTTATTGTTGACTGAGTGATCGTGTCTCTCTGTGTTACTCAAGTTTTAAACAATGAAAAACAGTCATTGAAACCGCAATAAAAAGATCCATAAGTCGCCTATTTGGACATGAAATTTCCCTTTTCTTTTTCTTTTCAACATTCAGTTGAACCAGCAATATTGGAACAAAATAGTCTGTCGAACTGTATATTGCCGACCTACATGCAGATCGTGACAAGGTGACCCAAAAAAATCTCTTGCCACCCACCTGAGGGTCGTGATCCAGACGTTTGGAAACAATGCTGTGAAACATTCCAATCAGAGCAGTGACATATTCATAGAAACAAGCAGGTGACAGATCATCCAGAAAAGTCACACAGTGCACCTTTAAAGACCCGCAGAATGAACCACTTACCTTGTACTGATCTATTTAAAAAATGCATTGCACAAAACTTTCTGAAACATAAATCTACCACTTCACCTCGGAGATCATTAAACTTCATATTAAGTTGAAAAAAGTGAATTCAGAGGCTTTGAGTTGCTCCGCTGACATTTTACGACATACTCTTTTCTGGGCAGACAGCAAACGTGCACTTAACCCGACAGAGAGCAGGGCGAACCCGAGCAGTAATTCAAACGCGCCCCGGCGTCAGTGCGCCTCTGGTTGATCCCGTGGCCCCTGAGAGCTGCCTGGGATACGCCTGACTGGCAGCATGTAGACAGAGAAGGCAGAGAAGGAGGCCTAAAGTCGCAATAGGAACCTGCTGTAACTGCCCCGATGGTCCACTCGCACGCACAACAAAAAGCCCTGTGTAATATGTTTGTGTAATATGACTTCTGCTTCAAGTTGGAGCCATGGTGCTGAAAACATTAGAGTTGGAAAAGTTGAATTATCATCAAGTGTGTGCCGTAGTGTTTTGTGTCTCCTGATCTAAGAATAATGTTGTTTCTTCATCACAAACAGACCTGGGGTTGTGTTTTGTTTCATACACACATGTCTAACATATATTTAGGCTGAGTTATTTTCTTAAACAGAAAATACTCCAGCTTGTGATGTGACATGGTAATACAGGAAGTGCTCTACTGTGCTTTTAAACCCCATGTGTGTATAATCCCTCAGTCGTCCAGGTAGAATTCTAAGATGGTTTCATTTCGTGGAAACCGTCTGACCTCGCAGCATTAAGATTCGTTCGCTTGATGCTAGGCAGGTACTTTTTTAAGTTTAACCAATTGCTGCTGTTTGGTTGTGGCATATGTATCATGCTGCTATCCGGGCTTACTAGTGTATTAAGCTTTTCCCAAATCCCATAGGAAGAAGGGCAATAACGTCTTTCCCCTTGATAAAATTCACCAAACAATCTCTTTGTTCCGGCTTTAAATTCTCGATCTCAGGAATTGTTGCCAACACAGAATGTATGGCTCTTCTCTGATTGGCTGGTGCCCGAACTCGCACTTCCGGGGTTCTTGCAAACTGTCTAGTGTATTCCGATTCTTGACCTAGTCGATGGAGAGAAATTAAATTGAGTGGAGGCACTAGGTAGCACCAGCCTGGCTAGTAGAATCCATGGCAAAAGAAGAAATCCAATTTGTTTAGTGGGCAAAAGTTTATTTGGTCAAATATGTTTCAGAGCTCATCCAAGCTGCTTCTTCAGTTCTGGTCAGACGCTGGTGGACACTTCCTTATATCTGTCTGAAGGGAGGAGCTAACTACACTGAAACTACTCTGAAACTAACACACCTACTTGTTACACCCTACAGTTTCTGTTAGTTAGGCCTACTGAGCTGCACTGAGTGTGGGGTTACATTAGCAGAATCATTCAGTGTCCACCAGCGTCTGACCAGAACTGAAAAAGCAGCTTGGATAAGATGTGAAACATATTTGACCAAATAAACTTTTGTCCAGTTGACAAATTGAATTTCTCCTTTTGCCTTTTAAACTCCATTCACCTTCACTGGAACAATTTTGATGATTTCAGCCCTGGAATTGCCAATCTCTACTGAACAGAAGGTAAAAGGTTGCTATTATTATCAAAACTACTGCTTCATGGCATCACAAAGTGGAATGGAACATGCTGAGCTTTAGAGATGTAGAAAGAAAGAAAGTAACAACAATCTAACACGGCTTAAAGCTCACAAGAGTAAATTGTGGATGGACCTTTAATAGTTCTTTATCATGTTTTGTATTTTCTGATTCTGTTCTCCTGCTGTTCTTAATCTTTATGTTGCAATGCTGGGATTTAGTGTTTTTGTGCATGTGTTGGTTTTTTCCCCCTTTGGTATTAATGTTTTCTGTGGACTGCCTTAGGTTAAATAAATAAATATTCCCTTTACTCACCCATAAAGTTCTGTTTCAAGATGCAGCGCCAACAATCATCAAGGTATCCTGCCAACAACTCCAAATAGTTAAGTAAATTATTGTAAAAATAATACCAAATACACCAATAATACAATAAGACATTCTTTGTGGAGTTTTATTACATTTGCAGTCGGTAACAAATGGGCCCAATACTGGCGTACACCCCGTCTCTGCACGCTCTATTAGTAGTATTGGTACCTTTGGTTAACTGAGTGAAACATAATAAAATCCACAAGTACAGTCTTTTGATTGTTTTGTATTATTTTCAAAATAATTACCGTGACCATTTGACGCTGTCAGCAGGATACCTTGATGATGTTTGGCGCCGTATTAGGCTGTATTAAAATTTATGCAATCAGTGCCTCTATTGGGGCAGAAAACACAGACCGAACAAACTTATCACTGGTACCTTTTGGGGTCAGATGGGTAGAAATATAGATAGATAGATAGATTGCTATTAGACTGCTTTCTGATCTATGTTATAATGTTGTTTCCTCATTTTGGACCAAAAATTGCGATCTCAGACAACGTGATTTCGGGAGCGTCAAAGTCACGTTTTTTTGCAATGCTCCTAAAGCCCAATTTCAAAAGCGAAGTTTAGTTCTGCGTCGACTCAACACACATTGCCGCCATCCCCTTGTTGCCATTATTTTTGATTTATGTGTCCGCGTCGAGGTCTATACCCCATGAAGTACCACCACATTGAGTGCGTATACATGCACATCAATAACCCGGTTATTAGCCATATCCCGGTTATGTCAGTATTCGGGTTACTGCGTATACATGCGCACTGAGAAACCGGGATACTCATATTCGCGTATACATGATCAAATGGAGTATCCCGGTTTCTTGACATAATCTTACAAATGCACAGGTGTAAAAATTAACTTAAATCAATTTCATAAACCAGGAAAAATACAAACCGTGAGCTCCTTTAGCATAAGAAGCTAAGGAGCTACGAGATTTCCCACAATCCACTGTGCAGATTCTTCATTAAAATCTTCTGCATAAATAAACTCAACTTTACAACATTTAAACCATAAACACTATAGACACATCAGCCCGTTTGATCATATAATTCAGCTGTGATCACATTTGTTTACGTTTTACAGAAACGAAACTTAAGACCGTAGGCTAATTAGCATAAACTGTTAGCGGCGATAAAAACAACTCGCTCCTTGCGCCGCTGATGCGATCAGTTTTTTTTTGGACTAAAGGACACGACTCTGTGGATTATGTGTGTTATTTCTGTGACAGAAGAGGCACTAATGATGGTAAGTGTGTTCCGTGCATATAGAGTATAGGAGATAGTTCATGTTTTAGCTTCTCAGCGTCACACAAGTGCAGGTCGTACGAGTGCAGGTCGTACGTGTGCAGGTTTAGCGCAGCTCTTAATTTTACAGTCATTTCACTCGTTTGGTCACTTTATTTATGTTGGTCAATTTATTTATGTCACTACTGTTGTGGTGAAAGGCTGGAAAGTGTCTTTTGGATGCATGCGCATGCGATACTGCGTTTACATGCCACAAGTAACCCGGTTACTATCGGAATAAACCATCTACAATAACCCGGTTTCTAATAACCGGGATACTGCCATAACCGGGTTACTGAAACCGGGTTACTGCGTATACATGCACCATCAAGAAACCGGGATACTCAAAAAACCCGATCATAACCGGGTTATTGATGTGCATGTATACGCACTCAATGCAAGGAGGCGAGGATTTAACTTAGTGTCCATGTAAAGTTTGAACCATCTCCAACGCAATAGAAGCACAGAACAGACTCACCATCAGCAGCACATCCTCTGTCACAGAAAGACCAAACATATTCCACTGAGTTGTGCCCTTTATTCCGACAGAAGCTGACTGCATCAGGGCACTTAACTTATGCAAATGATCCATGTGGTTTTAAGTTTTGTTTCTGTAAAACGTAAACAAATGTGCGCAAACGGTCCAGCATCAAATCATCGGTGCAGGACTCTGGTACGATGTAAATTTCTGTGATGTTTGCAAATATTCATGTGCACTGAAACTTGATTTGAAAATGATTGTGGATGAAATCAAAATCGCAATATCTGCCAGAAAAATGTCAATTCTGCTTTTTCTTAAAATCGTTCAGCCCTATCTGGAGTTGTGTTCTGTTTCATCCACACATTCACACTCCTACATACTTAGACTGAGTTCTTCTCTCAAACAGAAAACACTCTATTCCACCTTGTGATGTCATGTGGTAATACAGGAAGTGCTCCACTGTGTTTTTAAACTCCATACATGTTCCCTACAATCATTTGGTTGATTTCAGCCCTGGAATGTAGCTGTAAACTTGAAATTTACCACTTCATGACATCACAAGGTGGAACAGAGCATTTTGAGCTTTAGATATGTTGTCAGATTAATAATAAAGAACACACACAAACACAACTTCAAGTATGTTTTTGAGGAGGTAACAACATTATAACATGACTTAAAGCTCACAAGAATCCATTTTGTGTAATACAGGATCTTTACATGATTAAACAGAGCAAATAACTTGAATTTCGAGTTTAAGAATTATGATTTTTAAATTATTTTGTTTTTATTTATGTATTTGTTTTGGGCAAGTGAGATTTACATTCTTGTACAATGGACGGTGTTGGGAAGTAACAGACTACATGTACTGGAGTTAATTATGAGTAACTGTATTCAGTTACAGTTACTGTTTCAGTGAGTGGTAATTGGATTACAGTTACTTTGATGAAATAAATTGATTACATGGTGGTATTTTCCTGTTTTCACATTTTGGGCTAAACCAGGTCTAAACCAGGTCTAAACCAGGTCTAAACCAGGACTAAACCAGGACTAAACCAGGTCTAAATCAGGACTAAACCAGGAAAACCAGGTCTAAACCAGGACTAAACCAGGTCTAAACCAGGTCTAAAACAGGACTAAACCAGGTCTAAATCAGGTCAGGACTAAACCAGGTCTAAACCAGGACTAAACCAGGTAAACCAGGACTAAGGTAAACTAAAACCAGGACTAAAACCAGGTCTAAAACAGGACTAAACTAAAACAGGACTAAACCAGGTCTAAACCAGGACTAAATCAGGACTAAACCAAACCAGGTTTCTAAACCAGGTCTAAACCAGGTCTAAAACAGGACTAAAACAGGATTTAACAGGACTAAATCATGCTGTGTGGACCGTGTCTCCTTCTCTTCTAACAATAATATTTTTAATTTGGCTCAGTAAAGTCTGGGCTTTTTATTTTCTTTTATCAGACAAAACATCTTATGTGAAGATTTCCTCGTCTTTGCTTCTCTACAGCAAATCAAGTAATCCAAAGTATTCAGATTCCGTTACTCACTTTAAGTAATTCAATGGATTACATTACAAACTACATTTTGGGGTATGTAATCTGTAATCTGTAGGGGAATACATTTTAAAAGTAAACTTCCCAACACTGACAAAAGAAGATGTAACATTAGTGAAATCATAATAGAAATAACCACAACAACAACAAAGAAAAGCCCAAAAAGGAGCGGGAAGAAGACAACTTATTTATTTCCACCCTTCTCTTCTTCGATTTAGTATGATGATCTCTTCAAAACCAGAAGGAACATTGAATTCTGTGAGTTACAAACAAGAATGCCTTCTGCAATAAAACCACGCACCAACTTTTACGGGCCAAAACCGTCGGATATGAATCTCTCCCAAGCGCGACGACCTCCGACCCCGTCCCAGAATCCCCGGGGGGCAGCACTGGAGTTATTGTCTGTATGTTTGGTTCCAACTCTTCGTGACCTGCTCTGTCTCCCATCTGCACAAGTCCATTACAGCCATTTATAACAGCGGCCACAACGCTCTCCTCTCTCCGTCGAGTTTCTATTCACGACCCCGACACACAGACAGCGATTCATGGACCGGACGTGACCATATTGTTGCAGAATGTGGAGACCGAGAAATGCCGGGTTTTGGGGCATTAAGGAGGCCATACTGAAAAGGCTACAGAGGACAGGGGAAGGGGCCAAATGCCATAGACTTGACCGTTTGAGATGTGAATTGGGGAACTTTGGAGAGCTCGGGGGCAGCTGATATCACAGTTCAGCAGGACTTCACCCTGATTTTACAGCGATCACTCACGGACTGTACCGAGAAACATATCTGAGCTGTGTGTCATGGGAACGGCCTCTGGGGGTACGCGGATCTGGCGTTCGGGGCATAGCTGTGATGTATGGCTGTAGAAAGCATTTGAAAAGCCTGATGGATTGTTTGGGTGAGTTGGAAGTGGTTTGGGTTGGTTTAGAAATGAATTGGAAAGGTTTTCTGGAACGAGGTTAATCAGTGTGTCATTCGTTCATTCGTTTTTCAATATAAAACCAAAAATAAGAAAATGAAAAAATAACTGTTTTCTTCATTATTTGTCTTCAAAACCGAAATGAAAAAACAGATAACAGTTCATTTTTTCAGTTTTTGATTTTGTGTTTAAATGAATAATGGAAAAAAAAAAAAAAAAAAAACGTATAATGGCAGTTTCTCGTTTTCATGATTTAAACTACGATGTTGACGCTGCATACGGACTGAACCAGGACTAAACCAGGTCCGGGACCAGACTGGAACCAGTCCGGGACTGAGACTGGGACCAAACCAGGAACTGAGACTGGGACTGAGACCAGGACCAGACTGGGACCAGACCAGGACTAAGACTGGGACTTAGACCGGGACCAGACTGGGACTAGACCGGAACTGAGACCGGGACCAGACCAGGAACTGAGACCAGGAACAGGACCAGGATTGAGACTGGGACCAGACCGGGACCAGACCAGGACTGAGACCAGGACTTAGACCAGGACCAGACAGGGACCAGACCGGGATCAGACCGGGACTGAGACCGGGACCTAGACCGGGACCAAACCGGGACCACACCGGGATCAGACCGGGACTGAGACCGGGACCTAGACCGGGACTAGACCAGGACCAGGACTGAGACCAGGACCAGACCAGGACCAGACCAGGACTGCGACCGGGACCAGACTGGGACCAGACCAGGAACTGAGACCAGGAACAGGACCAGGGCTGAGACTGGGACCAGACCAGGGGCCTCATTTATAAAAACTGCGCAGGAGTTGTGGTAAGTTAGTGCGTACGCCTGTAGCTACGACAAGGCGTGCGCCACGCAAACTCCATATTTAAAAAACCCACCGCACGCACCAAACCACGCAATCTTGCTTTATAAATCCCACCTGCAACTACAATTTGCGCACGCAAACCTACATCACGTCACGCCCTCTCCACACCTCCACCTCACCATAACAGGAGCAGGTAAAGTGACTCGTGAAGGAGATTTCCCTAAACATGAGCCGATAATCAGTGGGTTTGACCGAGACACGCGAGACAGAGGGAGGAGGACGCTCCACGCAGCACCACGTGATCACGACAAAGACTTTATTAAAAACTTTATTAAACCTTGTTTAATAAATAAATACAAACTAAAAGTGACAACAATGACTCATCTGTTCATTTAATCATTTTTTATAATATTTAGGCAGCACATCTTTGCAGTAAAGACCATGTGTTTTTTCGCTGTTTCAAGAGTTTTATCGCTATATTTTTAAGTCTGTCTATGAAGTGAGGACTGGCCCTGTATTTATGCATATACACGTAGATACGTGCACGCGCAAATTATGAGCGCGTGCGAGAGATTCAGATGCCCTCCCCTGGAGAGGGAAAGGAGCGAGGGAGGGACACGAGGATACGAGGACACAGATTTAGCATGAAACACATCAGATACAGATGTTATTCTGCCAATTAAAGTCCACACGAAACATCCAAACTGCTGAACCTGTGAGTGTGGGTCTGGGTCGGGACGGGCACGGGCATTATTCTGTTCTTCATACAGTCAGAGAGCAGCTCTGAGTTCCCCATTACACAAAAATGTAGCGAAGATTTTGGTTCGGGGTCAAGTTCGGGCAGTAGGCTTCCTGTTGTCCGCAGACTCGGGTCACTCTGGCGCTCGGTGCGTAAAGACTAAAGTAAAAGTGTTAAAGTTGCGTTCATTAAAATCAAAGCCTGGCTCCTGCTGCGTCCAAGGGAAGAGTTTTTCTCTCAGGTCGGGTCATTATTTCGTCCTCTGTGTTGGTCACAGTCTGTGTTCTATATGAGTCTATGGTCGCGGTGTGGACTGTGGGACTCTGCGCTACACCGAGTCCGGGAACGTGGCCGCGCTCGTGCACGAGTGTCAAATGTATAATATTGTGGAGAATAATGAGTGGAATAAACAGCCCTTCTCCGTATTTTGGCGAACAAAACACTTAAATGCGCAAATCAGAAGGTAATTCTTCTATATACGTGGATTTTCTGATCAAACACTTCCTCAAACTCTATTCACTTCTGCTTCTCTCCACGGGTGTCGCTTTTTCCCCGTGTCTCCAGACTTTGCGTAGAACTTATAGGAGGTCCCGAGTTGGCGTAGACTTAAGCAAAGAGCCACGCTTTAGGCGAGTTTTATAAATACCGCGGTTGGCATAGGAAGCGCGCACGCAGGGATTTTTGCGTAAGCAAGTTTTATAAATGAGGCCCCAGAACTGAAAATGGTTTAGTCCTGGTTTAATCTTGTTTTAGTCCTGGTTCAGTCTGTATGCGGCGCAAAAGTCCGGCATCATAGTTTAAGTCACGTCAACGGGAAACAATTCGTTATCTGTTTTTTCATTTTGGTTTTGTAGACAAATAATGAAAAAAATAGTTGTTTTTTCATTTTCTTATTTTTGGTTTTATATTGAAAAATGAATGAACGAATGATACACGGATTGGGTTTTGGAGAGAAATGCAGTTTGTAGCTTTGTAAGAAAAGAACACAGCTCCACGCCTCAAGCAGCAACTTGTTTTACATTAAAGGTCCAATATTACACAAAATTGATTCTTGTGATCTTTAAGTCATGTTAATGTTGTTACATAATCAAAAACATGACTGCAGTTGTGTTTTGTTTCAATCACACATGTTTGAGAAATCAGTTCAACAGTGGCGGAGTTAGCAATTTAGGGGGCCCTAGGTAAACTTAAGTGTTCATTTAAATTTAATTTGATGCATGCGAATGTCTCGGGGTTAGTCAGATTCCTAAACCTCCAGCTGGGTACTTCTGACCAAGACCCATAGATCAAGACAGGTTTGTGTAGCAATTACCAGCAATCTTTGACAATATAGAAAATAGAACCTCCAGCCAGCAGATTATGTGACCAGGGTGAAGCAAATGTAATTTTAGAAGGTAAACAGTTTATGAAAGTTGAAAATGGTTCATGCTGTAGATGTCAGGATGTTGAGTTAGTGCAGAGGTGGACACACTAATTACATTACGGTGTTTGTTCTTCTCATTCAAACCTTTACACAATGCAGATTCTTGCTGCGCGTTTCACCGGATCATGTTTCACTGGATTTTGTAATGTTTCTTTTTTTTTTTGGGAACTACTCTTACGTAGCTTTTTGCAGGAATGTCTATACTATTAAAGGGCACATTTTACACTATTTTCTGATCTATGCTATAATTGTTTCCTTATCGAAAACAGACCTGGAGTTGTGTTTTGTCTTCAAATATTTTAACACATAAACCCTGCATATTTAATAATACATGACCTTTAAACAACATTTTAGTGTAAGAGTGTCTTTGGCAGCCACAACTTGTACTAAAGTAGGAGTTCCATTATTATACTAAAATAATATCATTCATGTCAAAAGTATGTCCGGCCCATAAACTGAATAAAAAAGCGGATTAAGTGAGTGTGACGTCACCCATAGTGTTCAGGTCCACTCAAACGAAGCTCGAGATGCTAATGATGACAGGAGAGAATTTGGGGCCAGGCTCTATATTATGAATAGGTTTTTTTTTGACAGACAAAATAGTGAGAAAAAAACCCCACCAGGATCATGTAGACTGGGTTAATATGAACATTTGAAGACCAAAATGACGAGGCTCACAGCAGCAGTTGCAGAGAGAGGAGTCGACAATATTCCAGTGTAAGTCAACGGGAGCCAGGGTCAGAAGGAGCCAAAAGAGTCGCATGTGAACTTCCTATTTGGAAATGTGTGAAGAATCCCTCAGTCGTCCAGGTAGAATCCATGGCGAGGAGCAGCGAACTGCGAACTGAAGAAGCAGCTTGGATGAGCTGCGAAACGTCTTCAACCAAACTAACTTTTGTCCAGGCAACAAACAGAATTTTCTCCTCGCCTTCCTATTTGGTAAGCGGCGGCTCGCACTTTAGCGATGTCCATTTATATACACAGTCTATGGTCCGGCCCCAATAACTCATGCTAGTACAATTTAGTCAAAGTCAGAGATTTGTACCCCTGAAGCTGGTTTATGCTCGCCTTATTAATCATCTGATTTCACTTTGTGGAAACCATCTGACCTCGTAGCATTAGGATTCTTCCTCTCGACGGTAGGTGGGTACTTTTTTTATTTAACCAATCGCTGCTATTCGGTCATGATGTATGTAATGTGCCAAATACCATATGAAGTAGGGCAATAACGTCTTTCCCCTTGATAAAATTCACCAAACATTCTCTTTAAATGGCTTTAAATCCTCGATCTCGGGATTCGTTGCCAACACAGAATGTAAGTCTTCGTCTACATCCGTCTCGACTTCTTTGTTTACTGTTGTGCTGTAATACAAAAGGGACCCAGACAGGCGCTTGAGTTTGACATCATGGCTTCATAGCTCTTTGCTGATTGGCCGGCTGACTTCCGGGGTTCTTGCAAACCGTCTAGTGTATTCTGATTCCTGACCTGGTCACTGGAGAGAAATGAAATTGAGCGGAGGCACTAGGTGGCACCAGCCTGACTAGATTTATGCTTAAAGGTCCTCCTATATTATATAAAACTGAATCATGTGAGTTTTAAGCCAAGTTAGGAAGTTACATCCTCAAAAACATATATAGAGTTATGTTTTGTTTCATTCACACATGTTTGAGTAGTTTTTTTATTGTTAGTCTGTCTACACCTCACAAGCTCAAAATGCTTTTACCTTTTGTTCAGTAGAGATGGACAATTCCAGAGCCGAAATCATCCAAATGATTCTAGTGAAGGTGAATGAAGTTTAATGACATCACAAAGTGGAACAGAGCGTTTTCTGTTTGAGCGAAGAACCTAAATATGCAGGGTTTGTGTGTTAAACATGAGTGAATTAAGCAAAACACAACTCCACTAGTATGTTTTTAATGAGGAAACATTATAACATAAATCAAAAAACAGCATAATATGGAACCTTTAAAGAGAATCTATTTTCTTTCTTTAAAAAATAAGCCACTCAAAGTCCACCAGTACATTTAACACTATTACCCAACAGTGAAGTGTCTTTTTTAATCTGCGCTGCTAATCTCAGGGGGAAGTGTGAAGCAGAGGTCAACCTCTGTATTTATGACATCACCTCGATACATAACAACAAACAGAGGAATGACATTATGGTTTTAGGACATCCTGGACCAGCCAGCCTTCATGTCACCTCTCACGGGACGGAGGCGCAGAGAGGAGAGGAAAGAGCGGGAGAGGAGGGGGCAAAAAGAGGGGACCGAGAGAAGAGTCTGGCTTTCCCACTTCATGAAGAAGAACCTGGGTTTAGTTGTGTTCATGGGGGCACTTCCAACTCCATCGACTCTGGCTCCAATTGACTTTACATCGCAAAATTGTCACTCCTCTCTCTGTAACTGCTGCCTTGTCGTTTTTTTGGTCTTAAAATCTTCATATTTACCTGCGTTTCATGATCCTCGTGTTTTATTTCACTATTTTGTACCTAAATAAATGCCTATTCTAATATGGACCTGGCTACAAAGTCTGGCTTTCTCCATCAAAACAAAACCTGCACAATAGGCGAGTTTCAGGTGACGTCATTGTTATTAAAAGCCCGTGTTGCATGCTGGGGAATATTTTGGTCAGGAGGCAAGAAACACGGTAGCCGTCAAACACAGTGCGTAACCTCGCGTATTTATCCCCGATAATGGTAAATTCCTGCTGTATTATCGGATGCACAAATAGAAGCACGGAAGAAGGAAAATGTCTTTTTCGTATTCTGAGTGAAAAGAACCACTAACGGTGAATTAAATGACTTTCAAACATTTGCAGAGCAAATGTAGAAGATCCTAGCAAACCGTGGACTCCAACAAGTTCAACAACGCATCGAGACTCTTGGAGGTTTTCATCTTTTCTGCTGTGAATGGCCCAGGAGTTTCCACCAAGTCATTGTGGATATCGCCCAAGTGAATATTTAGACCAGGTAGTTGGCGATTCTGACCAGAAATTTGGTTTGGTCCACTTTTGTCGGGGTTGAAAAGGGTGATTTGGCGTCCATCGATGCTTATGACCAATTTCTGGTCAAATGGTCTTGGGTCCTCTGCCGTTAGAGTGGATAAATAACCGGGATCAATACCCTTTACGTGCTTTCTCGCTCCGTGTGTCATGTTGAATTAGTGTTTATTGCCGCCAACCAAAATAATTCCCAGCATGCAACGCGCGCTTTTGTCAACAATGAAACTCGCCTATAGCTAAGGTAGACCTGACCCACACTGGAAAAAAACAATATCTAGGTAAGTTAAAATGACTTAAATTAAGAACATTTGACTTTATTTGAGTCGATTCAACTTGACAAGTAAAATTATCTACCAACGGAACAAGTGTATTTGTCTTAATTCGAGCAACATTCGATTTAGTTTTGTTTTTTTTTTTTAAGTGCAAAAACTTGTTGTTTCACAAAGATTGGTAATAAGAAATGGTATGAGGAAGGCTGGAAATCATGGAAAGACTTTATTAACACCCGAACATGATAAAAAAAATTAAAAAAAGTGATAATCCCTGTGCATTGCTACTCAAGTGTTCAAGTGTTCTCTTTTTTCTTGTTTATTTTTATTTATTTTTATTTCTTTGTATTCTTAATGGAATAAGGGGGGAAAAAATCAAAACTATCAAAGAGAGATATGTGAAGTGAAAGAGAAAGCAAATAAAAATTTGAATAAAAAAAAAAAAACATTGTTGTTTTTCTTTTTTAAGCGTAGCAAGATGTGTTTTCATATTTTAAGTACAAAAGTCTTGTTCCATTGGCTGATAATTTTACTTTTCAAGTGAAATTTGCTCAAATCATGATAAAACTTTCTTAATTCACGTCATCTTAACTTGTCTAGATTTTGTTTTTTGCAGTGCTCGAGCTCAAGATCTGGCGATGAGACAGTGACATTGAAGAGGTACCTATAGGGGACAGTAAAATATACCTTTACCCTTACTTTCAATCAGAAGAAAGGAGCAGGAGACATGCAGTAAAGGAGGAGAAGGAGTGGAGGGAGAGCCACCATAAAGCCCCAGGACGTATAGAAGTCTGACAGGCGGCCTGGGAAAGTATAGGCTACAGAGAAAAGGAAATAAGCCTCTTATTCAGTCCCCAAGCAGCTGGACACAGAGCACAGTTGAAAAGTTCAGGGATGAATATGAACCGGGAATGCTTTATCAGAACATCAGATTAAAGACGGTGACTTTGGGAAGAGACTTTTGCTTTATTTTTAGTCATTGTCGGTGAAAGATTGGTAATTGTCATCTTAATGTACGTGATTAAGTCCTGGTTTACTTCATATGCAGCACTTTGGAAACTGTTTTGTAAAATATGGTACAGAAATAGTGGATTGTTTGTTTACTTTACTGCATGGACATCGCACTGGGGGATGCTCTACGTGGGTGTCTAGTGGTGGAATGAGACAGTTACTATGGTGACAAAACACACACATAAGCAAATACGGGCAAAAAGTTTGAAGACAAAAGTAAGAAATGGATTTAAACAGCACTTTTTATAGAGCCGGTGATCAATACGTGTGTCCGTGGTCCTGGTTCTGATAACGCTGCTCCAATTTGGCCTGAATACAGTGATCCCCCCAAATATTAATTGATTCGCTAACCTCACTTTCTCTCCATTAACTAAACATGTAGGTGGGATGAATGTGACCTGGCCGTTCAGACACATGTCAAAAGATTGTTTCCGTTTTAGGAGCACATATTCAAGTGGTTTGGGTCGTCTTGAAAAATTCAGAGCTGTGTCGTTCAGATTGTTATTAAAGGGCCCATCTCATGCAAAATAACCCTTTTCACATTGTATTTTATGCACATATACAAGCACAATTTGGGTTTTGGAACATCCATTACACAATAGTTATGAAATCTTACTGATTTCTTGGAGGCAGTCACAGATCACGAACTTTGAAAGGCCGACTATTGCTCATCCCCCCGCCCGTCCCGAGAGCCCGTCAGGCCACGCAACCCATTTAGCGGTCTGATAGCGGTAGGAATAAACTTTAATTCAACATGGCGATACAGCACGTTCAGCCTTATGTGTTGGACCCGTAATCGGACGAGGACTTGGAGGTGCACGAAGCACAAGCACTGCATCAACATCAGCTGAACATTACTGATTTGTAAAGTATTAATAAACACTAGTAGATAAACTTATTATATTGTGTACACTGCAGGGTATAATAATGAGCTTATGCTGTCTGTTTTGTTTAGGCGTTCATGTGGGAATTGTCAGCCGATGCGGTGTGGAGGCGGTGGAGCTAGGGAGGGGGGTGGGTGCAAACGCGTCATAGGTGTAGCTGGCCGTGTCATCGCTATAGCAGGTTTTAGTTCGTTGTCACATGGGAGGGTGTCAGAAATGTGCTGCTGTTTGTTAAAAAAAAAACACAGAATCAATCTAAAAAAACACTTTGGCAACATATACAAGACCCACACATCACTCTTAGAAGGTAGAAAGCTCTGAAAAGTTGAGATGGGCCCTTTAAAAGATCAGATTCGGGTCGCGTAGGGGTGAAAAAATCCAATATCATTCATCTCAGGACACAAATGGTAGTTCTCGTGTGGGTGAGGGCTCTGTTCCTCGTCACTGTCAACATCCGGCTCTCTCAACATCAACATCCGGATTAACAGCTTTCGATAGATAGTCAAGTTTTCTCACGTCTAGTCACAGAGTAAACGTCAGCAAACTAAACCAAATACATAACGTGTGTCCAAATACAGCTTAATCAACTTGATTTACGTTTAGGTTCTAGCACAGACAGACTTCAACTAGTATCGAACTAGCTCAGTAACGCAGCTGTCGAGTAAACATCCTGACTATCAAGCGCCTATAGAAGGTTTAGCAATCAATTCACTATTTATCCTGCAAAAAAGCCACTTCAATAACCTAAATGTACAAAGACTTAATACACAGTTAGATGTTCTCCTTCTCCCAGAATTTCGTCGTTCATGCCTCTTTCATTTCATGTAGTTTCCCTTATTAGGTCTGATATTCTGTCGCTTATTTTAATTTATGTTTCTGTTCTTTTTTCCACATCAAAAAATCGGATTTGGGTCACTTTCGGCAGCCGTCTGAACGTAACCTAAGATATCTTCTAACAGAGTAATGCTTTCAGTTAGCATCAAACCCCAGGGAATATTGACGACACAAAGTATGAATTGTACAATGTCATAAGAAGCTGGAACATTATGGCGCTTAACAGAAAATCCTGTACGATATATGTGCGACCACAAGTGCCCCACTTTGTGCAATAGTAAATTATAGATCCTTGGTGGGATTGTTGACAAGCCATATATGTTTTATTGTGTAATGCACCACATACATTTTTGGCTTTTGTGGTTTGCAGTGACTATGAATAAAGGAATACAGATTTTAATTGGATAAACGAGAACCCACTGACTATTAGTGGTATAAAGACATTTTTAGACGTATACCCATGGAAAGGCTCAGTACAAAATTAAAAGGTAATGATGACGTCTTTATGGACCTGTGACGGACTTTCTTTGAGTGTTTGCCCGATGATCTCAGTCAGTGACATTACACAGAGGTACAGACTCGATGCTTGATGTTGTGTTTTGTTTCATTCACACATGTTCAACACACAAACCCTGGATATTTGGGCTAAGTTCGGGTGATTGGGTGATTTCAGCCCTGGAAATGCCCATCTCTAGTGAACGAAATGTAAAAGCTGTTAATTAAAACTGTTAATAAAAACTACTGCTTCATGACATCACAATGTGGGACAGAGCATTTTGAGCTTTGGAGATGTAGACAGACTAATAATAACAGATTACTCAAACATGTGTGAATGAAACTAAACACAACTCCAGGTCTCTTTTTGAGAGGGCAACATGTTCTAACATCGCTTAAAGTTCACAAGAGTCAGTTTTGCTTAATATAGAACCTTTAACCAGGTGATGTTTGTGTCATGTCGGAAACTGATTTGTGCTCAGACTGCTTTGTGTTTTGTTTTTGTGTCATATTACAGTGTTAAAATTCTTGGTTGGGGTTTTCTTCACCTGCTTCTTTCGATGGATAGCTCATTACTCTGCTTGGAATGTTCCATGGTATGACTTTAAACAACTCTACCTTACATTTAATGCCTAGAGAAACATACATTCTGACCTGTAATATGGTCTAATTTGGTCTCATGAAGATCCATCCTTCCATTTTTTCTGCTTATCTGGGGCCAGGTCATGGGGGCACTGATCTAAGCAGGGACTCCCAGACTTCCTTCATCCTGGACACTTCCTCCATCTCCTCAGTGGGGACCCTGAGGTGTTCCCAGGCCAGTCTAGAGACAAAGTCCCTCCAGTGTGTCCTTGGTCTTCCCCGGGGCCTCCTTCCGGTGGAACATGCCCGGAACACCTCCTAGAAGGCATCTGGACCAGATGCTTGAGCCATTTCAGCTGGCTCCTCTCAACATGGAGGAGCAGTGGCTCTACTACAAGCTCTGTAACTGAGCTCCTCACCCTGTCTCTAAGGGAGCGCCCAGCCACCCTGCGGAGGAAACTCATTTCGACTGCTTGTATCTGTGATCTTTAGCTCATGACCCAAAGCTCACGACCATAGGTGAGGGTAGGAACTTAGATTGACGGTAAATCGAGAGCTTTGCCTTTCAACTCAGCTCCCTCTTCACCACAATGGTTCGATACAGCGTCTGCATCACTGACAACGCTGCACCGATCCACCTGTCAATCTCACGCTCCATCCTCCCGTCACTCGTGAACAAGACCCCGAGATACTTGAACTCCATGAAGATAAAAAAGTTTAATACCATACTGTGAAACATCCCAGACAAAGCAATAACATCTCTATGAAGAAAAGCATTTGACGGACCCTCCGCCACAAAAGTTACACAATGCACCTTTAAACTGTGTCATGTTTCGCAGCGTCATTCGGCCCCATTACTCAGTGCTGTAATGTGTTTTCGGTGAAGCTGCCTGTTCGAATCAGGACTGAAGACTTCCACTCCCCCTCGCTTTAGATTCCTCCACCACGGACCACCACCTCCGGCCCCTCCGCCCCGTCCCATCCCTGCAGCCCCTAATGAAGATGAGGTGAGGTGGGAGATGAAGTCATGGGCTGATGGGGAGGCTATGGGAACACAACGAAGAGAGTCATAAATCAGAAGTCATTGTCTGTCCGATAGAGTGTGTGTGAAGGATTGAGACTGGAGCTGGAGGAGGAGGACCAGGGGAGGAGAGGGGGTCAATAGTTTGGGAACACACTGCAAAACAAAGAGGATCTGTGCGTGCAAATGACACAGTGTTATACTTGTTTACAGTGGTTTATACTTGGAAGTAAATGATTGCGTGATGCGTTTTACAAATTAGAATTAATTAGGAAAAACTTGAAACCAGATATTTGTGTGTTATAATGTGTGTTAAACAGTTATTAAAAAAACTTGTCAAAATTACTCCAAACAGGATAAATATTGTACTACCAAACACAAAGGCTGCAACTATCATATTTTTCAGACTATAAGTCGCACCAGCCAAAAAAGGCGTAATGAAGAAGAAAAAAACATACATAAGTCGCACTTTTTGGACGAAATTTATTTTTTTATATCAGAGACCAGGAACCAACATTTAATCTTGAAAGGCAAGTTATAGTTAAACAATAGAACAGAGAACAACAGGCTGTTAATGTCACATATGAACAGTTCTTCAGATAAACTATAGCATAAATAACAGAACAGAACAAGTTGAACAAACTCTCCATCTCACTCCAAATCACTAAATCCATTCAATTGTCACTTCTGAGCAACTCCACGACCTCCGGAGGTAAACAGAGCAACGTTTCTTCTTCTGTGTAGCTGTCGTCAGACTCAGCATCAGTTCCAGCTACAATTATTCCGGCCTTTTCCAGACAGGATGGTTTCGATTGTTTTTATCTTTGTTAAAATTGTACATTTTCAGTGGTACAAAAGTAATGGTTTGATCAGCTGATATGATTCAGAACTGAAGAAGCATCTTGATTGAGCCGCGAAACATCTTCAACCAAACTCACTTTAGTCCAGTTGACAAACTGAATTTTCTCCTCGCCGTGACATGATACAGACAGGACAGAGGCTCTTTCTGCAGAAGACATGCGCAGTAGAGTGAAGTGACAGTGCTACAGGAATAATAGGAGAAGCAGATACTGGCACACGAGCCTAGAGCGCCCCCTGGAGGCTGTGAGTGAGAAAATTGTAGTATATAAGTCGCACTTGGAGACAATAAGTGCCACTTATAGTCTGAAAAATGTGCCACTTGGATTATAAAAGGCAGCAATAAACAATAAATAATGTAGTGGTGTCATGTGGACACAGGGAGTGCTCCACTGTGTTTTTAAACTCCATACACCTTCACTAGTCTCAAGATTTCA
Organism: Boleophthalmus pectinirostris; assembly: GCF_026225935.1. Lineage (NCBI taxonomy): Eukaryota > Metazoa > Chordata > Actinopteri > Gobiiformes > Gobiidae > Boleophthalmus > Boleophthalmus pectinirostris. The sequence goes on from NW_026571404.1 coordinate 11,824,053, forward strand.
GCCCTGGATTCACCGATCTCCACTGAACAAAAGGTAAAAGGAGCTGTTACCTTGAAAACTACCGCTTCATGACATCACAAGGTGGAACAGAGCATTTTGAGCTTTGGATATATAGACGGATTAATAATAAAAGATTATGCAAACATGTGTGAAGGAAACAAAACACAACTCCTGGTCTGTTTTTGAGGAGGTAACAACATTCTACTGTGACTTAAAGCTCATTATACTCCTTGCCGTGTTTCAACCGTGTATTGTAAACTGAATCTAGGTTTTGGTTAATAATTTGCAAATCAAATCACAAAAGAAATATTTATTTAAGGAAAATTCCCAAGTTGGTATTTTTTTCCATAATTATTGGGCCATTTGTGTTTTGCAGTGTATGGGGGTGCGGGGGAGTCCAGGGTGCGGTCAGTGTGATGTAATGTGCTGGACATCTGTGCAGTGGTGACAGACAGGACACACCATGTTCCCCTCTCCTCTCTCCCTCCTCTTCCTCTCCTCTACCCCTTCTCTCCTTCTCACCTCTCTTCTCTCCTTCCTCTCCCACCCTTCTACCCCTTCTCTCCTCCTCTCATCGCGCCTCTCCACCTTCTCTCCTTTTCCTCTCTCCCTCTTCTCACCTCTCCGCTCACCTTTCCTCTCTCCCTCCTCTCCTCTACTCCTTCTCTCTTTCTCTTCTCACCTTTCCTCTCCTCTCTCCCTTTCCTCTACCCCTTGCCTCCTTCTCCTCTCCCTCTCCTTTTCTCACCTCTCCTCTCTCCTCCATGTCTTACCTCTCCTCTCCACATTCTCTCCTTCTACTCTCCTCCTCCTCTCACCTCTCTCCTCTCCCCTTTTCTCTTCCTTCCTTCCCCTCTCCCTCCTTTTACCTCTTCTCTCCCTTCTCTTTTCTTCCTCTTCTCCCTCTCCTTTCACATCTCCTCTCCCTCTTCTTTCCCCCTCCTCTCACCTCTTCTCTCCTTCCTCTCCTCTCTTCTCTCTCCTCTTCTCTCTCCTTCCTCCCTCTCCTCTCTCTCCTCTTCTCTCCTTCCTCCCTGTCCTCTCCTCTCTCCTCTCACCTCTTCTCCTCCTCCTCCCTCTCCTCTCTTCCCTCTCCTCTTCTCTCCTTCCTCCCTCTCCTCTCTCTCCTCTTCTCTCCTTCCTCCCTGTCCTCTCCTCTCCTCTCTCTCTCTTCTCTCCTTCCTCCCTCTCCTCTCTCTCTCCTCTCACCTCTTCTCTCCTTCCTCCCTCTCCTCTCTCTCCTCTTCTCTCCTTCCTCCCTCTCCTCTCTCTCCTTCCTCCTCTCCTCTCTCTCTCTCTCTCTCTTCTCTCCTTCCTCCTCTCCTCTCTCTCTCCTCTCACCTCTTCTCTCCTTCCTCCCTCTCCTCTCTCTCTCCTCTCACCTCTTCTCTCCTTCCTCTCCTCTCTCTCCTCTCTCTCTCTTCTCTCCTCTCCTCTCTCTCTCTCTCCTCCTCTCCTCTCTCTCTCCTCTCACCTCTTCTCTCCTTCCTCCCTCTCCTCTCTCCCTCCTCTCACCTCTTCTCTCACCTTTCCTTTGTCTCTCCTCTCCCAGTCCTCTTACCTCTCTCCTCTTTCTTTTTCTCTCCCTCCCTTCTCCCTCCTCATTCTCTCTCCCCCATCCTCTCCCTCCTCTTCCCTCCTCTCCCAGTTTTCTCCCTTCTCTTCTCTCCCTCCTCTCATTTCTGATCTCTCCTTTCTACCTCCTTCTACCTTTCTTTCCTTTTCTCCCTTCCCCTCTCCTCTCCTCTCTCTCCCTCCTCTCCCCTTTCTCCCTCTCTCCTCTCCCCCCTGAGCAGACCGTGGAGCAGGGAGAGGGGCAGACCTGGTACTAATGAGACTAAATGAGTCCTGGAGCCGCTCGCTGCAGAGGTCACACTCTGTCAAACTGTGAGTCTCACAGCTGCTTACAATATTGAGCCGAGTCAGTGCACAGCAGCCCTGAGCATTCACTTAAACTGGAGCAGAGGATCATGGGAGAGACGCTTTGGACACGGCCTGATGGTTTTTGGTGATGAAGATGCACAAGATCTGTCTACAGCGTTTCATGATGAAGATGTGGTTGCATATGAAAATGTCAATATATATTTTTATATGGATTTTTATTTATTTTTTTTAAATAATTGCTTCATTTGGTGGGATAGTACCTGTTGTCATAGTTTTACATTGGTTAAGTGGCAGATTATGAAGAAAAGTTGAAAAATGAAAGTTAGTTAATGAGTAGGTGAATTACATTAATGAGGAGTCCCATCTAAATTATTGAAAAAAATAATAATAATAAAAAAAATAAATAAATACAAATAAATAAAATAAAATAAAATAAATAAACAATAATAGTAGTAGCTGTAGTTATTTTTATTATTATTATTTATTTTATTTATTTATTTATTTTTTTTTATATATAATTTAGATGGGATTCCTCTTTAACTAACTTTAATTTTTCAGCTTTTCTTCATAAACTGCCACTTACCCAATGTAAAACTATAACAACAAGTACTATCCCACCAAATGAAGTAATTATAAAAAAAAAAAAAAAAAATCCATATTAAAAAATATATATATGGACATTTTCATATGCAACCACATCTTCATCATGAATCAGTTTAGACATTTAATCAAGCAAAATTAAGGTGCTGACATATTTATTGTGAATATATATGTATATGTGAAATTATAACTGATGTTATACCATGTCCAACCAGGAAGTAAAATTATAATCTTTAACAAAATAGACTTTTTTCACAACGGCTAGAAGTGCCTCGATGTAGGATAAACGTAACTCCCAGTTAAAGCTTTTCTATGGCAAAATATCTGTGGAAATGTGTCGGGTATTTTCCTCCAGCTTCATAAATCTGCCCCGTCACCAAATCTTCATCGAACAAGGTCGACAAAGGACAAGAATTTATCCACAACTATCAAGGTAAGACGAAAACTTAAAGGCGAACAACAACGACGAGCATTAGTGAACTACTCCTGAGCAAAACTAACATTATGGTCATGCAGTTCTGACCGTTGTGAAAAAGGTCCATAGTCAAAGTTGCTTCATAACTTAAAGGGGTTGATTTTACGCTGTTTTCTGATCTATTTAATAATGTTTTTACTCATCACAAACAGACCTGGAGTTGTGTTTTGTTTCATTCACACATGTTTAACACACAAATCCAGCATATTTTAGATGAATTCTTCTCTCTGACAGTGTTTTTAAACTCCATACACCTTCACTAGAATCATTGGGATTATTTTTCCCCACAAGAATTTCCAATCTCTACTAAACAAAAAGTAAAAAGTAGCTGCCAAGCCATCCATTGAGTCAAACTTATTGCTTTTGCTTAGTGACAATATTGTTTTTAGGTCTATTGTGACCCAAACTTACATAAACCACACTTTTTACTTAAACAAGAACTGATTTTATGTTTTCGATATTTATTTGTTCATTGATTTCTTGTGTTTCAAAGTTCAAACAGTCGTCAAAAGCGATGCGTTGTTCCACTACCCGCTGAATCAGACCGAACTCCTAACGACCAAGTCAAACATCCGTCCGTTTCCAACCAAACTTGCACGTCAACCATCTTTCTTGTCAATCACCGGGAGAACTCTTTAGTCATGCGTTTGCTGATTAAAGCCATCGCGGGACGGGGTCAGCGGTGCGTCCCCCGTTCGCGATGACGCTTATGTAAGGTAAGAGCTCGTCCGACACAAGACAGGCTTTTAGTCCAACCTCAGCATGAGGCAGAAAAGTGCTGACCAAGGCTCTGCGGCTTGATTGAAAGTCCAGGGGGGTCGGGGCAGTTTATTTGACTGTGGGTAATATAGGCTTCCTTCAAAAATAAACAGTCTTAATTTTGTTTGCTATGTGTTTTAGCAGCTGTGACCCGGTATAAGATGAAGCGTGACCCCAGCAGTTGGACCTATGGGGTAGTGCAGCTTCTCAGATGTCCCGTATAGAGCGTAGACCCCGAGGTAAAGACCAGAGCAGTTTGAAATAATACCATTGAGAGAGCTCTTATCAGATGGGAGCAATTGGACGCCAGAGTGGAAAATGAATGGAGAAGAAATGCACTTTTTGCTCTTTTTTTAAGAATTTGTGTTTGTTTATTTGACTTTTGCTAAATCATTTGTCCATGTTGAACCATTAAAAGGTTTTATTTCAGTATTGCTGCATATTCTTTGGTATGGAGCTCAACAGTCACCACTTGCTCTGGTTTTAGACAGTGTTCAGAGTACCATGTTATAAAAGTAACAAATTACCGTAATGCGTTGCTTTTTAACGCAGTAATGTTCGGCATTACAGGGAAAAATTTTAATATTTTACTTGGTACAAATGTCAGTAACGCGCGTCACAATGCTTTTTTAACCCAGATTGAAGTGGTGGGTTTTAAATTTTTCTTTATACAAATTCGCTAAATATATATAATATAATATATGTGTCTGATCGCGTTTTGTGGACACCCTACTCCAGGGGCTCGGGGTTCTCTCAGGGGCGGTCCTAGATTCCAAGTCCTAGTCCAAGATAAGTCCTGGTTTGGTCCTGGTTTAGACCTGGTTTAGTCCTGATTCAGTTCTGGTTTAGACCTGGTTCAGTTCTGGTTTAGCCCTAGTTTAGTCCTGATTCAGTTCTGGTTTAGTCCTGGTTCAGTTCTGGTTTAGTCCTGGTTTAGACCTGGTTCAGTTCTGGTTTAGCCCAAGTTTAGTCCTGATTCAGTTCTGGTTTAGTCCTGGTTCAGTTCTAGATTAGTCCTGGTTTAGACCTAGTTTAGTTCTGATTCTTTCTTTTAGTTCCTGGTTTAGTCCTGGTTTCAGTTCCTGGTTTTAGTTCTCTGGTTCAGTTGGTTTAGTCCTGGTTTAGTTCTGGTTTAGTCCTGGTTTAGTCCTGGTTCAGTTCTGTGGTTTAGTCCTAGTTTAGTTCCTGATTCAGTTCTGGTTTAGTCCTGGTTCAGTTCTAGATTAGTCCTGGTTTAGACCTAGTTTAGTCTTGATTCAGTTCCAGTTTAGTCCTGGTTTCGTCCTGGTTCAGTTCTGGCTTAGTCCTGGTTTCGTCCTGGTTCAGTTCTGGCTTAGTCCTGGTTTAGTCCTGGTTCAGTTCTGGTTCAGTTCTGGTTCAGTTCTGGTTTAGTCCTGGTTCAATCTGTTTGTTATTTGACGATCAGCGACATTTATTTCTTGTGAGAGTAAATTAAAGTGCTGTAATAGTCGTGTAATCTCTTACATTTTAAATACAGTAATATTGTAATGTAACAAATTACTGTGAAATGACAGTAACAAGTCATAAATAACACATTACAGTTTTGAAGTAACTCGCCCAACAGTGGTTATAGAAGTACATTTTTCCATTTATTTTTCCCATAGACGTTTGGGTAAATTCTGTTATTAAGAGTTCAAAGACGTCCCAGAGGCAAAGCAGTCACATACTAAATAATGCTGTTTTAAGTCCAAAAAGCAGATTTAAAATGCAACATTCTGCTAAATGTTTCGATAACATTGTGGTTTATAAAGTTTTAATAAAATCATAGGTCTTGTGGCCATGAGGTAACAGGTGGCTGCTTATCCCCGAGCAACCTTTTGTACTTCTAATATCTTTTTTTTTTTTTTTTTTTTTAATGAGTTTATGAGAAAAATTAATGGGATTTTTTTTTTTTTTTTTTTCCAGAACTGCAATGTGGGTGGTCACTGTTGAGCTCCATAGGCTCCACTTTCAGGACTTTTGATTTTTGTTAATTCCTATGACTACAGTCCCAACTTTCATCATTCTGAAACTCATGGAAAGACCTAATGTAGATTAATGAGTTTTAGTCATTTCAGTTTGAACATTTTCACTTGTTATTCAGGAGTTTGGACCTGTTGAAACGCATAATAGTTTTGTTTTGAATCAAGATTCGCAATGGAAAGTTGTAATTTTTCATCTTTCCAGTAATCCATGGTATTGACTCACTGAGACTGCTCCCTTTATTAAAAAGACTTTGATCTATATGTTATGAACTTCTTTCTCTGTCTCATATCATTTACTAGGGGTGTAACGATATCCAAGTCTCATGATACGATATCGTCACAGGTATGAACTTCACGGTATGATATTTATTGCGATATCATGAAAAGCTCTCCATATGGTTGGGAGGCTCACGATTAGGGATGTAACAATATCCAAATCTCTCGGTACGATATTTTTACAATATACATCTTATGGAACGATATTTATTTTTTGTGATATATGTTATTAGGTTCTTTTTTCAGACCAAGAGTTTGTTTTCATGCCTGACAGTTTCGACTGCTCACTAGCGCTCTTCCTCAGAGTCACGTGATGTTGCTGTGACATGTCTATGAGTGCGTATACATGCACATCAATAACCCGGTTATGATCGGGTTTTTTGAGTATCCCGGTTTCTTGATGGTGCATGTAAACGCAGTAACCCAGTTTCAGTAACCCGGTTATGGCAGTATCCCGGTTATTAGAAACCGGGTTACTGTAGCTGGTTTATTCCGATAGTAACCGGGTTACATGTGGCATGTAAACGCAGTATCGCATGCGTCCAAAAGACACTTTCCAGCCTTTCCCCACAACAGTAGCAACATAAATAAATTGACCAACATAAATAAAGTGACCAAACGAGTGAAATGACTGTAAAATAAAGAGCTGCGCTAAACCTGCACACGTACAATCTGCACTCGTACGACCTGCACTCGTGTGACGCTGAAAAGCTAAAACATGAACTATCTCCTATACTCTATACGCACAGAACACACTTGCCATCATTAGCGCCTCTTCTGTCACAGAAATAACACACATAATCCACAGAGTCGTGTCATTTAGTCCAAAAGAAACTGATCGCATCAGCGGCGCAAGGAGCGAGTTGTTTTTATCGCCGCTAACAGTTTATGCTAATTAGCCAAACGGTCTTAAGTTTCGTTTCTGTAAAACGTAAACAAATGTGATCAGAGCTGAATTATCTGATCAAACGGGCTGATGTGTCTATAGTCTTTATGGTTTATATGTTGTAAAGTTGAGTTTATTTATGCAGAAGATTTTAATGAAGAATCTGCACAGTGGATTGTGGGAGATCTCGTAGCTCCTTAGCTTCTTATGCTAAAGGAGCTCACGGTTTGTATTTTTCCTGGTTTATGAAATTGATTTAAGTTAATTTTTGTGCCTGCGCATTTGTAAGATTATGTCAAGAAACCGGGATACTCCATTTGATCATGTACACGCGGATATGAGTGTCCCGGTTTCTCAGTGCGCATGTAAACGCAGTAACCCGAATACTGACATAACCGGGATATGGCTAATAACCGGGTTATTGATGTGCATGTATACGCACTCTATGAATCAGGACGAGGGGGCTTTTTTACTCTCACACACCTGCGATACTGTCCTGAGGAAGTCGGACTGCAGATGGAGCTGTCTTCCTGCCTCCACCGGTAGGAAAACAGCGCCAAAACCTGTATAAATCAGCTGACCGGACACGTCACAGCAACATCACGTGACTCTGAGGAAGAGCGCTAGTGAGCAGTCAAAACTGTCAGGTATGAAAACAAACTCTTGGTCTGAAAAAAGAACCTAATAACATCAATTATCAGAAGACCAAATGAACCTCATTGGACTATTTATTGTGATATTTTGTGGAGGCAAACAAAATTGTGAATATGCTCCATTTTCCTCTTAAAATGCCTTGACAAGACTTAATCCAAAGAACTAAAACTTAAAAGTGCTTAGAAGTGTTATTTATTTTTGTAGTCTGCACTGAAAAGCAAAGGATCGTGGTCTATGTCAGGGGTGGGCAAACTAAGGCCCCATAATTTTTGGTGTTTTAAAAGTCATTTAAATAAATAGTAAATACTGTGGGACTTTGTGGGATTTTTTGTTGTAATGTTTTGTAATGGGATATTTCAAAAACATGGGATTTTTTTTTCTCTTATGGGGTGGATTACCAAAAAACTAGCTCCTGGTCCGGCCCTTCTGTCAAATTTTAGAACTCTTTGTGGCCCACAAGTCACAAAGTTTGCCCACCCCTGGTCTATAGTTCCCTCTGTTTTTTTTTTTTTTAGCCATTACTGCACCATGACTCTTAATTTAAGCAAAGAGACTTGTAATTCGATATATTGTGATGGTCCATGATATTATTGTGAGAACTTTGACGATACAATATCAGGATATTTTGGTTATTGTTACATCCCTGTCACTTACCAATAAAACTTTGCTTAATCTACTGTCCCAAGATGGCAGATGCGATGGTCACATTAGCGTGATCGCTCTCTAGAGTTTATAGTTCTTTCATACCCTCTGTGGATTGTGTATGTCTGTCCGAGTCTGGGCTTGTGTGCAGAGTCCTTGTACAGGTGCAGGATGGAAAGATATAGAGGACAATAGCCACAGTGAGCTGTATACGGCTCACGTAACAGGAGTCTCCACACAGTCACCCTGGCCCAGAGCGAAGCCAAAACCAGGGCTTGGACTGGACTGTTCCCATGACTCAAGGCCTGGATGATGATTACACTGTTGCTACGGAGACGCCACAGATGACAAAATATTGTCAGTGAAATATTCCTGACAAATCGCTCGAGCAGATGTTCCTCCACCAAAGAAATGTCGTAGTAAAACGTCTAATGGGGAGTTTGACTTTGGTCCGAGAACATTCAAATTCAGACGTAAACAAGGGCAGGAGAAGAGGGGGGGAGTTTAATCTGGTGTTACAGCGTCATTTAAAGGATCAAAGTTTCTGTTTAACTTTTGCCAAATCGATATGTGAATCATTGCACGCTTGGAGGCACAGGATTATTCTGTGGTGGCACAAAACGAGTAAAGCCAAAAAGAGAGAAGTGAATACTGTGTTTCCAGCCAAACTTCAGGGAACATTATACAATATTCATCTAGTACAAGTTGGTAAGAAAATCTAATACTCTCCATCCACTTAAAGTCAACTTAACTTTGAATTCACAGTCGATGGGTTGCTGGCTTACAAACACAGTCGCTCTCTTGTCGTAGGGGAGACAGTGAAATGAATGAGAGTGGCACATTTTACTTCAAACTTTTAAAAAAATCATCTTAAAGGAGCTTAAAGGAGCTGTAGGTTCTCTGAATTTGACTCTAATAAATGTGCAAAACAGAATTAGCAGCAGTTCAAACTTATTCCTCACTTTCCTAACACATTTCAAGCATCCAGAGTCAAGTTTTACCATCAACACTACAACACAACACAACAACTAGCATGATAATAGTGTCTCAGGCTTACTTTCTGATTTGCGGACAATAAAAAATTCTTTAAAACTTTGCAATTAGATACAGACAGCACTCAGCAGTAGTAGTGGAGGCTAACAAAACTGTTAATATTCTACTTTTTCCTCTTAAAATGCCTTGACAAGACTTAATCCAAAGAACTAAGACTTAAAAGTGCTTACAACTGTTATTTCTTCATGTAGTCTGCACTGAAATGAAGCAAAGGATCATGGTCTATGTAGTTCCCTCTGTCTTTTTTTTTTTTTAGCTATTGCTAAGTGTGAACTTTGACGATACGAATTCACGATATTTCAGTTATTGTTACATCCCCAAGTCTCTTTGTTTAACTTCATTGCTATGGTGCAGAAATAGCTAAAAAATATAACAGAGGGAACTACATAGACCATGATCCTTTGCCCTATTTCATTGCAGACTACACAGCTAAAACTGGAGAGTTGTTTTTTAACACAAAAAGTGTTATTTTAACAATTTGAAAGTTAAATACGGTTCGAATTGGAGTTATTTGCCAGAGTTGTTATGGCTGAGTTTAATTCAACTTCTCTTAGTGTTAATTTGGCTCCTCCCACCCACCACTTCAAACTCCCGCCAGAGAAGACCAGTTTGAACCAAGTTTGTACATCATTTCATCTTAAATTAACTAAAATAAAGTGCAAAATACACCTCTGTGTGTTATATAGCTAAATCAGGATAACTCTACAAAGTGATATTGTTACATCCCATTACAAGAAACAAATCAGACACATTCTCTTTGCACCTGAATTATGTTAATCAAATCTCAAATGAAATCAAATTAAATTAAATCTCAATCTTTCAAACCCTTACAGCATTCTGGGGTGAATCTTTACATATTATTTATTTGTTTTGGAATGATTTCCTGGTTTTATTTTGAAATCCCTTAAAGGTGCACTATGTAACTTGTTGGTTGGGGATCCATCACCTACTTGTTTCTATGGTTACGCCATTGCTCTGCCTGAAATGTACCACAATATGACATTAAACAGCTTACATTTATTCAATTACAAGCGGTTTTATAGCTAAAAAATACCTAACAAAAAAGCAGGCGTTCTGACTGTGAGGCAGAGGTGGGGACTTGCAACTTGTGACTTGGACTCGAGTCAGACTTCAGTCACTATTTTTAGGACTTGAAACTTGACTTGATTAAATGGACTAAGACTTGGGACTCGACTTGGATTTGAAGGTCACTGACTTAAGACTTGACTCGGACTTGAGGCCTGTGACTTGAGAAGACTTGAGAAGCACTTTTAAATCTGAATTCTTTCTGTTCTGACTGTAATGACTCACACTAACATCTTGTCAAGACATTAAAAAAAGGAAAAATTAACAAAATTAAAGTCTACAACTCTTATTATACACTCTATAAATACTCATATATAAATATACTATGATTTTTTAAGTACAATTGATCTTAAAAGTCATATAAACTGCAAAAATCTAAGCTATATTTGGTACTTTGGTTTAAAGCAGGCATGTCCAAACTATGGCCCGGGGGCCAAATGCGGCCCTCAGACAAATTTTTCTTGGCCCTCAGGCTTCTAGGAGAACTGGCCCAAATTACCTTGCTTCAATGAAAAATAAGCTTTTTATTGCAAGTTTTTTGAAAATCGACCTTGATAAAGTGAGTATTTAATATTTCGTGTGTGGTTTTAAGGATCTTAGCACAAATAAAGACTGATGGCTCATTCTAATGTGTTAAACATGCACATATTTCAAGTATTCACTGTACTGAGCTTCAGTCTACCGCCCTCGATCAGCCCTCTGCTTTGTCTGTGTTTAGATATGTGGCCCGTGCTGAAAAAAGTTTGGACACCCCTGGTTTAAAGGCTTGAAATGACTTGAAGCTCAAAGCAGACGACTTGGACTCGACTTGGACTTATGGAACAGTGACTCGAGACTCGACTTGGACTTGGCTGCATTTGACTTGGGACTTGACTCGGACTTGAGGTCAGAGACTTGAGACTTACTTGAGATTTGCAAAACAACAACTTTATAATAACATCTCCATCCACCAGAAAAGTTACACAGTGCACCTTTAATTCATGCAAGGCCTTTCAGAATCTACCATCCAACAGTCCATGCATAACTCCAGCTGTTATTTTTACATTTACTCCAAAAAGGTCTTCAGATTTTAATGAAAGAACCTATATTTGCCTCTTCAAAAATATTCAAATCAACCACTTCCACTAATATTTAAAGTATTATATGTCCAGAGATATTTACCCGCAGCCTCATGTCCATATGTGATCTTTGTTACAGCACCGGGGCATGTGTGTGGACTCTTGTGTACGGGCCTGTTTGGGAGATAACTTTGAGGTGTATTGAGTGTCGAGAGGCTGGGGCAGGGTTAGAAGAGCCTCTTTCACACACGGAGGGAGGGAGACTGATAAGAAGCAGAGCCGGCCCCGCATGAATCCCCCCTCTGTTTGGCCGCTCGCATGCTCCCTGAGAACGCCGCTCTGAAGGGGGAGGAGGAGAGGCGAGGGAGAGGGAGGCGGGGGGGGAGGAGGAAGCAGTGCTGCAGGCTCTCAAAGTTTAATTAGCAGGATTAGACCCAAGGAGTATAAAAGAAAAAGAGATTTGAATGTGGTCATGCGCAGCTGTTTTTTCGTGCAACGGAACTTGAGATCAATACGGAGAAATGATAATGAGATGCAAATGATATGTTTAATCACAGCAAAATACTCAAATATAACTCAAAATATCTTCACTGGACTCCATTTAGAGACACAGGTTTACTTGTATATGGTGGAATGATGCTGACTAATAATAATTCCACTTTATTTGAGTAGATTCAACATGACACGTACAATTTTCTACCAATGGAATAACATTCGATTGTGTTTCTTATTTTAAGTACAAAAAGTGGTTGTTTTTCTTATTTTAAGTGGATTTTAACATGTATTTACATTTTAAGTACAAAAATTCTTATTCCGCTATCAGATAATTTTAGTCTGATTCATGAACCGGTTTCACTTCGTGGAAACCGTCTGACCTCGCAGCATTAGGATTCGTTCGCTCGACGGTAGGCGGGTACTTTTTTAATTTAACCAATCGCTGCTGTTTGGTCGTAACGTATGTTATGTGCCAAATCCCGTAGGAAGAAGGGCAATACGTCTTTCCCCTTGATAAAATTCACCAAACATTCTCTTTGTTTCGGCTTTAAATCCTTGATCTTGGGAATCGTGGCCAACACAGAATGTCTGTGTTCGTCTACATCCATTTTGACAGTTTTGTTTACTGTTGTGCTGAACCATAAAAGGGACCCAGACGTTGAGTTTGACATCATGGCTTCACAGCTCTTCGCTGATTGGCCGGTGCACGGTCTACAACTTCCAGGGTATTTGCAAACCGTCTAGTGTCTTCCTATTCCTGACCTAGTCCCTGGAGAGAAATGAAATTGAGCGGAGGCACTAGGTGGCGCCAGCTTGACTAAGATAATTTTATTTGTCAAGTGAAATTTACTCAAATCATGATAAAACTTTCTTAATTCAAGTCATCTTAACCTGACTAGATTTAGTTTTTGGAAGTGTATGCATAGTTAAGATTTTATCTTCATATTTTTGAGTTGGCTCTATTCACGCTTTCGTCACAAACCAGGAAGACGTTTGGAAACATGTGATGACAATTTTCGACGGGCTCTGTTCGCGGTAGTAAGTCTGACAAAAAATTTGAAAATTGCTGTTTTCTTCATCTCCATGTCATTGTAGTGTTCTGTTATGTTCGGCTAATCAACAATTCCAACCATACCTCAGTTTTCATCATTTCCCCACTGACGCACAACTCCGAGCGCACTGGGTACATGCGATTAGAAAAGATGAGGCACCAAATTCAAGATGATTCCAAACAGCACATACATATGCAGTCTTCATTTTACCGCTGATCACACTTACTTCAGTGGGTTTGATCACAGTCAGTTGGAGAGCCCAGTGTCATCGCATGTTTCCAGACGTCTTTCTGGTTTGTGTTGTAAGTGTGAATAGAGCCTGTTGGTTGTTCAGAATCACAATATCTGCATATTATATATAGCGACACTTGTGATAAGGTTTCTTGAGTCTGGGGCAACAGTAGCTCAGTCCACTGATCCGAAGGTTGGCGGTTCCCACTCTCAAAATAAACATCTTTAGTAAAGTGGTCAGATCCGCTGACCCAGAGTTTGGCACTGTGGGTCATTTTCCAAACTGAAGGTGGAAAAGTGCTTTATAAAAATGTGACTATTGACCATTTTAATGTCACATGTTTAGTTTACTTGCAATTATAGGCACAGCAATTTTGGATTCTTATGTAAAAAGAAAATCAAATTACGTTTTTATTGAACAGTTTTCTAGTTGATTTAATTTAACTTTCAGTCGTTATTGATCCCATCTGGTCAATTGAGGACACACAGACAGTTTTGAACATATAATCTGTCTGTGTTTCTATGTTTTAATTGGCAAAACTTGAATACAGTCTCCAATACATTACACATATATAACTTCTGACAACAAGGAAAGATTAGTTGACATGTTGGTGACCTTGTCTTTAGTCCAAAGCTTGTTGTCAGTCCACAGATATTCATATAGATATTGAAAGATTGTAAATATTCTATTCTGTATCTATTTATCACTTTAAAATTCCAGTTTTTTGCATTTTGTACAATTTTGAATAACATTTTGAAGACATTTTCCCATTCAAAGAACATATTTTGTGTTACGGTCAAAATGGTCGTAATTTCTGAAACCCATGGATAGTTTAAATTTATGGATATGTCATTGCTGTACCAGGAATGTTCCACAGTATGACATTAAACAGCTCTACCTTACATTTGTTAAATTACAGGTAGTTTTATAGCTAAAAAATACCTAGAAAAACAGGAATTCTGACTCTAACTGGGGATGCCTCTCCTCAGATCTGACCTGTAACTGGGTCTGGTTTGGTCTCCGTGAAGAAAGAAAGGTTTAACACCGTCTGCAAAACATCCCAGACAAAACATCTCCATGGAGAAAAAACATTTGACGGTCCCTCCTCCAGAAAAGTTACACAATGCACCATTAAAGCTCTACATAAATCAGATTATTTTTATCACCACGGCTTGCTCCATTATTCTATTCACATGACACAGTAAAACTTTCTTATTTAGACATTAGCAGATCTACGGCCTGTGTGTGTTCTCTGTCTGTGGACTTGTTTAGCGAAGTCTTAAACCTGATGGATTTGTGGGCAGGTCTGTGTCTCTGTGTGCATCAGTGGGAACAGCTCTTCTCTTTTGTGCACCGGTCATTTGTAAAGCCCGAGCCAGGGTCAGTCCACGGGCCGGGTGCATGGGTGACCTGTCCCACGAGGGGTCCCGCAGATTAAGAGCGCCGAGGACTCCTGGAGGGACACTTCTACAAATCAGGCCCGACCCCTCACCCCGGCCTGGACACTACACACATAAATGTCACTGTGGCTGTTTTGTCTTCATTGAAAAGCAAACGGACAAACCGGGATTCACAACAACACAATGTAAGACAATGAGGAATTTTCTGTGGATAAAATCAACCTCAGATATTTTGATTTCTTAGTGTGGAAATGGTTCAGCTGTTGACATTTTGGTGAACACATTAGCTATTCTGATTTTCTTATTAAATCGGTCTCCATAAAATGCACTTAAAGGTCTACTGCGTTTTTAACATTTCTGGTGGAGGGTCTGCCACCTATTTGTCTCCATGGTAATTTTATTGCTTTGTCTAGAATGTTCCACAGTATAGAATAAACCTATCTATCAAAAGCGAGTAGGGCTGTAACAGTACACAAAAATCACAGTTTGGTCCGCACCTCGGTTTGGAGGTCACGGTTCGGTTCATTTTTGGTACAATATGGGAACAAAACGCTTGTTGTTTATTTGCATTTTTATTAAATCAACAATTTGTTTTAACATTATACAAAAGGGAAAATAAAATAAATGCAAAGTGCTGCTTGGTAATACTAATAAGTTAAATAAAATATTCTCAAATAAGCAACAAATGCATTAAATATTATAAAAAAAAAAAAAATAAATTCCTTGTAAACAGTAAACAAAACTTTTCAAAAAGTTAAGTGCAGCACTAACAATTCCAGCATGTTTTTGGCCAGAAAAAACAGCTTTTCCGTTTTGTCTACAGTAAGTGCAGGGGGACGGAGATGAAGTTTTCATGCTGGCGAAAGATGAAAGTGAGGACCGCGACGCGACGGCTGCAGTTTTGCGAGGATTCACGTAGTTCGGAGCGACGTAGTCAAGGTGGTGGGCAAACTGAGCAGAGGAGTTTGCCTGACCCACTAGAACCATATACCCTGACAAAACTTTATTAAGACGAGTGGATCTGGAGTCGTGTCCTGTCTCCCTGATTTCAGAGGGCGTGACTGACGGGCGGATTAACCAATCAGAGAGATGCATGCTCTATTTGCGTCAAAGAAAAAAAAAAAAAACATGACATGGCTGCAACAGGAGAAAAAAGAACATAAAGAACTGAGAAAGAGCCTACATTTTCAAATGAATCAGACTATTATTTATCTCAGGTAAAAGAAGTGATAGCTTTTTTTTTTGTTATTAATGACAACATTTTTTAAGAGGAGATTTGAGATACACATGAGAGAAAATTAGAAGCTGTGGTTGGACTGTTTCAAGTATGAACAGAAGATTTCACTATTTATGATTCGGTTTTAGGGCCTGTTTACAAAAAACGACAAAATATTTTATTGGAAGTGCCTTTCGTTTAGATGGTGACGGTGTTTTTGGGGCTTAAAAATGCAAAAATCTGAAACCCCCTCCAGAGTGGAAAGAGTTGAATACATTCCGCCGTAGCGTTTCCGTCTACACTGCACAAGACGCAAAACTCTGGTCAGATCTGCTCACGTCGTGTACGCGTTTACGTCACATACATCACCACTTACCGTCACCACCTGGCATGCATACCCAATCGAATTCCACACACTTTTGCGTCACCGTATGCACGCAGATTTCCACCACAAAACGGTCATCTAAACGAAGAATAAAAAGTGAAGACGCGGCACCAATTTTGCAACTTCTGTTCATCATACCCTTCTGAACAGAATATAGAAGGGACTGGATGGTCAAGCAGCAGAAGATTTACAAATTTCTACCTGTGACCTTAGTAAACTGAGTCTGAAAAAATGTGTAATTCCAGAGCAAAACAGCCTTGTAAACCGGATTAATAAAACAAGCTTGAATGAGGCCAACTACAATTCCAGGTATGTCGGTATTTTGATGAAGGAACATTGTTGTGCCACGGTTAAAAGCTAAAAAAAAGCCAATTTTGCATAGTTCGTGCCCAAAAACCGGTGCAGAATTGTCAGTAAAATCCACTTCATATTTGACGAATTCCATGTCTCTGTGTTTGATTCGTGTTACACAAGCTGTTGCATGCAGACAGGGCTCCCCTCTGAGCTGCCCTCATCCATCATGTTGTATTGTAGAGTCCCTGACAGTTCCCCCGGGCGTTTACATTTATACAAGACGCTGTGATTTCTGTTTGTCAGACTTGTTTACAGTACGCGCCTCACGCACAATCTGGCAACACGCCTCATACACAATCTGGCAACATCGTCTCGCGTAAACTCACTGTATAATAAACTACAGAGATGCTGGTGGCTGCTGAAGGGTGTTACAGCAACATTTGATCCACACACAAGATTCATTTCTGTTGCAATTTATCTCGTGCTATTAAAGGGCCCGTATTACGCTGTTTTCTGATTTATGTTGAATGCGATGTTTCCTCATCGCAAACAAACCTGGAGTTGTGTTTTGTTTCATTCTCGCATGTTTAACACACAAACCCTGCATATTTAGGCTGAGTTCGCTCAAACGGAAAACACTCTGTTCCACCTTGTGATGTCATGTGGCAATACAGGAAGTGCTCCATACATCTTCACTAGAATTTGGAGGATTACAGTCCTGGAATTGTCAGCGAAAGGTAAAAGTTTGCTGTTAATTTGAAAACTATCGCAACAAGGTGGAACAGAGAATTTTGAGCTTTGGAGATGTAGACAGACTAATAATAAAGCATTACTCACGTGTGAATGAAACAAAACACAACTCCAGGTATGTTTTTGATGAAGTAACTACATAATAGCATGGCTTACAGCAGGGGTTACCAAACTTTTTTCTCTGGTTGGGGTCAGGTCGGCCGTATAACAGAATTGTATAACTCTGACGACGCAGATTATATTCTTTGAAACCGACACACTTTCTTTACATATCAGACAAACTGAACAAAAAAAATGATCTGTCATCCACTGTTCTTTGAAAACTCAGCACTCTCTGTCAACTTTTCGTACTTTAACACAAGCCATTTTGTTGTCCTTAACTGCACTGCGTCAATTTTCACTGTTTGATTTTGAGCTTTACAGGTGACGCAAATGTAAATACTTCATAATTGTTTAAATATAAATATAAATACTTCATATAAATATATATTTTTAATTGAAAAATCAACAAAATACAAGGTGCAGATGTGTTATTATTTGCCAAAAAGTCATTTTAAAAAAATAGGCCATGACAATTTTTGAGGATTGCCTCACAGGCTGTTTCAAGATGGGGGGGGCAGAGAGGCTGAGGGGCCGGTCAAAGGGGCATGGAGGGTCAGAGTTAGAGAGAACTTCACATAATATAGGACCTCTAATACTGCAAATGATTTAATGAAGAATATATCCTGTAATCGCTACAACTTGAGCAAAAGGCCTAAACATGTACTCGACCTGAGCAGATAAGACTAGACTTTTGTGTCTTGGGTAGTGTAGACAGACACACTACGGCGGAGCGAATTCAACTTTTCCACTCTGGAGGGTGGGTTCTGATTTTTGCATTTTTAGGCCACAAAAACGCCATCACCATCTAAACACTTCAGATAAAATATTTTGTTGTTTTTACCCTCAAGTGTTCTCGTGTAAACAGGCCCATAGTTGTTGACGTGTTATAAACTGTGGGCATATTATACTTTCTTATGTATGGCTATAATTGGCTTTTAACATGTTTTTGGTCACTTGTTTTTCTAACTTAACGGTGCAGTGTGTTGAAGCTTGAAAAAACATGTAAGTGAATGAATGTAAACTAGAGCTGTTTAATGCCATACCATGGAACATTCCAGACAGAGCAATGCCATATCCATAGAAACAAGAATGCAATGGACCCTTACACGGTGTATTGGGAAACACAGAATTTGACTCTGTAGAACAATTTCAGTGATGGTTTATGGACTTAAAATCTGCCCAGAAGTCTGTATTTTTACCTATGATGCAACAATCCAGGAACAATTCCAATGCAGAATTTCTTGGTGCTCAGAGAAGATGACCTTAAACGAGACTAATGAAAGTGTTTTCTGAGTGAACAATGTAACAAGGTGAAAAACTCATCTACATTTTGCATCGTATGTGTCTTTTAAAGGTGCATTGTGTAACTTTTCTGGTGGTTGTGTTATTGGTCGATGTTATTGCGTCGTCTGAGATGTTTTACAGTATGCTCACAGTTAAAATGCCTGTTTTTCTAGGTATTTTTGAGCTATAAAACCACCTGTAATTGAATAAACGTAAGGTAGATTGTTTAAACGTCATACTGTGGAACTTCCCAGGCAGAACAATGACATGTCCATAGAAAGAAGCACCTTTAAACCCTGCAAGTTTAGATAACACTTCAAGCATAAAACAAGAATATTTACTAAGAATTAAAGTCTAGTTTTGTGGGCCAGACACGATCAGATCCAGCCTGCTCTTCATCCTGTAATGTTCTTATGGCTTGGCCCCACATGCACGCAGGCCTGTACGCTGTGGGGAGCTGTCAGGAGGGCTTTGTCAGTAATAAAGTGCTGCTCGGCTGAATTAAAGGAATGCAGTGAAATGAGATCCGTCCTCCTCTTCGTCTCCTGTGGGTCTCTTCCTGTCTCCCTCACGCACCTCCTCAGCTCCAGCCCGCACTCCCAAACCAAATCTGTTTGACATTTTTACAAACAACTGATATGTGGAATGGAAGCAGCACAGTACAGACACTATATCCATGTTACAGGCACAAAGATCATTCGAACTCCAGTTTAAGAGTGCTTTTGAGAGAGCTGACCAGTAAATGTCCGTCAAGACTGTGATAAAAGTGCAGACCTGTCAGAAGATCTACTTTGAAACACCAAACTGAACCTGCGCAACACTAGCAATCCATAGTGAACATACTGTGTGTATACAAGAGTAGTCAAGGTAAAATGAAGAAGGCATTGTGGGGATTGAAATGTATATACATGGTCACTTTACGGGAACATTATTGTGCAAGTAAATGTACTCATGAGGTAAGTCCTTCAATGTATGTAAAATCCCTCAGTCATCCAGGTAGAATCTCGCCAGGCTGGTGCTACCTAGTGCCTCCGTTCAGTTTCATTTCTCTCCAGCGACTAGGTCAGGAATCGGAACACACTGGACTGTTTACAAGACCCCCGGAAGTTGTAGACGTCAAACTCAAACTCCCTTTTGTGATACAGCACAACAGTAAACAAAGCAGTCGAGATGGAAGTAGCCGAAGCCAGACTTTCTGTGTTGGCAATGATTCCCAAGATCGAGGACTTTCACTCTCTGCTTTGTTTGCTGGCAATTACTTGGACACCACTGAGCATTCCGACGCATTACGTATGTCATGACCTGCCTACCATCGGGCGAAGAATCCTAATGCTGCGAGGTCAGACGGTTTCCACAAAGTAAAACCATCTGATACATCAGACTAGGTAGAATCCATGGCAAAGGAGAAATTCAATTTGTCAACTGGACAAAAGTTTTTTGGTCGAATACATTTCGCAGCTCATCCAAGCTGCTTCTTCAGAACAATCCTTCAGTGTTTGATCACTAAAATAAGAAGACAGGATTTCATTTACATAAAGGTTCAGGTTTAGGTTAAGGCTGTATACAGTAAGAAGTAATTATGATAGAGGAATCAAAGTTCTCTGCTGTACCCAGAACCCAAGGGTGCTGGGTCTGAACCAGTACTTAACCAGGACTACAGACCTGAACTGAAACGAGACTCAGGTCAGAACCAGCGCTGAATCCAGATTAGAACTAAGACTTAATCATATTTACTAGTATATTTTGTCATATGGATATTGCTAATGTAAACTCCAATGGAAACATGCATTAATACCCAATTTATCAGTATTACATCAGTTTTAAGGTGCTTTTGTGGGTAACTTTTGTGATGGAGGTCGTCTCCATAGAAATGTTACAGTATGACAGAATGAAATTAAGCGTATGTATTTCCATGGTAACAGGCAAGTAACACCACCAGGACAAGTTCCAGATCTGTGGAGATTTTACCCTGCTTACAGTATGAGTGCATGTTTTTTGAGCCATAAAAACGCCTGTAATTGTATTAAATGAAAGCTTTAAGTATAATAGCATACTACGGAACATTCAAGGCAAAGAAATATCATCTCTGTGGTGGCAAACCGTAGAACACAAAAGTTACACACTGCACCTTTGAGAGATTTTGCGCGTTCAGTTCTTAGATTAAAAACACTCTTCTCTTGTAAAGACATGGAAAAGCTGTGTGAACGATCCAAAAATACTGGATGTAAGCTGGTGAAGTTGGTTGGCAAGAGATGATTCCGTCCAGCACCTTTGAGACAAGTAGAAAACTCCCTATTAAACCACTATAAAACCAGAGCATGGCATGTCTTTGGATATCTGACCTAATTCCTTTATGGAAACCCCATTATCCCATGTGTCTGGGAATAGCAGTAAAAACAAACAGCACGTCAACTGGAAGCTTAAGTGTTATCAGTCATTCTGTGGTCGAGCTAGATGTGTCTTCTCTGCTTGGTCGTTGTCATGGCCACGGCGGTTTCTTGTGCCCCACTTTTGGCTTTTGACAAGAAGAAATGCAGGGACGAAAGATAGATGTAAAAGTATGGATGGCGAGAGACCACAGTTTAGGGCCTTATTTTCCGTCGGGTAGTTTCGAGTGGTCACTGGTCCCGTTAAAATGCACGGGGAATACACTTGAGGTTGGGGTCTGGAGATTGCCCCCTCCTCCCACTGTCCCACCACTGACATCCCATAATGATCACTGCGGCCGCCTGACCCGATTCTGGCTCCCAAAGTCTCGGTACCAGAGCACTTTCCCATGGTTCCAGTCACTTCTAGCCCTTCATTACTATTTAATATCCTATAATATAACCCCCCACTCATCTCCAAAACAGCCTTCACCAGCAAGAAATACCAGAGGGGGAGCCGGGGCTAGCCACACCACAAATGCAGCAGGATACCCAATATCCCTATCCTCTTTTATTTGCATGTAAGCAGTCATTACAGGCCGGCCACATAATAGAGGGTCTACAGCGGACTACATCAACAAGGCACAAAGCATGCTGGGTAATCACACGCGATTTGTTTATATTGGAAAAGTCTGTATTGATAAATCAGACGAGATGAACATTCTGACACTGTGGCTTGCGGGATGTTTGTTGTTTCCGTGTTGTTTCTGAGGATAGACGGAATCCTTGTCTCCGATCGGCTGAGGGTGTGTTTCAGTTTTGTACTTTCGCATTATATGATTTGACCTCATTTTCTAAATACAGTGAACAATATTATGGAAAATATACATAACTATGAGCATAATTTAAGGACATCTGGTTCAAAGTCCGCTCCGTCTGATGCTTTAAGATGCTTTGAACCAGAGAGCTAGACACTTATTGTCATATAGGTGAGGTTAGGTTGCTTTATTCGTACCCGTAGGTAAATTTGCTTTGCAGATTTGAGAGGCAGGCCCCACATTTCACGTTTCATTCATCCACAAAACACGTCTAAAAACACAATTACAAAATAAAGTGTTACAGTGCTCCAGTGCAGAATGGTTTGTTCCATAAACAATTAGTTAAATTCATCCATCACACTTGGCTAAAATCACAATAAATATTAAATATGTTAAAACACACAATCTTAGATAAATAGATTACAATTTATTCATAAGTACGATAGCAGCTGGAACGAAGCTCCTTTTAAAACGATTTGTTCGTAATAATACTAAAGCCTCTCAAAAGCCCTACACTGTAGTTATTAGTCATTTACCATATTTTTCAGACTATAAGGTGGACTATAAGGCGCAATATCAATAATGTTGAATTCTCTTGTCTATTTTCATACATAAGGTGCATGAAGCGAAACAAACGGACGACACTTGAGACTGATCCCTTAGCCCAGGCGTCCACAATCCACTGGCAGATCGTGGTGTAAATTCACCCGGCTGTTGCCTCCCTGTCTTGGTGAATGTGTATTATGAATGTGAATGTGGGTGGATAATTCAAGTTTGATTTTTTTATTTCCTACGAGGACGACTCAAATATACACTGAGTAATAATGTGTTTAATGCAGCTTCGCACACATTTGTTTACGTTTTACAGAAATGAAACTTAAAACCACATGGCTCATTTGCATAAACTATAAGCACTGAAAAAAAAAAAAAAAAAACAGCTCGCTCCTTGTGCGCTGATGCGGTCAGCTTCTGTCGGACTAAAGGACACAACTCACTTACTCTGCGAGGCTCCTGACTACGAAGCTTGTAATGCTTCAATCCATCAAGTGGTGCGGCTTCGTAGTTTACCATAGTCGTATTAAAACATTCTAACCTATGTACCACATAAAATTGGTTCGAGGTCAGTAACCACAACCAGAATTAATACAATTATAACGCACACTGTTTATTTTTGAGAAAGTTAAAGGATTTTAAGTGCGCCTTATAGTCCGAAAAATATGATACTCAATACTCTGTGGTGATAAGCTTCTTCTGTAGCCGCAGCTGCCCTGGGTTAGACTGACAAATCTGGGAATGTCATCTACACCTATCACTCACACACCATATCCATATTAGGTACAGTGGGTGAAGTGTTTTGCTCAAGGAAACAACGACAGACCTTGGTCCAAGCAGAAATCAAACGAGTCGACTGTACTCTGAGCCATTTTCACCCCATATCATAAAGCTTTTGGTATTGGGTTTGAATTCTGTGCACAATATTTCAACCATTCAATTAAATATTTACTATATGTGTACTAAAATTACCTTTTTTTTTTTTTGTTGCATTCCTTACCTGCAGCTCACTTTAATGTCTAAAATACTGAATTTCAAACATGTGAAATCCAGGACTGAAAAAGTGAAGTCTGTGTGCGTGTTTCTTCCTCTTCTCTCTGTGCAGATATCTGTCCGTCTTGGCGGCAGTATATCGCCAGTGTCCAACCTGATCCCATATAATTAGTCTGGTTTAAAGCCAACTGATCCTTTGGCGAGCCATGTCTTCCATACATTCCAATTAAAAGTGATTACACACAGTGGTCCTCTGCCCCCCCCTCCCCTCACCACTAACCGCTAACTTACCTCCAAGTCCATTCCCAGGGTTTCAGCTGTCTCCACTCCGCATCAATCTCAATACACCACTGTTTCCTGCAGCTTTTGTCCCCCCTCGATGCTAATAATTTTATAGCGAGAGCTCGGAGGAATCAAGAATGCAACGCTAGAAATGTTCCCTCCTTTTTCAGCTCTCTCACCTCATTTATTTCTCCTTTTGCTGCATCTGTGTTTGTAATCATCCAGGCCACGTTCACACTGAAAGGGAAAATCTGCTCAAATGTATTTTTAGCAGCGATTTTTCCCAAATTTGATCCCATGCAACACGCAAAACCCACTTTTTCACCAGGAGTTGCTATAGCGATTTGGAAGATTTTCACACCAGATGCCCAGATCACAGTCATACCCAGGAAAGTGAATACGTACTTTGAATTGGACTGGGTACCCTCTGGTCACAGGGCAAACACAACACTGCCATTGTTTTTGATAGTAAAATAGTGTTTTTTAGCTCGACATGAATGAAGAAAAAAAAACATGTATAAGTGTATGTGTGCATATGTAGGGTTTTGATGCTTTTGGACACATAACATTGATGAACATTCATTTCCTGGAGACTAACCTTTAACCGTGATGACTACATGACTAATCTTAAAGGTCCTATATTAGGCAAATTGACTCTTGTGAACTTTAAGTCATATATAATGTTATAATAATGTGGTTGCCTCCTCAAAAACAAACCTGGAGTTATGTGGAATACATGGAACAAAGTGCCTGCTCACAGTGGCGGAGTGAGCAGTTTGAGGGGCCTAGGTAAACTTGAGTTTGGGGGTCCTCATTTTTTTAAAATATATATTTATTGTCTCTTCTTTCCCATTGTTTATGAAACATGCACATTTTTATTTGAGGTAGGGTGGATTGGAAACTTGCCTTATTAGTTCGGTCTCTTACTAGATAAGCAGATCTGAAAGTTTTATTTTTTGCCGGTACAATTACATTTTTGTTTACATCCATTACATATGATTATTATTATTTTTCTTATGATTCTTGTTTAAAAGTAAACTATTCTCATTTAATGTTATATTGAGAGAAAATCAAATTGCTCTGAGGCCATTAGTGGCACTGAGGGCAGTTGGTTGGGGCCCCTCCAGGTTCGGGGTTAGGGCAGCTTTTTCTAAAACAGAGGTTGTTCAATGGTCAAACGCGTCAACATGTTTAACAAAATTACATTTTTAAGTGGGTTGTTGGTGTAACTCTTTAACTCTTGACTCCGAACTTCATATGAACCGTCTGAAATTAACTGTATGTATAGTGAGTGTACAGTGAGTGTGCTGGTGTTATGTGCTTTTGTGTGATTGTTGCTGTACTTTTCCCTGTTCTGTAGATGATTTCACATCAACCTGCAGAGGGACTGAAGATAGAAAGTAGCCATGCTGGATTTACTCTTTACATATTTACATTTTTAAATGTTCATTAATATGCACACTGGAAAAAAAACACAAAAAAAACTACCTAGTTCTAGTTTAAATCACTTATATTAAGAACATCTGAATCAATTCAGCTTGAAAAGTAAAATTATCTACCAATGGGATAAGTGTGTTTTTCTTTTTTGTTTCTTATTTTTAAGTGCAACAAGTTGTTGTTTTTCTTATTTTAAGTGTAGCAAGATGTATTTTCATATTTTAAATACAAAATGTCTTAATAATTTTACTTGTCAAGTGAAATTTACTCATGGTGATAAAACTTTCTTAATTCAAGTCATCTTAACTTGAGTAGACTTTGTTTTTTTGGAGTGTGCTGTCCCTTTATTATTATTTCCCTAAATAAATAAGAAATAAGAGTTATGTTTTGTTTCATTCACACATGTTTGAGTAACCCTTTGGTCTGTCTACGTCTCCAAAGCTCAAAATGCTCTGTTCCAGCTTGTAATGTCATGGAGCAATAGTTTTCAAGAAAACAGCTACTTTTTACCTTTTGTTCAGGAGAGATTGGCCATTCTAGGGCTGAAATTATCCTTATGATTCTAGTGAAGCTTGGAGTTTAAAAACAGAGTGGAGTAATTGACATCACAAAGTGGACCAGAGTTTTCAATTTAAGAGAAGAACTCAGCCTAAATATTCAGGATTTGAGTATGAATGAAACAAAACACAACTCCTGGTCTGTTTTTGGTGAGAAAACAACATGATAAGATCTGAAAACAGCGTATACGGGCCCTTTAACTCTTTATAGCCAATTATATCAAGAAAAGAAAATAGAGATTTCAGCTCTACGTAGTAATTCCTTCTTGTACACAACCAAGAAGAAAGCCAGTAGCCTAATAAATGTCCCATTCAACCGTCACCCATAGCTGTACATGCAAATCATCCATCTAATTAAAACAGATCTGACCTGGTTCACTTTTGAGTCCAGTGTGAACGCGCTCTCATTTTCCTCAATGGGAGATGTAGAGTCATGCATATTCAGCCTCGAATGCGGGCCAAGACAAAAGCTGGAGCCAAGCAAATCCTTAAATCTTGTCAACTTTCACTGAAGGCACCCCCCCCTCACCCCTCAACCCCTCAACCCCTTCTCTCCCACCCAAGCACCCACGCTCTCTTTGGTCCTTTTGGGAGCTCAAAGAAAGGACCCGAAATTTCCACATGAAGCGATCAGCCAGTAGCCATCTTTGCTCCCTCTGGCAAACTTTACTTTTCTTCTGGCTGTGAGAATGCGTGGTGGGCTGGTGGGTTATGAATATGCATGTCCAATGGAGACCTGTCAATCACTTCGCAATAGCGCAGGGGGAAGTGGCGTCTCCAGTGGTCGCTTTTGGCCCAGCGAGGAATGCATGGTAAATTTCGCTCTGACCGCTCACGATAATTACTATATCGACATAGCGTTCAATCTATGAAAGCCGGAATATTTTTGGGAGGTCAGTATTTATCATGTGTACATTTTCTTTGCACGACTAGGACTTTTTTGGTTATTTTTGGCTATATGATAAGATTTAGAACTGTATTGTGGTTTAAAGTTCCGAAACTGACTCTTGTGAACTTTAAGTCATGTTAGAATACTGTTACCTCATCAAAAACATACTTTTTCATTCACACATGTGAGTAATTCTTTATTATTAAAGCTCAAAAGGCTCTGATCCACTTTGTGACATCATGTAGTGGTAGTTTTCAAGTAAACAGCTACCTTACTTTTATGTTTAGTTCAGTAGAGATTGGCAATTGCAGGTTTGAAATGATCTAAATGATTCTAGGGAAGTATGTGTATGAGTTTAAAAACACAGTGGAGCACTTCCTGTATTACTACATGACATCACAAGGTGGAACAGAATAGTTTTGTTGTCTGTTTGAAAGAAGAACTCAGCCTAAAATACGCAGGGTTTGTGTGTTAAACATGTGTGAATGAAACAAAAACCGACTCCAGTTATGTTTGTGATGAAGAAAAAACATTACAGAGAGAAGCATTTGGCGGAGCGTTCACCAGAAAAGTTACACAGTGCATCTTTACAAACACTGTTGAGACGACCATTGAAACGTTTATATAGATGTATATAGACCACCCCTGATCATAGCTGAAAACAAACATAAAAATCATCTTTGAAGTCCAAAGTTGTTAGCCAGGCTGGCGACACCGCTCAATTTAATTTGTCTCCAGCGACCAGGTCAGGAATCGGAATACACTAGACGGTTTTCAAGAAGCCCGGAAGTTGTAGACCGCGCAACGGACAATCAGTGAAGAGCTGTGAAGCCATGACGTCAAACTCAAGCGCCTGTCTGGATCCCTTCTGTGGTACAGCACAACAGTAAACAAAGCGGTCGAGATGGATATAGAAGAAGACAGACATTCTGTTTTGGCAACGAACCCTGAGATCGAGGAGTTAAAGCCGGAACAAAGAGATTGTTTGGTGAATTTTATCAAGTGGAAAGACGTTATTGCCCTTCTGCTTATGGGATTTTCGCATTACATACGTCACGACCAAATAGCAGCGACTGATTAAATAAAAAAGTACCCGCCTACCGCTGAGCGAACGAATCCTAATGCTGCGAGGTCAGACGGTTTCCACAAAGTGAAACCGGCTGATGAATCAGGCTATTTGAGGGAACCTTCACCAGAAAAGTTACACAGTGCACCTTTTAAAAACACTGTTGAGGCGACCATTGAAACCCTTATATAGTCTTACACAGACCACCCCTGATCATAGCTGAAAACAAACATAAAAACCGTCTTTGAAGTCCAAACTTGTTGCATGACCGTCTTGAATTTTCCAGTGGCTTCATACACGTCTCCATCACGTCAAAAGTTCCACAATGTGTCATTAAAATGATCTTAAATACACAATTACATGTGTTTTTGTTGCTCAAAAATACCTTAAAATACACACATTCTTACTTTGGAAAGCATCGCCTCTCCACAGATTTGACCCGTAACCCGACCTGGTGCTGCTTTTTTTTTTTTTCAGCATAAATATTTTTAAACCAATTTAACACGTGGAAAGAAAAAAAATAGTCGGAGTTCAAGGGTTCAAGAAACATAGACATAAAAATCTGGCTATTTTGGGGTGTTTGGGATACATTTTTAAACACTCTCCTTTCTAAAACACAAATATTTGCTAAATTAAAAACAAATGGAACAAAAAATGCCATTCTTAAAACAGTCAAACAAGCAAGACGCCAAATAGATTGTTCTGAGTAATCAAAATTATAAAATAAATCAGAAAATAGTGTAAAAAAAAGCACTTTAAACCTGCTCTTATGTCTTCATGTTTCTACTATATTCATTTCATGTTTGGAAATTTTTTTTGACTTGACCATATCCTAAAAAACACTACATACCTTTAACTATTTATACAACCAGCTTCATTCATCCGGATAAAAGGAGAAGCCGGCGTATTGTTCTGATATATCAACATGTCCGCTGTGATGTGTGATTGACGTGGGCGTATTCAGAGCTGGCACAAAGACATTTTATAGAGATGCTATTATGGGTTAATGGCCATAGCTACAAAGCGCTCATAATGAATTTCAATGGGGCCATGCTAATAATTGTTCCCATACCGAATCAAATGGGCTTTTATGGACTTTTTATGATTATGATAGATCCAGTAGCCCTTATGTAATGAAGTAAAAGTGATAAAGTACTGTAATTAATTATACATTTTAGGTATTTGTTCTTTCTACTCCATTAGGTTTTTGAGCTGGACAGAAAAATAAGTGTTTTTTATTACACACATTTGTAGTTTGAGCACACAAAAATACCCAAATAAACAACAGCTAAACAAAACAAAGCAAACATCTTTATTTGAAGTGTTATTAGGAGAGATAGTAGTAATAATAACCTTACCTATCGTGATATGGTATTGTCAAAAGTCTCACAGTAATATCGTGGACTGTCACAATATATCGAATTACAAGTTTCTTTGCATAAATACATGGTTTTATAGTAGCAGCAGCTTATAAACATCGGGAATTATGTATCCCATGATTCATTTCAGCGTAGACAACATGAAGAAATATGTTTTTACTTGAATTCTTGGGATTATAACAGTAATAACTCACATCAAATTCTTTTCAGGGTATTTTAAAAGCAAAAAAGCATCCTATCTACAATTATATCCAAAATATCATAATAAATATCGTACCGTGAGATGCATATCATGATAATATCGTACCGAGAGATTTGGATATCGTTACATCCCTAGTTGTTAGACCACAAAATCTGTGCAAACTACTTTTTACTTTACTTTTTTATTCTTTAAGTAGGTTTTTCATCATCATATCATCCTGTAATACGCTGTACTTTTACTTATGTAACAAAAGTGAGTACTTCTTCCACTTCTGGAAATATCATACAGAGAAACACGATGCTTCAGACCAGAGGTGGGACCAAGCCGTTGTTTTGCGAGTCCCAAGTCAAAAACAGGCAAGTCAAAATAAAGTCTCGAGTCACTGGCCCATATGTCCAAGTTGTCTGCAATGAGCATTCAAGTCATTTCAAGTCTTTAAACCAAAGCACCAAATACAGCATAGATTTTTGCAATTTATATGAATTTGAAGATAAATTGTACTTAAAAATCATGGTATATTTATGTTTGAGTGTTTATATAGTTGTAGAAATGCCATTTTTTCCTTTTTTAACATCTTTACAAGATTTTTGTGTAATCATTATGGTCAGAACAGAAAGAATTCAGATTTAGAAGTGTTCTGAACTGAACTGAAATGGAAGGATCATATTCTATGTAGTTTCCTTGGTTTTACTGTACGAAATTATACTGTATATTACTGTAGTACATTTGAAGATCACAGTACTTCAGTTACATCCAAAGTAACAAACAGAGAAGTCGTAGGGAGGTGTTCCAGTTTCTTTGCATGTATCAACTGTAGAGAAAATTATCGTCTAAAAACATATATTTTTTAGGAGAAGCATCAAGTCTTCTCAAATCAGAGGCCTCAAGTCCCAAGTCATTGACCTTAAAGTCCAAGTCAAGTCCCAAGTCTTAATCCATTTTGTCAAGTCAAGTCTCAAGTCCTAAAAATAGTGACTCAAGTCTGACTTGAGTCCAAGTCATGACTTTCAAATCCTCACCTTTGCTTCATTTCTTCCATTATTGTAAAATTCAAAGGCAATTAACTTTAAATTCCAGTGTGAAAAATAAATTTCTCCTCTCTATCTCCAGTCTTGAGTTATTTTAGTTTTTGCATGACCCATTTGTACAATAAAACTATAAATCTGAAGAATCTACTTGAATGAGCGATGACATTTACTCTTAAAAGCTTTTCTCCAGTTGACATAAATCAGTTTTTCTTTTACAATGGCGCCCTCCCTGGACGACTGAGGTATTACACAAACATCCTTATAACCAATTTGGGCTTTAATTGATGTAAAGTGTCATTTTAACTCAAACTGAAATAATGGTGCGCGCAGCTTAAACTTCCTCAAACTTCTCCTCATCCATTTTCCTGTCACGCTCAGACGGGCCCCCTGCTGGTCGCTGTCAGTCACTCCATCAGACCATATTGCTCCTGTCTCACATGTCTGCGCGGTGAAGAGCCAGGACCAGAACAAAACATTCACATTCAGGTTGAAAAAGGGAGAGATATATTTGGTTGAAATCTCCAAAATCATGTTATTAGCTACATTTTGCTTCATGCTTGATTTTATACCCTGCTTTTCGAGAGGATTTTTCGTTCATTCGTTCAGTTACTGCAGATTAACGCTTGGCAAAGTTGTATTGTAATGTTTTTATGTGTGTGTGTGTGTATTTATTCAAAATTTTCCCATCTCAGGACAAGAAATGGGTCAATTCCTGACTTAAACAGATATGGACCCTTTTTTTCTTGGACATTGTGACTGGACTGGACTTGAGTGACACTTGATGTTTGTTTGCCCAGTGTTTTTTGTGTAGTTTTGTGTGTTTGTTGTGTGAGTGTGGAGAGATGAATGGGATGTGGGAGACTTTTTGTTATGTAAAATTTCAAAAAAAAAAAAAAAAAAAAAGGAGTGGGGAAGTTCCAGGCTATGGGTTTCTTACCCGAAATGTCATGTTTTATCATGGTCACATTGTTTTTTTGATGTTTACTTGACGATTTCAATGGGATGTGCAGTTTTATTTTTATTTCTTGCAACTCTTTTCTACTGTAAAAACTGTAACTGTGTATTTATGAGAGATACAAACTCATCTACAGTAACGGATTACATGTACCGGAGTTATGTAATCAGAGTACAAATTATGAGTAACTGTATTCAGTTACAGTTACTGTTTCAATGAGTGGTAATTGGATTACAGTTACTTGGTTGAAATAAATGGATTACACAGCAGTATTTTCCTGTTTTTACATTTGGGGGTATTTCCTTTTTTTTTTTTTTTTTTTTTTCTTCAGTAATACCACTCATTGCCAGACACTAAACCAGGTCTAAACCCAGGTCCAAACCAGGTCTAAACCCAGGTCCAAACCAGGTCTAAACCAGTTCTAAACCTGGTCTAAAACCTGGTCTAAAACCAGGTCTAAACCAGGACTAAACCAGGTCTAAACCAGGACTAAACCAAGACTAAACCAGGTTTAAACCAAGTCTAAACCAGGACTAAACCAGGTTTAAACCAGGACTAAAACCAGGTCTAAACTAGGTCTAAACCAGGACTAAACCTGGTTTAAACCAGGACTAAAACCAGGTCTAAACTAGGTCTAAACCAGGACTAAACCAGGACTAAACCAGGTCTAAACCAGGACTAAAACCAGGTCTAAACCAGGATTTAACAGGACTAAATCATGCTGCGTGGACCGTGTCTCCTCCTCTTTTATCAATAATATTTTTAATACGGTTAAGTAAAGTCTGGGCTTTTTGTCTTTTAGCAGACTTATGTGAAGATTTCCTCGTCTTTGCTTCTCTACAGCAAATCAAGTAATCCAAAGTATTCAGATTACGTTACTCACTTTAAGTAATTTAATGGATTCCGTTACAAACTTCATTTTGGGGTATGTAATCTGTAGGGGAATACATTTTAAAAGTAACCTTCCCAACACTGCTCATCTATAGTTGCTTTATAACAAAAACACCACCACTTGTACAGTTTTCACACATAGAACATTGCTATCCTGACAAATTAAGCGGCACTTCAATTTCGAGTATACCCCTTATGTTTTTTTTGTGCACCCTATAGCTCAGGTTTCAGCGCACAAAGTGAAGTGCCCTGACCACCGGTGTGCCCATTGTCCATATTGTACAATAACTACAGCCGTGATGGAGTGTATGGAAGGCATAATGAGCCGGGGACATTCGTGGGAAGCATGAAATCCATAAGAAATGAGCTGACAAACAAGAGCGGAGGGGAAGCGTGCGATGGGACCCGGCTCACACAAGAGAAGACCCCAAAAAAAGCACGGCTGGGCATCCACATAAATCTACACTCTCACAATCAGATTCAAATGCAAATGGGCTCGCAGGGCACTGAGCGGAGGAGGGCCCGGTTTAAGCCCCGCCCCCCCGCTGACAGGAACAGCCCAGTCCCCGCGCAGGTCGACCCCATGTGGATGTGATTATAGGAATGCATACATATGGATACATCCTTTTGTTTACACGGGGGATAATGTTTCACTGGTATCTTTGGAAATTATCATATCTAACGGGGAAGGAAATACGGTGTGGAGACTTGTGTTTGTAGGAAGCTGTGCAAATATCGAAAACGTAATCAAATTGGCCGGTCAAATTAGTACTGAAATGAGACAAAAGAGCTCACGTTAGCTTTTAATTTGTTTGGAATTTCAGACTTCTCGCTCTACACTGCGAAAAACTAAATCTAGTCAAGTTAAGATGACTTTGAATTAAGAAAGTTTGAGTCAATTTCACTTGACGAGAACAATTATCTGCCAGTGGAATAAGACTTTTTGTGCTTAAAATATGAAAATACAACTTGCTGCACTTAGAAACATTTAAGACTTAAGAAAAAACAACAACTTTTTGCACTTAAGATAAACAAAATCGAATGTTGCTTGAATTAAGAAAAACACACTTATTCAGTTGGTAGATCATTTTACTTGTCAAGCTGAATCTACTCAAATAAAGTAAAATGTTCTTAATTCAAGTGATTTTTAACTTACCTAGATATTTTTTTTTCCCCCAGTGGAAGCTTAAAGGTGCATTGTGTAACTTTTCTGTGCAGATGTTATTGCTTTGTCTGGAATGATATTAAACCTTTCTATCTTCGTGGAGACCAAACCAGACCAAGTTACAGGACAGATCTGCGGAGAGGCGACCCCCGCTACTGTGGAACATTCCAGGCAGAGCAATGACATCTCCGTAGAGAGAAGCATTTGACGCACCCTTCACCAGAAAAGTTACACAGTGCACCTTTAAAACACTGTTGAGACGATCATTGAAAAGTTATTTTGAAATCATTTGAGGACACTGTACAACTTATTTTTGTTTGTACGGTGTCCTTGAGTGCCCAGAAAGGCGCCTTTAAATAAATTCTTGCAGATATAATTTCATTTGTCTAATTTTGTGTCTATTTTTTTGGAAAACACCAGATTTTGCAACTTATTTACTGTTTTGTCCTTCACTTTACTTTAAAGGTGCACTGCAGATCTTTTCTGTTGCCGGTCCTTCACTTGTCTCCACGGAGATGTTACTGCTTTGTCTAGAAAGTTCCACAGTAGAGATTATCTCAAGGGACAATATAGGCCAAACTACAGGTCAGATCTGTGGAGATTCACCTCTATTCACAGAGAGAATTATTGTATTTTTGAGCTGTGATGAATACAAGCTAGATAGATATGTTTAATGTCATACTGTGGAACATTTCAGACAAAGCCATAACATCTCCATGGAGACAAGCAAATGTTCAAATTATTAATCAGATACATTATGTCCTGACAGTTACTCTTTAAGTTACTCTTACTTATGTAGTACTTTTCCCAAATACTTTCCCAAAAATCTTTACATAGATTTATACAGACCACTCCTGATGGTCGTACCTGAAAACAAACATAAAAGTCCAAAACTTGTTGAAGTCCAAACTTGTTGGATGACCATCCTAAATTTTCTAGTGACTTTATAATCCGTTTATCATTCGTTAATTCGTTTTTCAAAATAAAATCAAAAATAAGAAAATGAAAAAAAAAAGCAATTTTCTTCATTATTTGTCTCCAAAACCAAAATGAAGTCCTGGTCTCAGTCCTGGTCTCAGTCCTGGTCTCAATCCCGGTCTGGGCCCGGTCTCAATCAAGGTTTCAGTCCTGGTCTGGTCCTGATCTCAGTCCCGATCTCAGTCCTTTTCTGGTCCCGGTCTCAGCCCCGAGCTCAGTCTTGGTCTTAGTCCAAGTCTCAGTCCTGGTCTGGTCCCGGTCTCAGTCCTGGTCTCAGTCTCGAAGTTCCACAATGTACCATTAAAATTATCCCACATATATAGAATTACTGTGTTTACCTTAAAATACACACATTCTTACTGTGAACAGGGTCGCCTCTCCACAGATGTGACCTGTAACTTGGCCTGGTGTTGTCATCTGCTCGTCTCCATGGATATAGGTAAGTCAAGAGAGTATATCTAGGTTCATTTTATAGTAGTTGTTTTTTCTTAAATATTTTTAAACCAATTTCACATGTGGAAAATAATATTGTTGGAGTTCAAGGGTTTAAGAAACATAGACATAAAAATGTGGCTATTTTATATAACAACACAGATCAGAAAATAGCTTAATATCTCTTGATACCTTTAACTACTTATGCAACCAGGCCTGCATTCTTACAGTGAACAGGGTCGCCTCTCCACAGATTTGACCTGTAACTTGGCCTGATGTTGTCATCTGCTTGTCAACCAAATGAGTAAGTCTAAGTTCATTTTATGTAGGTTTATATGTTATTGTTTTTTTCAGCTTAAATATTTTTAAACCAATTTCATATGTGGAAAACAATTGAATTGGAGTTGAAGGGTTCAAGAAACATAAAAATGTGGCTATTTTGGGGTGTTTGGGATATATTTTTTACACTCTCCTTTCTAAAACACAAATATTTGACTAAATTAAAAACAAATGGAGCAAAAAATTTCCTTCTTAAAACAGTCAAACAAGCAAGACTCCAAAAAGTTTGTGATGAGGAAACAACATTACAACACAGATCAGAAAATAGCATAAAACAAGCCCTTTAAATCTGCTCTTATGTCTTCAAGTTTCTAATATATTCACCCCTTTATGTTTGGAAAACCTTTTTACCTAATCATATCCTCCAGAAACACTAAATACCTTTAACTATTTATGCAACCATTCTTACTGTGAACAAGGTCGCCTCTCCACAGATTTGATCTATAACTTGGCCTGGTGTCGTCATCTGCTGGTCAACCAAATGAGTAAGTCTAAGTTCTTTTATATGTAGGTTTATATATTGTTGTTTTTTTCATAGTTGAAGGGTTCAAGAAACATAAAAACGTGGCTATTTTGGGGGGTTTTGGATACATTTTTAACACTCTCCTCACTAAAACACAAATATTCGACTAAATTAAAAACAAATGGAGCAAAAAATATCCTTCTAAAAACACTCAAACAAGCAAGACTCCAAATAGTGACATCTTGGTAGCACCGTCAGCTTGTAAATGGGCTGATTCCAACATAGCGTTTTACTATTTGCTTGTATTTTTGTGAATGGGGGGCTGTTTTTGTTACCCACAAACCCCTGCCTGCACATCCCCTGTCCATTTCTAAGCCCCCCGCTCAGAAATGAACCTGAACGGATTGTGAGTGAAAAGGAGTTGCCCGGGCAGCTTCAGTGGGGCAGAAGCGGTTGCTGGGGTACTTTTCGGAGGAGGGAGGAGGGTAGGGGGGGGCTGTCTTGGTGATGGAGCGAGTGGTAAAGCCATTAGGAGGGGTTAGCATATGAAAGGCTGTGGGTGTGTCCGGCTGAAGATGAGTCCTGGGAGGATAGCCCCACTGTCAAACACCAGGGTCCCACAAAAGAGGCTTTGACTGGGCCGTCACTGCGCTGCACCCCCACCCCCCTCACCCCCTGCCCTCCCAACCAACCCACCCACCCACCACCAAACCCTGGATCCAACACACAAGCGCCTGTCCCAAACCGGAGCCCATTCAAACCAGTGGGAATTCCCCCCGAGTGCAGGAATGACTGGGCCAAGTGTGCACAAAGCTGGGCTGCTGCTGTCTTCTCCGGGTGTTTGATGATGATGTAGTGCCCTTATTCAATTACATTATGCAATATTGCTTCAGTAATGTCTGACACATGGTGATCTATTTCCACCGGAGGGTACAGTATAGGCTTAGTCTTGTGTTTTAGAGCAATAGTCACATTGTGTTGTGGGAAAAAAAAAATAAAAAATCTATTAAAACCTATTTTCTAATTTGGTCGTTTAAAGCTGCACTATATTTCCTTTGGACGGTTCGCCACCTAATTGGGGATGTAACAATAACCGAAATATTGTGATATCATATCGTCAAGGTTCTTACAATAACATCATGGACCATCACAATATATCGGATTACAAGTCTCTTTGCTTAAACGAAGAGTTATGGTGCAGTAATAGCTAAAAAAAGACAAAAGGAACTACATGGACCATGATCCTTTGCTCCATTTCAGTGTAGACTACAAGACAAAATAACAGTTCTAAGCACTTTAAAGTCTTAGTTCTTCGGATTAAGTCTTGTCAAGGCATTTTAAGAGGAAAAAACATATTAGTCTCCACAAAATATCACAATAAATACCGTACCATGAGATGTATATCGTGAAAATATTGTACGGAGAGATTTGGATATTGTTACATCCCTAATGATGAGTTTTCCCACGATATTGCAATAAATACCGTACCTTGAGGTTCATATGGGAAACTTGGATATCGTTACAACCCTAATATTAATGTTTTGCCTTGATTACTAAGTTTGGGCCATCTGCTTTTATCGCCTCTGAAAGCTTTTATCGTGTTTTTGCACTGACTCAGTTGGTCATGCTGCCGCTGCCAAAATCTCACCATCGACTCACTGATGCCGAGTTCACGTGCAGCAGCTGTTTCCTTCTTCCACAGTCACATCAGCCGCCGTTAACTGAAAAGCTGCATCATCTGCATTTCTTCGTGTGTTTTCCGTGAGGAGGGTGTGTGCATGAAGCGCAAAATAATGGTTCAAAACACAATCAAACTAGAATCTTCCTCGGCGCATCACCCCCGTCTCTTCCCGTGCTCTACTGCGCATGTCTCCTGCAGAAAGAGCCGCTGTCCTGTCTTGTCTTCACGTCAATGTCTTACAGGATTTCAGCAGATTTCAGACTCTCTCGGGGGTTAGTTCTATCAATCAAGCATGAGTGGATGTTCGCCTACTGAAGTTTGAGACGTTTCTTCTCGTCATTTATGCACACGGGTGAGACGTATCCCCCTCCCTAATGTTCATTTAGCATCATAACTTATTTTATCCCACGGCGACAAACTGTTTTAGTGCACTGACAATATCATATCCGCTGTGTTGCCAAACCATAGACCGTATATATGAATGGACAATGTGCCAAACAAAGAATCCGTCCATATATTCGCCGCATTGTTTTATTAACCGCAGGGTTCAAAGTGTGAGATAAAAGTAGTAGTTTATAGTCCGGAATTTACGGTACATAAATATAGGTGTTCGAGATCTTTCTTAACAACTAGTAAACACATTGTCCTTTAAAAACTGTAACTCCAGATGCCACCACTCGCTTGACTTCCTGTTGGGTTAACTATGTTTTCTCGACTGCTGACGATGTGCCCCTGGGGAGTTAGAGCAGTCCACCCCCAGGGACAGCCTCATTACCCTCTACCCCCCCCCCTCCCTTGGCCCTCCCTGGTTCTCCAAGCACCATCAGCTGTTTACTACTTTACGCCTCTAATGTAAAAGACAAGAAACTAAAAACAGTCCCAAACATCTAATTCTACCCAAACATCGGAAATCTGCTCGTATAATCTAAGTTAGTGCGTGCAGGTGAGGGAGTGGGGAGGAGGGGGTTGAGCGACGGGGGTCCGTAAAGGGGGAGGGGCCAGTCTTAAAAGCTTGCCTCTGCTTCCTGTCCTTAACGGGCTAATGGCGGGGGGATTTACTGACTTTTTATTATGATTTCTCCAATTATGTGTAAAGCATTGCAGGCCCGAGCGCTCTAACCTCCTCTGCTTCTGTCCCTCGCTCTCAAAGCTCTATAGTTAAAGGGTCACTTCACCGAAATAACAATGGAGCTGTACCAGGCTCAGTCCACGGCTTTAGATGCAGATCTTTTGAAGGTGGCACTTCAATAAAAAAAAAAGTAGACACAAGTGGAGCCTATTAGCTACACAGATGTTGGATGTTTTTGGTGAAATGTACAGAGGAGCTTTGTAAGGCTTTTCTTGGGAAACATGGAAATACAAAACACTAAAAAGTTTTGGGAATAATTGTAGAGGAAAGCCTGGGGTGGTCAAGAAGTACACCATATGTTCAAATAGGCTCTGTATATAAATAATGTATGGGGGAAAGTACTGTGGACATGTTCTAAAAGTAAAAAGGATTTATGCTAGTATATTTCAAAATTTGACAATAACATAAAATATAACTTTCAAATATTAACTACGCCTTAATGGTTCAGTATTACACAAAATTGACTCTTATGACTTTATTTCATCCACATATGTTTGAGTAATTCCCAAAAAAGTATCGTAAATGTGTCTATTATAAAACTAAACTTTGTTCTTCTAATAAAATTGAAAAGTAGAAGAAAGTAAAATGTAACTTTTTAGCCAAAAAATAGACTTAAACAGAAGCGTGTTTTTTATTGCACTGAAAACTTGTGCCTTTACTTTGCGTGGGCTTGCATCTCCACAAACCTGACTACTGATTACAGAAAGAGGGCCTTCTTCTGCTTGTTTCCATGAGGAATGTTGATTCTTTGGGTTTAATCTTCTAGCCAGGCTGGTGCCACCTCAGTTTCATTCTTCTTCAGCCACTAGGTCAGGAATTGGAATACCCTAGAAGGTTCGCCAAAACCCCGGAAGTGCAAATTTGGGCACCAGCCAATCAGCAAAGAGCCATATATTCTGTGTTGTCAACGATTCCCAAGATCGAGGATTTAAAGTCGGAACAAAGAGAATGTTTGGTGAATTTTATCAAGGGGAAAGACGTTATTGCCCTTCTTTCTACAGGATTTGGGAAAAGCTTAATATACCAGTTATCCCCGTTAGCAGCGCATTACAGAGACTGCCGATGTAAATGTCTGTGTCGAGAGAATAATGTTTGAAAAACAAACTAACTTGCATCGCATGAATTGTTGCATGTTGAGGGACTATTTTCTCAGCAGCAGCGGAATTTTACTTTGCCGGTAAGAAAGGTGCTCGGTGATATAAGTCCGCCTCTGCCAAACCTTCTATCAGAAAGTACAACTCACTGCT
The DNA here is from genome assembly GCF_026225935.1 of Boleophthalmus pectinirostris. Taxonomy (NCBI): domain Eukaryota; kingdom Metazoa; phylum Chordata; class Actinopteri; order Gobiiformes; family Gobiidae; genus Boleophthalmus; species Boleophthalmus pectinirostris. Next base: position 11,863,470 of record NW_026571404.1, read on the forward strand.
GCTCAGAAATAAATCCTTCAAATGCAAGGTTGGTTATATTTCAAACATTATTCTATCAACACAGACATTTACATTGACAGTCTGGTGTAATAATAGATTTACTTCAGGTGTTTTGTGGAGTGGGTAAGACTGTTTTTAGTGGCAGGATAACTATGGCCATTGACATGCACTAGCCTAGCACCAGTGACCTCTACAAATACAAGGACTGGATGGAATATTTAAAAAGTGTCTCCACACGTCTCCAACACTCTGGCTCACTAGGAAATGAGGTCACATGTCCAAAATTTCGGACTGTCCCTTTGAAAAAGATTAAATTTTGTGTAAAATAGAGCCTTTAACTCTGCACTGAACTAAATGTTCATTCTTGATGCTTCCATGTGCTTTTGAAACACACACGCAGAGTCATTTAAACCAAAAGTATATTGTGTACTTCATGTATCATTGTGTTCCTTGTTCCTGCATGCCAGTTTATGTCTATTTTACAGCACCATTTTGGTCAAAAGCTGGTATTAAAACTTACAAACATCATGTGTGTAGCTTGATTTTTCGCTCCACATCCTATTCTATTACTTAAAGATGCGTTGTGTAACTTTTCTGGTGGAGAGTGCATCAAACGCTTGTCTCCATGGAGATGTTATTGCTTTATTTTGGTATTAAACCTTCCTGTCTTCATGGAAACCAAACTATAGCATGTTACAGGTCAGATCTGTGGAGAGGCAACCCCGCTCACAGTCAGAATGTCTGTTTTTCAAGGTATTTTTGAGCTTTAAACCACCTGGGATTTGTAGAGCTGTTTAACGTCACACTGTGGAACATTCCAGACAGAGCAAAGACATCAACATAGAAACAAGTAGGCGACCTTTAAAACTTATATATATATATATATCTTTCATTATTACCCACAGAGCCTCAGAACAGGAACTGAAAATCATGATCTTATAATTAACTTGTGACTTCTACTTTTACAGACCATTTTTGCATTTCTCTGTCCAAGCATCTGTGTCCGACCGCTTTCACATCCTGCTTTTTCTCCTGTTCTAGCAGCCGTGACAAAAACATACATTTTCTACATCACCATTGAAACTTTATTTAGTTTTATTGATGACATGAAACAAAACAACTGTCAAAATGTTCCCGTTTTCTCTCAGCTTGTTTCTAATTTCCTGGTTTTGAGTCATGTTTGAGTCAGACTGGTGACTGCAGAGCTGCTGTGGCCAGGCTTATGAAAAGAGAGGAGAGGGGAGGTTTCGGTGCAGCGCTGTGATTGGTCGATCCGAGTGACAGGGTGACCTCAGCGGGATAATGTTGTTGCTTTAGGGCCAGTGATATTATCGTAACAGGATAGCCATCTTTAATCATGAGTGCGTGGGCATGACAGATCCGGAGACATGCTAGTTTATTTCAAAAGGCTTTCAGAATTTGACAATAACATAAAATATAACTTTGAAAGGTAGCATTTTATAATAACTACAGATTGATTAGACTTAATGAAGCATGAACAAAGACTTTGTCCATATTAAACAAATAGAATATTAAAAATGATTCAGGCTTATAACTAAAAAAGCAAAAAAAAGTAAAGCATCACAAGCAGAAATCTACTTAAGTAAAAGTATTAAAGTGCCTGTAAAGTAAAAGTATTTCACATAGATTTTGAGATGTAATAAAGCTTCAAATATACTGATTTTGATCAAGAGTTGTGTTGAATGTTGTTCAAGAGAAAACAAATGAATTTATCTTTTTTTCTATCTCTTTTTATTTGTATATATATTATTCAAACTATGAACATGTTAAAAATAAAACATCAGTCTTTTCAGCAGGTCTCACACAATTAAATAAATAAATAAAATAAATAAATAAACTTTTTAGCCCAGTTCAAAAAAATATAGTTGAGTAGAAAGTACACATACCTACTCTCAGATCTAGTGGGAAAAAAAACAAAACATCCATTCATCCACTTTAAAATGTACTAGTAAAGTTTTTTTTTTTTTTTTTTTTTAAGTACAGTATTTTACTAGAGAGGCTGGCTAGTGAAGTTTTATTTATTATTATTATTATTATTATATTATAAATTATTTATACAATTTTGTATTAATATATATATATATTTTTTTTACTTAAGTACAGTACTTTACTAGAGAGGCTGACCCCACCTAGTGCCTCCCCTCAATTTCATTTCTCTCCAGCGACTAGGTCAGGAATCAGAATACACAAGACGGTTTGCAAGAATCCCGGAAGTTGTAGACCGCGCACCGACCAATCAGTTAAGAGCTGTGAAGCCATGACGTCAAACTCAAGCGCCTGTCTGGGTCCATTTTGTGGTGCCAGCACAACAGTAAACAAAGCGGTCGAGATGGATGTAGACGAAGCCATATATTCTGTGTTGGCAAAAATTCCCAAGATCGAGGATTTAAAGCTGGAACAAAGAGAATGTTTGGTGAATTTTATCAAGGGCAAGGACGTTATTGTTCTCCTTCCTACGGGATTTGGCGCATTACATACATTATGACCAAATAGCAGCGATTTGTTAAATAAAATAAGTACCTGCCTACCGCCGAGCGAACAAATCCTAACGCTGCGAGGTCAGACGGTTTCCACACAGTGAAACCAGCTGATGAATCAAGCTACTACTTTACTACTTTTACTTACAGCTCGGTTCTTGTTTATCTTGACCTACATCATCAGAGCTTTAATACTCCCTACAAAGGAAGCACAGCCAGACTGGACTGGACTAAACTGGAATGGATAATACTATCATGATGTCTTGAGGGTTTGTGGGTCCTGTACTTCTCTGCGTCATCCCTCTTTTTTACAACTACTACCATTTATTTGACACCAATCCGGTATTTTCTTAAACGAGTTATGATAATATGCGGTTATAATTAATGTTGCATATTAAAAACAATGGCAGCGAGGATCATACTTACATACAAGGAGCGCTTTTATATTGCTTTTCAGAATATCCTCTTTCCTAGTTGGAGGTGCCCCTGGGATGTGTGACTGTCTTTATGACCGGAGCGTTTAACTGGAGCAGCAGGTTAGGAAAATGTGCCTCATCCACACAGCCTGTAGTGGCCCGCTGCTCAATCCATTTGTTCTGCCATATTAGGTTTCATTTGGGCTGTTATATGCTTCATGGTTTGAAATGTATTGAAATCTAAATGTAATTGTGTTTAGGAATTAGAAGCTATGCGATGGGGTTGCATAATATGACAATTATAGATAGAAGATGGATATAAAACACATTTTGCTTCTTTATACTGAGCCAAAGTTACAATATTTATTATAGGCCCTACTGTATGTTACGCAAAATTGACTTTTTTGAGCTTTAAGACATGTTATAATGTTGTTACCTCATCCAAAACATACCTAGAGCTGTGTTTTGTTTCATTCACACACATTTAAGTACATTTATTTTTAATCTGTTTACATCTCCAAAGCTCAAGAACATGGAGAAAAATCCTGCACAGCCGTCTTACTTGCAAATTGTCAGACAAACAGGTTTGTCTGTGTGCCTAGTGCCGAAACGTTGCACGGTTTGTCCTAATAAATCTCACAATTTGCAAGGGAGACGGTGCGGGATTTTTCTCCATGTTCTTGGGCTCCTCAACTCCAACGCACCCATGTCAAGTAACTGATGTGTGAAGTTCTCATTCTTTTACATCTCCAAAGCTCAAAATTCTCTGTTCCTTGTGATTTCATGTAGTGGTAGTTTGACCTTTTGTTCAGTACACATTGGTCAACTTTACATGATGTGTTTTAATCCAGATTTAATTAACTCCGAATTAAATTACTCTCCTTCGAGTTTACATGAAAATAATAATCTGAATTAAGGTTTACATGGAGAACACGTTAAATCGGCTTTATTTAATTCCGCTCAGTGTCTGGCGATGGGGAAGGGTTCTGATTGGACAGGGACACGAATGTATTTACGTCGACCGGAAGAAAACACGCACTTCAGCTGCTACTGGCTTTTTTGTCAGATCAGTTTGTTGTTACGCGTGGGGATGCGTACCGCTGTTCCTCAGTTTGTATGGACGGGGGAACCCAGTCCGAACCCAGACTTCTGAACCAGCGGGAGCAGCTCCGGTTCAGGTCGAGTCCCGATGAGCTGGACCGGGGAGTGGTGTTAGAAGCCTGAGGAGAAGAAGAAACTTTCCCCGGGGAAGAAATAAGAGGACGGAGGACAGACTGCTCAGAACAAGATATAATGAACCAAACGGGATTCGCGCTTCTGTCCAGATGTTTTGCACCACCTCGGAAGCAGCCGCAGCCCTGGAGCACGGAGAACAAGAGCAACCCGCCCAGACCTGATGAGGAACCTTGATGAGGAAACAAGATTATAACATCGATCAGAAAATAATACGTGCCCTTTAAGTAATACCAGTTTACCAGCAGTGATAGAGGTAAAACTAAAAGTAAAAGAAAATTATGAAGTAAAAGAAAAATAGAGGAAAATACAGAGACTCAAGGGCATAGACAGGGACAAGGAGATAGAAGAGGGAACGAGGGGCTACCTCAAACTCTAATGGAAAGTGAAGAGCTGGAAGGCAAAAGTCTGCAATGTGGCAAAGACACAAATGAAAGAGAATTTTTAAGACTGAATGTTATTGGCAAGTTATTGCTTTAGTGAGATAATACAACAGTTACTGAAATACACTTTTTTGATTAATTGACAGGTGGTATTGTCAATTACACTTCTGATTTCTGGTGTGTTTACATGAGCAACAGAAATCTGATCATAAAAACATGTTTTAATCAAGAGAACTGTTGCAAGTACAATAACTTTTAAAATAACTCTTTCAATATTTATCGAAGACCTTGTCATGTCTGGTGCTCCCTCCTTTCTCTGTGTGTTTGTGTGTTTAATTTTTAGTTCCAAAAAATTGTTAAAAAAAGAAAAAAAAAAGAACAAAAAAATGTCCACTGACAAAAACAGCTGTAAAATCCTTAGAGATCTTTGGATTTAATCGAAAAAAGTATGAAAAAAATATTAATCTATTCCTTGCTCTAATCAAAAATATCAACTTTATAAAAATCAATATGTTTAAAATTCGGACAATTTTCATAAATTTAATGTTTTTAATTTAGAGCAAGATTGGGTCTTTGGATTTAGTTGAAAAAATGTGAATATGATTACAACTGTTTTTGCAAGTGGACATGTGTCATTAGGGTCCTAAGTGTGACTTTTTCTTATATAAAAATGTACTCCATTGTAGCCTGGCTTCTGTTTTCTAAAAACTGTTACAAGATTAGAGGTCAGTTTATCACTACATGTTAAATTCAAGTTCATTTAAAGGGTTAATCACTTCATTGCTTAAAATAAAAGTGAATTTGTAAAGAAAATATCTACCTTTTTTTATACTAAAGAAATTATGTATTTTTTTTTGTAGGTCCCCATGAGTCACTGTTTGAGAAATTGTGTGAATTATGTTAATTGGATGCAGATTTGGTCCCTAGAAGCCATATTCACTAGTTTTTTTATAGGTCCTCATGACACATGTTCCCAGCATTATGTCATCATTTGAAAGATCTGAAGTCGTGTATAGGTTAACAATGCCATGTTAAGTAACCAAAAGTTTTTTCAAACCTGTAGAATGTCTAGAAAGGGTGGTCCCCACAAATGATGATTAGAAAGTTGGTGTGTATATGTGTGTGTAGTGTGTGTGTGTGTGTGTGTGTGTGTGTGTGTGGGCGGAGTCTCCTGGGACCTTTAATTCTACTCACCTGCTGGCAACAAAGATTCCAAAGTACTTCAGGTTTGCTCACCAGCGAGACTCTGACAGATTATTTTTGACCTACACACAGTGAACCTCTTGGCTCCTCACTACTTTTTTTTTTGTTGTTGTCTATTTTTTCAATTGGACATTTTAACTTACCTGATTCTCTGCTCTCCAGTGATCCCCGCCGTCTCCAGGCTCATACCCACCTGCTCTGGCCAGCATCCTGCTTTTTTGTAAAATAATATGTTCATTTTTGTATTCGATCTACTGTGCATTTTTTGGGTCCCACCACTTTTGTGCCATAACAGACCTATTGTGCTTGTGCCTGCTATATAACTGTAATCTATGTGTAGTGGACCAAACAGAAAGGCAAAGACAAGGTATAAAAAGAAGTCTAAATTTAATGGATATAATTTAACAAAGGCTCTAATTAGGCAAATTATTAACAAAAAAGCCGGGCCCAACTGGGGTAACTCAAAATCAAACTGAACAGAACAAAACTAACCCAACCAGACAAAGAAACAGGGAGTGTTAAAATACCTAAGGACCAAATAAAACTACACAAGAGGGAGGAATTGCAAAATTAATTAACTAAACCAATAATCAAAGTAACAAAAAGGCAAATACTTATAATACAGAAAATAATAAGTGATAATAAAGTGACCTTAAAGCAAACTACATGAACCAACTTAATAAAACTAACTACTCCTTGTTGAGTCATGGTGGTCTCTTCCAAGAGTCCTCCGTCTCAAAAAACAAAAAGAACAAGTTTAAGTACTAAATCAGACTGATATTAACTAAAATGTGTGCACTCAAATTAGAACGTAAGTTTAAATAAGATAACGAAATTATGTGCAATTAACGTAACTGAAATGAAATAATACTGACACTATGGAGAGGTGGCAGAGGTATCCACCACACTATGACACTCATGGATCATTATGTTATAATTTGCACATTATAACAACAAAAACAACAATCAAGTTTGCTGAATTCCATGTTAGAAACTGTGGTGCCAAATGGGAGATGAAGTTACCGTAAATTAGAGGTGAGATCGGGCCTAAAAAATCCAGCCCGACCCGACCCGGCCCGCGGGTATTAAAACCCGACCCGGCCCGAGCCCGACCAATTAACTTGATTTGCAGGCCCGAGCCCGAAGCAAACCCGAAATGTCATATTTTATTTGTGAGGACTCGGGAGGAGGAGCAGTGCTCAGCGTCGAGGTGCCAGTCTTTTTGCTCTCGTATGAAAGCAAAGCGCCACATTGACGACATTCAGCGAAGCCAACGCAAGTTTCTGTAGCATTTTCAACAATCAATTTGAAGCTTTTCCACACCTCACTCTTACCGGTGCGTGTTTGTCTTTTCAGTTCTCCTGCCTTTAGTTTAACTTCTTGCTCCTCCATATTGGGGACACCAGGTCAAAATAGATGCAGACTTGCGGAGGGGAAGATTATTAAATGAAGAGGGGGCGTTCACGTGCGCAGAGCTCTGGCTCTGCGGATCCTGTTTAGTAGTTAAATAGCAATTACATTACATTACTTCTCTGTTTTATCCATATTATTTATTTTATAACAAGTATTCCTTAGTTTAGTATCCACACATCGTTTTAGCATACATTTTATAAACATATATTTATTTGAAGCCCGAGGGTCGGGTCGGGCTTGGGCTCGGTCTTAAGATCTTACCTCTACCGTAAACATCATCATAAGAAGTTGGCAACTCCTATTGATAACTGCAAATCATGCACATTTATTTTTCATTTGTACCAAAACAACTTTAAGAGTTAAAAGTTAAGATGACTTGAATTAAGAAAGTTTTATCATGATTTAAGTAAATTTCACTTGACAAGTAAAAATGATCTGCCAATGGAACAAGACTTTTTGTACTTAAAATGTAAATACATCTTGTTACGCTTAAAATAAGAAAGTTTTTGCATTTAAAATAAGAAGCAAAATCAAATGTTGCTTGAATTAAGAAAAACACACTTGTTCCATTGGTAGATCATTTTACTTATCGAGCTGAATCTTCTCAAATAAAGTAAAATGTTCTTAATTTAACTCATTTTAATTTAGCTATATATTGTTTTTTCCTGCACATATCACCAAAGAAGCAAATCAAACTGGAGAATGAAGTACAGAGCAGTGGGTGTATGCAGGTCACAGTGAAACCAGAGATTGATCGGCAAAATAAGTGTTTAAAGATTGCTCAAACATGCATGAATCACTCCAAATAAACTTCGGGTGAGTACATGGTGAGGGAAAACAACTATAACAGCTCAGAAAAGTCTCTAAAAAGCTGTAAAATTTAATAGGTCTGCTTTAACATTGCCACATTAGTTTTTTCAATGATTTCCTTGCTGAAACCTGCACATCTGCGAATAGTCAGATGCAACTGTTTTCATTCCAATAAAACGATAACTCCAGAAATCAGATAACGGTGGGATTTTGGTGTGCATGTAAACATATCCTGTGACATGTTTTATAATGAATGAGTAAGTGTTGAAACAGTGCTACGTTGATTTCACAACAGCGTTTTGTGGATGGTACAGGCCTCCACAGCAGCCCCACACCCCCGCAGCAGCCCACAGCAGCAGGCCCATTGGTCACGCTCGCCTTACTCCTCCTGTTTATCAATTAACACTGAGAACGTGGGAACGGGAGCGGCTCAGATCCGGGGGGATTAAAGCTCAGACTGACAGCAGCACATGGGCGCAAGCTGACGGTGCGGAGACATCTTGGGGACTTTTTTTACTGTCTTCTGGTCATTACAACATGGTCTGCTGTCTCTCTTTGCTATGGCACTTTGTTGATTACAAGGTCATCACTCAGGGTGCAGGTCTAAGGGCTTTGATGCCGGACCATAACGAACTCATTGTCCACACTGTGGTCCGGTAGGCCGCTGAAACAGGTGCAGGAAAGGTAGTTAAAGTCAGATATTATGGAAGGAAACGGACACTATTCCCCTATGAAAATCACAAATATAAAAACATGAGCAAAGTAAATTTTATGTGTCCTACCTACAGCTGGTATTAGAGGTGTAACGATATCCAAGTCTCACAATACGATATCATCACGGAATGAATCTCACGGTACGATAGTTACAGTGTTGGGGAGTAACAGATTACATGTACCGGAGTTATGTAATCAAAGTACAAATTCTGAGTAACTGTATTCGGTTACAGTTACTGTTTCAATGAGTGGTAATTGGATTACAGTTACTTGGTTGAAATAAATGGATTACACGGCAGTATTTTCCTGTTTTCACATTTTGGGCTATGTCCTTTTTTTTTTTTTCTTTCTTTAATTTCACTCATTGCCGGAAACTCAACCAGGTCTAAACTAGATCTAAACCAGATCTAAACCAGGACTAAAACCAGGTCTAAAAGCAGGTCTAAACTAGATCTAAACCAGATCTAAACCAGGACTAAAACCAGGTCTAAACTAAATCTAATCTTGATCTAAACCAGGTCTAAAACCAGGTCTAAACTAGATCTAAACCAGGTCTAAAAGCAGGTCTAAACTAGATCTAAACCAGGTCTAAACTCGATCTAATCTAAATCTAAACCAGGTCTAAACCAGAACTCAAACAGGATTTAACGTGTCTCCTCCTCTTCTATCAATAATATTTTTAATATGGTTAAGTAAAGTTTGGGCTTTTCATTGTCAGACAAAACATCTTATGTTACGATTTCCTCGTCTTTGCTTCTCTACAGCAAATCAACTAATCCAAAGTATTCAGATTACGTTACTCACTTTAAGTAATTTAATGGATTCCGTTACAAACTACATTTTGGGGTATGTAATCTGTAGAGGAATACATTTTTAAAGTAACCTTCCCAACACTGGATATTTATTGCGGTATCGTGGGAAAGCTCACGTTTGGGGATGGAACATTATCCAAATCTCACAGTACGATATTTATTTCAAAATTTTGTGGAGGCAACAAAACTGTTAATATGCTACTTTTTCCTCTAAAAATGCCTTGACAAGATTTAATCCAAAGAACTAAGACTTAAAAGTGCTTAGAACTGTTATTTCTTCTTTTAGTTTACACTGAAACAGAGCAAAGGATCATGGTCTATGTAGTTCCCTCTGTCTTTTTTAGCTGTTGCTGCACAATAACTCTTAATTTAAGCAAAGACACTTGTAATTCGATATATTGTGATGGTTCACGATATTATTGTGAGAACTTTGACGATACGATATCACAACATTTTGGTTATTGTTACATCCCTAGCTCGTAACATTCAGAAATTGCCGATACGATTCATACATATCTCGATACAGTGATCTTACAATTCAGTCTGATATATTTCAAATCAGGCCAAAGATGTTCATTTTGTCTTCTTATGTAACACACACACACACACACACACATGGCTAAATCACAGCTGTGATACTAAAAGTCTTTGTTAAACCACTTCTTGTGCAAAGTTAAAATGAAACATGAACATTTTAATCATCAAAACTGTGAAAATGTCAAATTTGTTGCATAAACAAGTTTCCTTCCTCTGAACAAGCAAGAAAACAGTAGTGCTGTAACAAAATTATTTAGTAAAATATACTAAAAAATACAGTTGGCAATTATATTGATACAGCAGCCCATGATATTGATACTGTATCATCACATTTAACAATACGATATATCAATATTCCAATCCTCCTCAACCATACGTGTTACGACAGATGTGATGCAACAGAGTTTAAACCAAAAATACATGGATTAAGCAATGTATTATGTAACTTTCCCTGTTGTGGAGGGTCAATCATTTCAGTGGAGATGTAATTATATTGTCTGGCACTTATCTATCATGTATTCCAGTATAGATGTTTTGGTTGCCTTGGAGACAAGCAGGTACTGGACCCTCCACCAGAAAATGACATAATTCTCCAAATATGGCCAAATGCATTCATGTATGTCGTGTCTGAATATCCCACACTGAGAATGTCTGACCAATGGGACTAAAGCCATTAAAGAAGCTCTATTGACACAAGACATAAATCTTATTTCTCCAGCACACTGCTCCAGACAGGAACATCTATCTTAACGTCTTGAGACTAAAGACGTACCAGCCGGAGCAGTCCTGGGAAACGCGCCTGCACCTATTTAAGAACAGAAAAACACGACGCTGTTTTTGTTACAAATAGTCCACTTTGGGCCGGGGCGGATCCAGCCTGGTCTGTGGGAGAGGAATGCACAGGGACCCACAGCTTCACTGCTGGTACATGGCGCCCATGTTGGTTTTCAGAAGAGACGATATGAACAAATCTTTTTAATAAGGGTCATTTTTACTGTGCGTCTTTAATGGCTGAGTTCCAGATGGCATCAACACTTTCTTTTTGTCATGGTTCATGTTTTGTAGTGGTTGTAGTTTGTGTTTTATTTTGACATTTGTTTTGTCTGCTTGTAGTTCTGAGTTTTACTTCCTTATGGTTTGTTGTTGTTGATTGTTTGCCCCGCCCTAACGTGTCTCACCTGTGTCTCATTCATGTGTGTGCATTTATACCCTGTGTTCTCGTCTGCCCTTTGTTGGTCCATTCTGTCACGTGGAAACAGAGGGAGGACCCAAAACGCAGGACTGCTTCAAAATATTTAATGACAAATCAAAAAAAATCCAAAACTCAAGACTAAATTGCCATGACAAGAGACACGGAGAAACTCGGACAGAGACAATGGACCAACAAAAGGCAGAGGAGACACAGGGTATAAGAGCACATAGACACAGGTGAAACACATTAGGGCGGGGCAAACAATCAAGACGGGAAGTAAAACTCAAAACTACAAGCAGACAGGACAAATGTCAAAATAAAACACTAAAGGCACACTACAGGAAAAAGATGAACCATGACACTTTTGATCAATAATACTTAATACATGTTTTTTGTTGTAATACAGTGAGCTCTCGGGTCTCATTAAAAGGAATGATCAGGTTCAGCATTTGTGAATTTACCTTTCAGATATTTATGATGAGAATAAAGTGTAATCTGTAGGAAATACTGGCTCTTCTTCATCTGGTAATATGACATTATCACTTTCTATATCCAGTGTTGGGAAGGTGACTTTTAAAATGTATTCCCCTACAGATTACAGATTACATACCCCAAAATGTAGTTTGTAACGGAATCCATTAAATTACTTAAAGTGAGTAACGTAATCTGAATACTTGGATTACTTGCTTTGCTGTAGAGAAGCAAAGACGAGGAAATCGTTCACATAAGTCTGCTAAAAGACAAAAAGCCCAGACTTTACTAAACCGTATTAAAAATATTATTGATAGAAGAGGAGGAGACACGGTCCACGCAGCATGGTTTAGTCCTGTTAAATCCTGTTTTAGACCTGGTTTAGTCTTTGTTTAGTCCTGGTTTAAACCTGGTTTAGTCCTGGTTTAGACCTAGTTTAGACCTGGTTATAGACCGGGTTTTAGACCTGGTTTTAGACCTGGTTTGGACCTGGTTTTAGTCCTGCTTTTGTCCTGGTTTAGTCCTGGTTTAGACCTGGTTTTAGACCTGGTTTATTGTGCGGCAATGAGTGAAATTACTGAAAAAAAAAAAAAAAATACCCCGAAATGTGAAAATACCACTGTGTAATCCATTTATTTCAACAAAGTAACTGTAATCCAATTACCACTCATTGAAACAGTAACTGTAACCAAATACTGTTACTCATAATTTGTACTCTGATTACGTAACTCCAGTACATGTAATCTGTTACTCCCCAACACTGTCTATATCAATGAGCATACAGCCTAAAAACAAACCAGATTTTCAGTATTTACACTTTTTGGTCACTCCACCTTCTAGTAAAATAGCACTTTTCATAAATAAAGTTTTGGCCTGACTTTGTTTAGATTGGATTTGAGACACATTTGATTTAGACGACATCATTTACATAACCTCTTCACTGTTGATTCACGGCGGCCATTTTGGATCCTGCCCCACACGGAGCCAGCTGTTTCTTCAAGCTCAACTAAGCTCTCGGTATCTGAGCTAATTTGAGGCGAGGAGGGCCGATTGGTTCCCTGCTGGGAGTGAGACTTAGATCAGTGGAGCGATGTGATTCTGCTATTGGAACTTACTCATTCAAATCCTATAGCTTCTTCTTGACTGGTTGTTTTCATCATTTCCTCATAATATGGCAATTTTATTTTCCTTTTCCATTTGAAATCAGCTATTATATCCACTAAGTAACTTTATAAGGGGTCATATTATGCAAAATTGACTTTTATGAGCTTGTTACAATGGTTTTCCTCATTATGAGCTTACACAGAGTATTTGTATTTGGACTAATTCATGAATATTTGAGTAAAGTAAACCTGTATAGTCCTGCATTTGAGACTTGAGTGTTAAAGTTAAGTCCACTGTGTAACTTTTCTGGTGCAGGGTCCTCCACCTGTTTCCATGGAGATGTAATTGCTATGACTTGAATGTTATAGGCGAGTTTCAGCTGACGTCATTGTTATTAAAAGCCCGTGTTGCATGCTGGGAAATATTTTGGTCGGAGGCAAGAAACACGATAGCGTCAAACACAGTGCGTAACCTCGCGTATTTATCCCCGATAATGGTAAATTCCTGCTGCAGATGCACAAATAGAAGCACGGAAGAAGGAAAATGTCTTTTTCATATTCCGAGTGAAAAGAACCGCTAACGGTGAATTAAACGGCTTTCAAACATCCGCAGAGCAAACGTAGAAGATCCTAACAAACCGTGGACTCCAACAAGTTCAACAACACATCGAGACTCTTGGAGGTTTTCATCTTTTCTGCTGTGAATGGCCCAGGAGTTTCCACCAAGTCATTGTGGATATCGCCCAAGTGAATATTTGTCCAGGTAGTTGGCGATTCTGACCAGAAATTTGGTTTGGTCCACCTTTTGTCGGGGTTGAAAAGGGTGATTTGGCTCCATCGACGCTTATGACCAATTTCTGGTCAAATGGTCTTGGGTCCTCTGCCGTTAGAGTGGATAAATAACCGGATCAATACCCTTTACGTGCTTTCTCACTCCGTCCGTCATGTTGAATTAGTGTTTTTTGCCGCAGACCAAAATAATTCCCAGCATGCAACGCGCGCTTTTGTCAACAATGAAACTCGCCTATACAGCATAGAAATAAACTTCATACTGTTAGCCTACATTTCTGTTTTCTTTGGTTCTACTCATTTTTGGTGTAGTTGTTTGTCTCTTGAAGACTAATGAACAATATTATAATTAAATCAAGATTTTAATAACTAATAAAAAATAATAAAAAGCTGTAACCTGCTCCTGGATTAAGGTGCAGCTCTTTTTTGTGAACATGGCAGTGGAATGAATTTCCTTAAAGGTTTTTTAGCTTTATTGTTTGTGCACCCAACCACTCACCAACTCTTCGGCATGTCTAACGTGAACAACAACAGTCACTAAGGCTGCGTTCAGACTGCAGCCTGAAGTGACCCAAATCTGTTTTTTTGGCGCCTATGTGACCTGTATCTGATCTTTTAATGACAGTCTGAACGACACAGATCCGATTTTTTCAAATGCGACACAGGACACTTGGATATGTGGTCCTGAAACTGATACATATCTGATCTTTTGACATGCGACTTCAGTCTGATCGGCCAAAGCGCATTCATCCGACCTACGCGTTATCAACAAGCCACAAACGTCACTATTCTGCGCTGAAGTAGGCGAAAATTGTTAATGAACTCCGTGTCACTGAAGCGAAGCACATCTCCACTCACCACTCTTGGCTACGTCTCCACATCCGCACGTTCCTTTCAACGGACGTCGCTGCCATGGCCAAAAACCTCGTCCTTCTCCTTCTCAATCTCCTCCTTAAAACAAGTAAGTCGTACATGTTTTGGTTCCGGTACGAGAGGAACTTTAAAATCTCCAGGTGCTCAATGCTCGCGTCCATGTTTGGACAGCTTCCGTAAATAATTGACGTCATCGTGTCATCGCGACCTATGCGACCTGTATCTGATCTTTTAATGACCCAGATAACGACCCAGATCCGATTTTTTTCAAATGCGACCCAGGCCACTTGGATATGTGCTCCTGAAACTGTTACATATCTTTTTTTTTTTTTTTTTTTTTTGCTCTTTTGAGGGCAACTTCAGTCTCAACGGCCAAGTCTCATTCATCCAACCTACATGTCATCATCAACAAGTACAAGTAGGCGCTCACAAATGTACACAAATGTTCTTCTCCTCATATGAAAACTGTGTATGAGCTCCATGTCAGTGAAGCAGCGAAGCACATAGAAATCCCACCACTCTTGGCTGCAACTTCGCACTGCCCCACAAAATGCCATGGCTAAAAACCTTCTCCTTCTCCATCTCCTCCTTAAAACAGATGTACAGGTTCTGGTTCCGGTACGACAGCAACTTTAAAATCTCCAGGTGCTCAATGCTAGTGTCCATGTTTAGGCTACTTCCGTAAACACTGAGCACGCTCGCTGTGTGTGACGTCGTCGTGTCCTCCAGTGTGCATGTGGGACACTTTTGGGCTGTTTAAAGTTCACACTGGAGTCACAGACAAGTCGCATTTAATTGGAAATGTGAACGACCTCACAAAAACATAGGATTTCACAAAAAAAATCCAAATTGAGCGTTAAGCCCTGCAGTCTGAACGTAGCCTAAGACAGAACTTTTTGTCTCGGAGGGATTGTTTTCTCCGTAAAAGGCGCGTGTAGCAGCATGTAACCATTGAAGCCGGCCCTCCACCATAGAAGTTATATAGTGCACCTTTAAGATCTGTTTACACCTACCCCCTACTCCCGCCCACATCCCTATGTTTAGTTGAAATTAGTTTAAAAATAAAGATGTCAATGAAAATGTACTACTTATGGTCAAACGTCACTATGAAAAGACGAATTACTCAGTTCTGCAGTAAATAAATCGTTAATTTTTTATTATCAGGCAGTTTTAGATCAATATTGCTTTTCACAAAAACAACATTTGAAACTGCGATTTTTGTTTTTGTTGTTTTAGTTGAATAGTGGGAGAATGAAAGCGTAAAATGTCTGTAATCTCTTTAATATGTGTTACATAAGTGCAGAAGAGCAGCTGTGGGCCCATTGGACACACCACACAATGGGGACTCTGTGGCTCTGCTCTGGGGACCACACAACATGGAAATTATATAAGATAACCACACATCTTTTCAGAGTTGACTTTAGACTGTCAATATACTGAAATAATTAGGGAATGCAAGTCAAAATATGAATATGTAAACTACTGTCACAAATCTATTACAAGCAATGATGGATTATGGGAGAACGATCCAAAAGGGAGATTGGTGAGTGATTGAGTGGACAAACGAGTGAAATGTGAATTATTTTAGAACAAAGACCTGGGTGTTCCTCCTTTCTTCCCGTACGCTCGGCTAAACCTGTTGATTGATGGTAGAAAAAATTATTGGGTTAAACTTTAAACCGATGCTGTTGTTAGCGTTCCTGCTGACACACACTGGAACGCCGCTAATCTCCTCACGTCACCATGGCGATGTCCAGGGGCAAAGAGGTGGGGTTACAGGGGGCAGGAGAGGGGGGCGCTGGCACTGGTCCATGACGGCACATCTATGGCCATTATTGTGTTTAGATTGTGTTTAGTTTTCACATTGTGGGGACTAACCCGCAAACGCACACAAAGAAACAACAACGGCGCGATTTTAAATCAAATCTTAAATATGATTATGTAATAGTGAAGTCAGACTGCAGCTCGGGCTGTAGCGGTTAGGGAGTTTCTCCTGCGGTGTAGTTTACCAGCTCAACAGCGCGGTATGAGATGATATCACACCCAGTCCCCACCCCCCAACCCCCGGAGTTACAGTATTTTCAGCAACACTGAAAACTCTCTCTGATGATGCGCTTGTTGCACATGTATCTTGGTTGTCGTGAATTAACTCTGTGTGGAGTGGAGCTGCAGCGGTCCTTTCTCCTGCGGTTACCTGACGATCTTCGCAGGCACACCTTAGTCCTGGGTTAGTCCTGGGTTAGTCCTGGGTTAGTCCTGGGTTAGTCCTGGGTTAGTCTTGGGTTAGTCTTGGGTTAGTCCTGGGTTAGTCCTGGGTTAGTCCTGGGTTAGTCCTGGGTTAGTCCTAGTCCTGGGTGGGTTAGTCCTGGGTTAGTCTTTAGTCTTGGTTAGTCCTGGGTTAGTCTTGGGTTAGTCCTGGGTTAGTCTTGGGTTAGTCCTGGGTTAGTCCTGGGTTAGTCCTGGGTTAGTCCTGGGTTAGTCCTGGGTTAGTCCTGGGTTAGTCCTGGTTAGTCTGGGTGTCTTGGTTAGTCTGGGTTAGGGTTAGTCCTGGGTTAGTCCTGGGTTAGTCCTGGGTTAGTCCTGGGTTAGTCTTGGGTTAGTCCTGGGTTAGTCCTGGGTTAGTCTGGGTTAGTCCTGGGTTAGTCCTGGGTTAGTCCTGGGTTAGTCTTGGGTTAGTCCTGGGTTAGTCCTGGGTTAGTCTTGGGTTAGTCCTGGGTTAGTCCTGGGTTAGTCCTGGGTTAGGGTTAGTCCTGGGTTAGTCTTGGGTTAGTCCTGGGTTAGTCCTGGGTTAGTCCTGGGTTAGTCCTGGGTGGGTTAGTCCTGGGTTAGTCCTGGGTTAGTCCTGGGTTAGTCTGGGTTAGTCTTAGTCCTGGGTTAGTCCTGGGTTAAGTCGGGTTAGAAGTGGGTTTAGTCGGGTCTGGGCTGGAGCGGGTCTTTAAAAATGGACCCGTGCAGGACTCTGGGTCGGGTCACGTTGGTCACGAGTGGTGATCACGGTGGGTGTCTGGGCCTCTTAGTATCGCAGTGCTTAATTTTTGCAGTTATTGCGACAGCCCTAACTGCAGCCTGAGGTGACCCAAATATGTTTTTTTTCGCCCCTATGTGACCTGTATCTGATCTTTTAATGACAGTCTGAACGACCCAGATCCGATTTTTTTCAAATGCGACCCAGGCCACTTGGATATGTGGTCCTAAAACCTGATCTGTATGATCTTTTGACGGCAACTTCAGTCTCAACGGCCAAGTCGCATTCATCCAACCTACATGTCATCATCACAAGTACAAGTACGTGTTCACAAATGTACACAAACGTTCTTCTCGTCGTATGAAAACTGTGTGTGAACTCCGTGTCAGTGAAGCAGCAAAGCACATAGAAACCCCACAACTCTGCATTGCCCCACAAAACGCCATTGGCTAAAAACCTTCTCCTTCTCAATCTCCTCCTTAAAACAGGTTCTGGCTCTGGTACGATAGCAACATTAAAATCTCCAGGTGCTCAAAGCTAGTGTCCATGCTTAGGCTACTTCCGTAAACACTGAGCACGCTCGCTGTGTGTGATGTCGTCGTGTCCTCCAGTGCACATGCAGGACACTTTTGGGGAGTTTAACGTTCACACTGGAGATCACATACAAGGCACATTTAATTGGAAATTAACGACCTCGCAAAAACATCGGATTTCACAAAAAAATCCGAATTGAGCATTAAGCCCTGCAGTCTGAATGTAGCCTAAGAAGCATGGAAACCCAATGTGTGTGTGTGAATGGGCCCACTTTGCATTTTCATCAGAGTTAATCCATGAGTGGCTGTGCATATGTAATGACTTTAGGAGGAGTTCAAACAGCATCAGTATGCAGAAGTCTCCCTCTCTCTGACATCGGCACCAGAACAACAGAGCTGGTCCAAAAACACATGTTTACTGGCCCCTGCCTCACTGCCTGTGGATCAGAGAGGGGCCACATACAAAGAGTCACAGAGGAGAGAGGGAGGGGCCAGACAGGACCAGAGCCAAGCCTTTTACATACATGTAAAAGCCATACATGTATAAGCACATTGCAATACATGTCAAAATTACATGTTATTAAGTTTGCCGAAGAGAAAAAGACTCCAACAAAACACGATAAATTGTTATAAATTTTCAGACCATAAGTTGCACTTTTTTTTCATGTTTTTTTCATGCTGCTCCTATTACTCCTGTACCAGTCACTTGGCTCTACTGCGCATGTCTCCTGCAGAAAGAGCCACTGTCCTGTCTGTGTCATGTCAGTCAATCGCGCCATTACTTCTGTACCACTGAAAATTTAAACAAACTTATAAAGACAACTGAGAAGACTGAACACAAATGCCCCCAAAAAGAAAATCATATTTTGCAGATTACAAGGTACAAGTAGTGAAATATTCAGATGAAAAAGGTAATCAAGCAGCACAAAGAAAGTCTGGAGTGAGCAAAAAACTTGTAACACTGGGAGGGTGCACCGTGCAACTTTCCTGAAAGTCACTGGATGGATCAACAAAGCCTGGACTTCAGTGACACCGAAACCATCCTGTCAGGATTCAGAAAGTTAGAATAATTCTAACTGGAACTGATGCTGAGTCTTACGGCAGCTACACAGAAGAGGAAGCTGCGCCCCGTTTACCTCCGGAGGTCACGGAGTTGCTCAGGATTTAGTGATTTGGAGTGAGATGGAGAGTTTGGTAAACTTGTTCTGTTCTGTTGTTTATGTTGTAGTTTATCTGAAGAGCTGTTCATATGTGACATTAACAGTCTGTTGTTCTCTGTTCTATTGTTATTACTATAACTTGACTTTCAGGATGAAATGTTAGTTCCTGGTCTCTGATTTTATAAAATATATTATACTTTTATACTTTTTTTTGGTAAATATAATATACTTTTCCATGCAATAAGCTCCATGGAGGTTATTACTTTATCTGGAATGTTTTACAGTATATTATTCAACATTTCTATCTTCATGTCTTCACCAAATGAGACCAACTTACAGGTCAGATCTGTGGAGAGGCGACCCCACTCCGTCAGAACGCCTGTTTTTCTTGGTACGTTGAGCTGTGAAACCACCTCTAAATGAAATAAATGTAAGGTAGAACTGTTTAATATCATACTGTGAAACATTCAATGACATATCCATAGAAACAAGCAGGTGACGGAATACAGCAGCCCACATTATCAATACTTTATCATCACATGAAACGATGCGATATATCGATATTTCAATATTTTTGCACACCCCTATTTTGAATATATTAAGGACCTATATTATGCAAAATTGACTCTTTTGAGCTTTAAGCTTTGATAACACGTTATCTCCTGAAATGCAGACCTCTAGTTGTGTTTTGTTTCATTCACACATGTTTGAGTTTATTCCTTTATTATTTGTTTGTCTACGTCTCCAAAATTCAAAATGCTCTGTTCCACCTTGTGATGTCATAGAGTGGTAGGTTTCAAGTTGATAGCTGCTCTTTTAAATTTAGTTCAGTAGATTGGAAATTCTGAAATCATCAGAATGATTTTAGTGAAAGTGGATGAAGTTTAAAAACACAGTAGTGCACTTCTTGTTTTACCACATGACATCACAAGGTGGAAAAGAGTGTTTTCTGTTTGTTTTCAGTTTAAATATGCAGGATTTGTGTGTTGCACATGTGTGAATGAAACAACACAACTACGGGTATGTTTGTGATGAGGAAACATGTAAGGTCGATCAGAAAACAGCAGACTATAAGCACTTTATATCGGAAAAAAAATATTTCCTTTATAAGTGTAGATAAATTTCTTCATTACTAAGACCGTATGAAACCTTTTGATTTCATTTTATTTTGCTAAAGTTGGATGTTTATATTAGAGGCAGTGTGCGGCAGCAGCCACCCCCTTTTCTGTAAAGACAACATCCTGAAGAGTCCTTATCCAGGCGCTCGGGACATCAGCAAGGCCAGTCGTGTTTGAACTGCTCTGTTTGTCTGACTGATACACAGCTGGACCTCTCATTCTCCACTATCATCTATTACCAAATCAGGAAGAAGAGTAGAGATAGTCAGGAGAATAATAATGCACTGGAGTCATATAGTGCCTTTCTAGACTCTACTGAAGTATATATTTACATACGTACATTTTTAAGTGCACTGCAAAAAAAAAAAAAAAATCTAGCCAAGTAAAGACGACCTGAATTAAGAAAATTTTATCATGATTTGAGTAAATTTCACTTGACAAGTAGAATTATCTACAAGTGGAACAAGACTTTTTGTTCTTAAAAGATAAAAATGTATCTTGCTACACTTAAAAAAAAAAAAAAAAAAAAAAAAAAAAAAAAAACACACTTAAAATAAGAAACTAAATCTAGTCTCTTGAGTCTGCTTGACTTAAGAAAAACACTTAATTCATTTGGTATATAATTGTACTTGTCAAGTTGAATCTACTCAAATAAAGTGAAATGTTCTTGATTTAAGTCAATTTTAATTTAGCCAGATATTGTTTTTGTTTTGTTTTTTTTCGTAGTGTGGATATGTTTTACTACATTTGAGATCAAGTATCTGTACTTTCTGAACAGGACTGAAAAGTGAAAGTATCTTTTATTGTTTGAGACCTGCTGAAAGACTAAGGAATTTATTTTTAACACATTTGCAGTTTGAGCAAACACATATATACAAATAAAAACTGCAAGAAAAAAAAAAATCTGTTCATTTGTGTCTGCTGAACAAAATTCAGCACAAATCTTTATTAAAATCTCTACATTTAAACAGGGTTCCCACAGTCATGGAAATCCTGGAAAAGTCATGTATATAGAAAATGTCATTCTCTAGGCCTGGAAAAGTCATGGAATTTTATTATCTCTTTCACACAACTACAACGTTCTGTTAAGTTTTCATTCGGCTATTATGATTATTTCTGAACATCTGCACCTTTTGTTTAAAAGAGACGACAGTAAATGCACTGACAGGATTTTGAATGTTAAAAAAAACTATAATACCAAACCATAAGGTGAGTGGAAAGGGTTAACATTTCATATTTAGCCCTAAAAGTCTGATCAGTTCTACACATGTCGGTGCAGTAAAGTCATGGAAAATTCACTTTAGGTCATGAAAAAGTCATGGAAATATTGAAAGGTGAAAAAGAGCGGGAACCCTGTTTGAAGCTTCCTTACATCTCAGAATTTGTGCAAAATACTTTACATTTTTAAACGGGTACTTTAATACTTTTACTTAAGTAGACTTCGTCATGTGATACTTTTTGCTTCGTCTGAAATGTTTCGCAGTATGGCAGTCACTCTTTCGATAATAATAGAGACCAAACTAGACTCTTTTTCTTTGTATTTTCTGAGCAATAAAACCACCTTTAATTGAATGAATATATAGGGTCGATCTGGAACATTCTAAGCAGAGCAACGGCATATCCATAGAAACAAGAAGGTGACAGACCCCCAGCCAAAAAGTCACAGAGTGCACGGTTAAAAGTTAAAACACACAGTCCGACTTTTGTGTAATAAGGCTAAAGCAAGCAGTGGCTGCATGCATCAGACAGAGGTTGTTATAGTAACCCCAGCCAGGCCCTTCCCCAGTCTCCTCGGGGTGCTTTGAAATGAGAGAGAGACGGGAGGGAGGGAGAGAGGGGGGTGTACATAAACAAGGGATGAAGAGGAAGAGCCTGAAGAGAGGACAAACAGCATGGGATGTCCAGAACTGAAGAGGTCTCCTGCTTCCCCTCTGAGAACCAAAACAGAGCAGAGATAAGGCAGAGCGCGCTTCCTGTGAGACGCTTGGACAGTCATTAAAGAGTAAGGCTAGAGCACCCATGGGAGCTGGGGCATGTTATGTGTTATGTAAAAACAATAAATAAATACAGAGACGTTTTGGCATGTAAACGTGCATTGTGTAAGTTTTCTGGTGGAGGGTCCGTCAAATGATTTTCTTCGTGGAAATGTTGTTGCTTCGTCGGAAATGTTTCACAGTTTGGTATTAAACCATTTTATCTTCAAGAAAACCAAACCAGACCAAGTTAGAGGTCAGATCTGTGGAGTGGCAATCTGTTCTCAGTCAGAATGTGTTTTTCTGAGCTGTAAAACCACTTGTATTTTAATAAATGTAAGGTAGAGCTGTTTAATGTCATACTGTGAAATATTACAGGTAAAGCAATGACATATCTATAGAAACAAGAAAGTGATGGACTCCCAACCAGAAATGTTACACAACTATCATATTATTATTTCATGTAAAAGAAACTAATGGTCAAATGAAGGCTCTCAACCAGCAAGGGGTTTCAACCACTACGAAAAAATGTAAAATGTACAAAAGAGGTGAGCATTAATAAAAACAAACGATAGGCTATGCAGAAAGTACCAAATCTGGAAATGTCAGCATACTTCATATGCATCCATCCATTTTCTTCCGCTGATCTGGGACTGGGTTGCGGGGGCAGCAGTTTAAGCAGGGATTCCCAGACTTCCTTCACCCTGGACACTTCCTTCAGCAACTCTGGGGGGACCCTGAGATGTTCCCAGGCCAGCCAAGAGACATTGTCCCTTCAGCGTGTTCTAGGTCTTCCCCGAGGCCTCCTTCCGGTGGGACAAGCCTGGAACACCTCCTGAGGGAGGCGCCCAGGAGGCATCCGGAACAGATGCCTGAGCCACTCTTGACATGGAGGAGCAGCAGCT
Source organism: Boleophthalmus pectinirostris (assembly GCF_026225935.1). Lineage (NCBI taxonomy): Eukaryota > Metazoa > Chordata > Actinopteri > Gobiiformes > Gobiidae > Boleophthalmus > Boleophthalmus pectinirostris. The sequence goes on from NW_026571404.1 coordinate 11,886,571, forward strand.
CTGCTCTGAGCTCCTCCTGTGTGACTGAGCTCCTCACTCTATCTCTAAGGGAGCGCCCAGCCACCCTGCGGAGGAAACTCATTTCAACTGTTTGTATCCGCGATCTCGTCCTTTAGGTCATTTCCCAAAGCTCATGACCAGAGGTGAGGGAACGAAAATAACGGTTTGATACTTAATATGCACTTGTTTATAATATTTCAGTGTTCTAACATAGTATTGAAGCTAGTTTCGAATTGGCTGTTGTCAGATCTCCTAAATGTTACTTAGAGTTAGTTTTACCCTAAAGAAACTTGTTTTTTAAGAAGTACCACCAATACTTCATCATTTGTACAGTGTAGTACTCATTTATAAAACTTGCTTTAATGACAAAGCAACTTCATAGACATAATTCTGAAAACTACAAAATGGTTCTTCTTAATGAATTATAACCAGGGCTGGGTAACCTAAAAATTGTACTCAAGTAGGGGTACTGTTACTTCAAACAGTGGGCCAAGAAATGACCCAAGTTAGAGTAAAAAAATAAGATATTACTCAAGAAAAAAGTAACTATAAGAGTATAATATCTGGCCATTTTTTAAATTTTAAGTCAATGTTTTTGGAAGGTGTGTGTTAGGACAGAACAAAACATAATCATATCATCAAAAAATACAAATGTTTAAATGATTTAAAATTGTCAACATAAAGCTTTTACTACCTATAAACAGACTCACAATGGGAAGAGTAAATGTACTGTTTCATTGTAAAATATTACTCAAGTAGTAGTAAAAGTATGGAGCTTGAAAACTACTCCAGGAAGTACAATTTTACTAAAAAGTTAAAGGTGCATTGTGTAACTTTTCTGGAGGAGGGTCTGCCAGATGCTTTGTCTGGGAATGTTTCACAGTATGGCAGACCAGAAGTTACAGGTCAGATCTGTGGAGAGGAAATGCCGCTCAGAATGTGTGTTTTTCTAGATATTTTTGAGCAATAAAACCACCTGTAATTGCATAAATGTAAAGTAGATCTGTTTAATGTCATACTGCAATGACATATTCACAGAAACAAGCAGGTGACGGACCCCCAAGTTAAAAAAAAAAGTTGCATAGTCCACCTTCAAAGTGGATGTAAACATAAGTAGTATCTTTGTGTACACGTCCTCTCCACAGCAGGCCCAGTATTGTGTGTTTGGGACAGTGGACAGCAGGCAGCGGTGGAGGAGGCAGGAGGAGGAGGAGATGTTTTCTTTCCTGTGTTGATAAAAGCGTTCAGGAAGGAAGCCCCCCACCGAGGACCTGTAAACTCCTCTCTCCTCCCCGGACCCATTACTGCCCCATTGTTCTGCGGCGGGCCCTGTTAGCATGCTATCTGCCCCTCCATTGTCCCGGGGACGAGGAGGTGATGAGTCCGACCACCACGGGACGCACGGGGGAGGGGAAGGGGAAGGGAAAGGGAAGGAGGAGGAGGTGGGGGGGGGGGGCAGTAATGACCGTGAGACGTGGTGGTAACTGGCCCGAACAGGCTCAGAGCGGGACAGGCCTGGACGGGGCAGATGGCCACTGTCAGCTCTTTCTCTTTACACACATGGACCACTCCTCTGGTTAAGACTATAGCGTCCTTTTGGTCAACACCATACGACTGCTGCCAAGTGTTTGCTGATGACTACTATGATTTGTGTAAAAAACAGGCCGGTTTGTTACTCATAAATACGCTCAGCACCTTCACCCTTTACTAAGACACTTTAAAATGCCGCACTTTTGATTGCACACAGCACATTAAACATGCACTACCAGTCAAAAGTTTGAGAAAACCCTAATTTTTCCAATTATTTATTGCAATTCAAGTCGTGAAAGTCCCAATGAAGAGCTTGAAATGGTACAAAGGTAAGTACTGAACAGCCAGAGGTAAAAAAAAAAAAAAGATAAAAGATACAAAACACAAGTCCAAGCCATGTCAGGAAAAAAGAACACAATGGTAAAGCTTGAAAACATGGAGTGTCCAGCACAGTCTCCAGACTTAAACCTCATTGAGCTGGTTTTGGGATGAACTGGACAGAAGAGTGAAAGACAAACAAAGCTTGGCTTTCACTTTTCTGTCCAGTTCAGATGGGGTTTAAGTCTGGACACTGTGCTGGACACTCCATGTTTTCAAGCTTTACCATTGTGTTCTTTTTTCCTGAGGTAGTTTTGGCAGAGCTTGGACTTGTGTTTTGTTATCTTTTTTTTTTTTTTTTTTTTAACTTGGCTATGGATGAGACCTGGGATGAGATTTTGACAATTACAGATCCTTCTTTGTTCACTAACAGTATTCTGCATATCCTCTACATTTGTTGGGATGGCTCCTGTGAGTTTATTAGATCTCCCAGGGCAGTTTGAAGGACCAGTGCATGGAAATGATCCAACATGTTTGTCGCTTATCTGGAGCCGGGTCGTGGGGGCAGCAGTTTAAGCAGGGACTCCAAGACTTCCTTCACCCCGGACACTTCCTTCAGCTCCTCTGGGGAGTCTCTCAGATGTTCCTACGCCAGCCGAGAGACATAATGCCTTCAGCAGGTTCTAGGTCTTCCCCAGGGCCTCCTTCCTGTGGGACATGCCCAGAACACCTCCATAGGGAGGAGGCATCCGGAACAGATGCCCAAGCCACTTCAGCTGCTCCACTTGACATGGAGGAGCAGCGGCTCTACTCCGAGCTCCTCCTGTGTGACTGAGCTCCTCACTCTATGTCTAAGGGAAACTTGTATCCGTGATCTTGTCCTTTAGCTCATTACCCAAAGCTCATGAGCAGAGGTGAGGGAAGGAACGTAGACTGACCGGTAAATCAAGAGCTTTGTCTTTCGGCTCAGCTCCCACTTCACCACAAAGGTTTGATTATATGCATTTGTCCAGCGCATGGAAATGATCCAGCATGTTTGTTTCTGTGTACCGTATGTATCTGACATGAACAGATCTGACCAAAGTTTTGCGTCTTGGGCAGTGTAGACGAAAACGCTACGGTGGAGCATATTCAACTTTTCCATTCTGGAGGTTGGTTTCAGATTTTTGCATTTTTAAGCCCCAAAAATGCCGTCAGCGTCTGAACGAAAGGCTTTTCCGATAAAATATTTAGTCGTTTTTACCCGCAAGCGTTCTCGTGTAAACAGACCCATAGGTGTAATATCTTTGTCCTAGAAATGAGAGGCTGAAGAGGCTGATGTTTTGCGTTAGAGATATGGGAATATAATGTTGTATTTTGAGTTAATCACAATAAAATATCCAAATTATTCCATCTTAACTAAATTATACACGCAAAATCAAAGCCCAATGACGAGTCTCAGGACCCTTAACCCCCAACTGGAATAAAGAAGCACACCGGTAAAAAAGTCCAATTTAAAACACATTACAATTCCTCCTCTCACGTCTATGGAAACCAAAATATGGCTAAAGTGAAGCTAATTATCATCCATCACTCCAACACAAAACAAGATCACCTTTTTAACGCATATCTGTCCTCTTTGTTCAAATACAGACTGTTAGCTGGACCTCCCTTATAATAACTTAATAAGCGAACAGTTAGGAAAATTCTGTTTTCACAGCTTGTTCGCGACAGCTAAGAGGACACTAAATTGTGGCTAATTCACATTTAAGCTTTCTAATTAATGTAATGGCGCAAAATAGCTTCCGTCCAGGTTCACAGAGTTACATAAGGGACATTGATGACGTTTAAATCTTGAATCGAACTTTGGTGTGTAAGAAAAACCAAGCCAAATGTTCTGATCTAAAGTATGTTATAATGTAGTTTCCTCATTACAGTCATACTTGGAGATGTGTTTTGTTTCTTTCACACATGTTTAACACCCAAACTCTGCACATTTCGGCTGAGTTCAACATTATAACATGGCCTAAAGCTCAATCAAGAATCCATTTTGTGTAATATAGGACCTTTAATAAACATATCTGTAATGAATTTATTTGATTTGAGGTGTTTTATTGGTATAATTAAGTTGAAAACTGTGCATTTTTAAAGTGAGTGGTACGGAAGCCGAGAGGGGTCACAAAAACGCAAACGGCCGCAACAAATACAAATGCGACAACACAACAAAAAGCCACAACACACCAAAAAAAGCCACAACGGAAATGACCGCGGGACTCTATTTTAATGCAAACGCCGCAACAAATACAAACGCCACAACACAAACGCAAATGCCGCAACACAATAAAAAAAACAACACATCAAAAAGCCACAACAGAAGTGAAAAATAAAGGAACGGAGAAGTTGGAAACGTAAGTAAAAGTAATTTATTGTTTTATCATTATTCGTTTCACGATGTAGTTCTTCTTCTTCACTTGCCGCTTGATCGGTCCGTCGGAAAATAGAGTCCCGCGGTTACTTCCGTTGTGGCTTTTTGATGTGTTGTGGCTTTTTAATGTGTTGCGGCATTTGCGTTTGTGTTGTGGCGTTTGTATTTGTTGCGGCGTTTGCATTAAAATAGAGTAAAAAATAGAGAAATAGAGAATTTCCGTTGTGGCTTTTTTTTGGTTTGTTGTGGCTTTTTGTTGTGTTGTCGCATTTGTATTTGTTGCGGCGTTTGCGTTTGTGGTGACCCCTCTCGGCTTCCGTAGAGTGGGCTTGTCTTTTCACAAATCTGAACTGTAACTTGACCAAATGGCGTCGCCTATACTTGTTTCCATGGACATAGATAGATTTAATGTCAATGTCATATGTCAAATGTCTCTTGTTAAAAAGAAGAGACATTTCCCTTCGTTTGTTCCCATCTTTTACACGCAAATGGTGGATTCACCTAGAGTGAAGATTCTGGAAAACTACGGTAAAGTGAGATAAATGGAGTTTTAGGAGCTGACGCGCCAAAAGTGCGACCAGTGTTTCCCTTTTGCTCTGATGATGATGATGATGAAGCTTTCAGAGCAGCACTCACATTTCTTTTGGTGCAAACACTTTTCATGTGTTTGCATTTTCACACACTGATGAATCATATCCATGACCAGAGATGAATGAGCTCAGAGGTTAGTGATTTTGCCACTTCTTTAACAGATCTGTGGAGAGGCGAGCCAGCTCAGTGATGCACGTTTTTCAAGGTATTTGTGAGTAATATTTACAACTGTAATGAAATAAATGCTACAGATTTGAATCTAATACGATGGCGCTCGATGGCGTTTTTATGCGGGTTGATGTAACGAAAACTTTTTGAAAACGATGCGAAGTGCACGATGTTATTTTGGAAAACAGAAGGTGGGAAATATTCGTTTCTACTCAACTATGTGTAAATGTAGTCTCACCCTCCATCAGTGTAGTTACATAATGAAGTTACATCATTAATTACTTGTCACACAGATGCTGCATATTTAGGCCGAGCTCTTCTCTCAAACAGAAAACACTGATCTCATGTGGTAATACAGGAAGTGCTCCATTGTGTTTTTAAACTCCATACACCTTCACCTGAATCATTTGGATAAATTCAGCCTTGGAATTTCCTATTACAAAAGGTAAAAGGTTGCTGTAACTACATGACATCACAAGGTGGAACAGCTTGTTTTATTCTTTGGAGATGTACACAGACCAATAATATAAAACTCAAACATGTGTGAATGAAACAAAACACAACTCCAGATATGTTTTTGATGAGGTAAGAGCATCATAACGTGGCTTAAAGCTCACAAGAGACACATTTGCGTAATATAGGACATTTCAAAGTAGTGCATTTGATTTTTTCCATGCACCGAGCTCCGAGTGTTCACAGGCAGTTTGCACGCAACATCATGTTATTTACTTGTGTGGTTTAAATCAATAGTACTGAACCCTGCTGTTTTAGGGCCCTATACTCTCCATTGGTGAAGTTTACAGCCCACAGAGTTTGACAGTCTAAAATTTCCCTTTTTATTTGAGAGGGGACATTTAACACCCTTTACTGACTCTCACTGAAATGCAGCAATAAAAAACAAACAAGGAGGACCACTCATTCTTAAATGGAAAAGACGCAAAGATAGTTTAAAGAAGATATGGTTTTACAGTAATGCTTTTTTTGGGAACAGACTTTTTTATTACGCTATTTTCTGATCTGTTTTAATGTTTCCTCATCAAAAACCCAGTTGGGTGTGTGTTTTGTTTCATTCACACGTTTAAATCACTTCGCCGTGCTTTTTTTTTTCTTTTTTTTTTTTGCCAATATCTACTGAACTAAAGGTAAAAGGTAACTCTTAACTTGAAAACTACTACTACATGACATCACAAGGTGGAACAGAGCATTTTTAGCTTTGGAGACTTTACAGACTAATAACAAAAGCTTATTCAAAGATGTAAGAATGAAACTAAACACAACTCCAGGTTTGTTTTTGAGGAAAGAAATACTTATAACATTTATTTCTTCTTGTAGTCTGCACTGAAACGGATCAAAGGATCATGGTCTATGTAGTTCCCTCTGTTTTTTTAGCTATTGCTGCATCATAATAACCTGATTCATCAGCCGGTTTCACTTTGTGGAAACCGTCTGACCTCGCAGTGTCAGAATTCGTTCACTTTACGGAAGGCGGGTACTTTTTATCATTTAACCAATCGCTACTATTTGGTTGTGACGTATGTAATGCGCCACTAACAGGGCGAACTGGTATATTAAACTTTTCCCGAATCCCGTATGAAGAAAGGCAATAACGTCTTTCTTTCTTTCCCCTTGATAAAATTCACCAAACATTCTCTTTGTTCTGGCTTTAAATCCTCGATCTCGGGAATCGTTGCCAACACAGAATGTATGACTCTTCACTGATTGTCTGGTGCCCGAACTCACACTTCCGAGCTTTTTGCAACTCGTCTAGTGTATTTTGATTCCTGACCTAGTCGCTGGAGAGAAATGAAATTGAGCAGAGGCACTAGGTGGCAGCCAGCCTGGCACCATAACTCTTAATTTAAACAAAGAGACTTGTAATTCGATATATTGTGATGGTCCATGATATTATTGTGAGAACTTTGACGATAAGATATTGTGACATTTTGGTTATTGTTACATCCCTAAAATGTAGGTAAGTAAAAATGACTTAAATCAAGAACATTTTACTTTATATTTAGAATAGATTTAACTTGAAAAGTAAAATGACTACCAATGGAATAAGTGTGTAGATTTTCTTTCTTATTTTAGGTGCAAAGAGTTGTGTTTTTCTTATCTTAAGTGTAACAAGATGTATTTTCATATTTTAAATACAAAAAGTCTTTCCATTGGTAGATCGTTTTACTTGTACGATGGAATTGACTCAAATCCTGATAAAACTTTCTTAATTCAAGTCGTCTTAACTTGACTCGGTTTTAGTTTTTGCACTGTCGTTTCTTGATATAAAGCGTAAAACAAACTCTTTTCAACATTACCATTTTCCACTCTGCCTCCAGTATACGCGCCCTACCTGCCCTGACCTTTGCCCCCTCGTCACCCCTCTCCCTCCCCTGCAGGCGGGTCGGTCCCATCATAACCCGGGCCAGCTCTGGATCTGGGTCGTACCATAAATAAGTCCGGGGAGCAGCTTTATGCTTTATGCGATCCAGAGTCTCTTTATCCCTTCCATGTGTTGTGTACGCGCCCAGGCCCTGACCCCTGCCTCTGCCTTCACTTCTCCCGGGGCAGGAGAGGGGCGGCTGGGATGCCCCCGTGAGCGCTGGGCCCGGCTGGACTCGATCATAGGGTTGATTATGTCCTGACCTCCTCCTCCCCTGCGCCTCACCTCATCGCCATCTTCATTTCACAGGCTGTAAAACATTCGCGCCAGGTGGGGTCGGACCAAAGCGCTTCGTACAGACCTGTAAACTCTGAATTATAGCGCGGAGATATGTACTGCGGGATTTATGGACACTCTGAGCGCCGTTTTTGTATTTTATCTTCTTAAAGGTCCTATATTACACAAAATGGACTCTTGTGAGCTTTAAGTCGTGTTGTAATGCTGTTACCTCCTCAGAAACATACCTGGAGTTGTGTTTTGTGTTTTATCTTATATAAAACCAAAAATAAGAAAACAAAAAAACAACAATTTTTTTATTTGTCTCCAAAACCAAAAAGAAAAAACGATAACAATTTGATTTTTCATTTTTCGATTTTCTGTTTAAACTAATAATGGAAAAAACAGATAGCGGCCATTTCTTGTTTCCGTGACCCAGAAGTGACACATTTACCTAAGTTAAGCAGAAAGTGCCATAGACATACATGTATATACCTATGGAAAGTGCAAGATGGAAACCCAAGTAGAAACCTATGTTCTTTTTCGCAGAAATAAGACCGTAACTCTAAAACCCAACGACACGACGACAAAAAATTCGGTGTCATATTCCAGGTTTGTTGAAGGAATTTGAATGAAAGAATTAGGGCCTTTATTGTCAATTCTCTCCACATGTACATGAACATGAACAAAGGAAATTGGACCTCTCCCTCCCGTCTGTACATTACAAACATACAATACAATATAATACAAAACATGAAGATGACAACGTAGATTGGACCGGGAGACAGGGAGCAAATAGGAATAAACACTGCAGCATAACATGATACGGAAGCCCCGAGAGACAAGAGAGAAAAAAAGAGGCAGGTCATTTGGGCTCTATTTTCTAAGTTGTTGAAAAAAAAACACATGAGAAAAAAAAAAATGAAAAAAATTTGGGTTTTTTTTTGAGATTTTTTATTTATTTTTTAGTTAGTGAAAAAAATAAATAAATAAAATCTCCAAAAAAAACCCCAAATGTTTTTCTTTTTTTTTTTTCCCATGTGCTTTTTTTTCACCGTTGATTTGGCTGATGAAAAAAAAAAAAAAAACAGCTTAAGTCTTCCAAACTTCAATGCTGGCAAACTGGTGGAAGATTAGTTCATGGCGTTGGGCTCTGGGTTAGGACGTGGGAGGTCGGAGTTTGAAACTCACTTGCTCCTGGTTATTTGTGTATTCATTCTAGCTGAATACATACAGTGTTTTCATGAGTTTTACTTTTGAGTTCTATTTTATGAGTAATATGAGAAGTAAGATCGATTTTTTTTTTCATCAGCCACATCAACAGTGAAAAAAAACCCAAACAAAAACACAAGAGAATTTTTTATATATTTTTGTGTGTATGAAAATAGAGCCCAAATGACCTGCCTCTTTTTTTCTCTCTCTTGTCTCTCAGGGCTTCAGTAACATGAGGACAGGGGGAGGAAAAAAAAAAAAAGCCACAGATCAAGCTCCGAAATCAGTACATGGTAGTGGAGAGGTGTGTGTGTGTATATGTTCTTTTTATTTAAAACAAAGTGATAATAGACTGGATGTAAATATTATTTTTTGCCATCTGCTCGATCTGCGGTCATGCATCTCTAGTTTAAATGGTGGTAATGTTAGTGCACTCAGCCAAAACAAACTATTGGTAACATTATTCTTATGAAAAAATAAAAATAAAAAATGCACAATGAGAGATGATGAAGTTTTATGACTTTTATTAAACTTTTATTACTGAATTAAAAAAAAAACAAAAAAAAAACATTATTCTTATGAATGGGTGAATGAATGAATTACGTGCTCTGTTTGTTCTTCTGCTTGAGCATGTTACAAAAATCATGGAGGTATTATATATAACCGGAGAGCTGTTATCTGTTTTTTTTTTTTTTCCATTATTCATTTAAACACAAAATCGAAAACTGAAAAAATGAATCGTCATCTTTTTTTTTTTTTTTTTTTTTTTTCATTTTGGTTTTGGAGACAAATAATGAAGAAAATTGGTATTTTTTTGTTTTCTAATTTTGAGTTTTATTTTGAAAAACGAATGAACGAATGATAAACGGATCATGTCATGTCATGATGCTGTAGTTTGTACATTCACAGCTACCGTTTTTCTGTAGAAATGTGCAATTCTAGGGCTGAAATTATCCAGATGATTCTAGCGAAGGTGTATGGAGGTGCACTATGTAACTTAACCGAAAGACGGTCCGCCACCATTGTTTTGCCAAGAAAGTTCCACAGTACGGCATTAACTTTATCAATCTCCATGATAACAAGTCGGTGGTACAACCAGGCCAGAGTTACAGGCCGGATCTGTGGAGAGGCAAGCCTGCTCACAGTAAGAATGCAAATTTTCAAGGCATTTTTGAGCAATTAAAACAATGACTGCCAGATGGACGTGTTTAATGCCATATTCTGGAACATTCTTTAAGCAACATTGCACATTAGACCTGCACAATCACTGTAGCACTTTAAATTCTTGCACAAAACGTAACTTTTTTATTTGGCATTTGCCCGAAGTTAGAAAGAGACACCTTGGCACCTTGTGTTATTTTTATTTTTATCATTATTATTCTATGTGATTTGTCTAATATATGTTTTATTTCAGGGTTCAGCACTTCGGTAATCTGGCTGTTTTAAAGGTTGTATGGAGGATTTTTTTTTGTTTGTTTCAAATTGTCAATGAAAGTTTAAAATACCATTACAGAGATGCAGCAGCCCTGTAATTATGATGACCAAAAAAAAAAGAATAAAAATCTATCAAGTGTGGACGTAGTGAGGCCAGATAAACATCAGCCAATAGATAACAAGGCTCCCCCATTTTCTATTGGCTGTTAGGTTGTCAATCAAACTCCCTACGTTTCTAGTGTAACTGACTCGTCGCGCGCGGGATTATGTGTGGTTTATGCAGCGGTTCTTAGAGGCTTTTTCAAACTGTAGCTTCTTCGCATTTCGCACAAAGTTTGTAGCGATGGCGGACGAGAATCCACGACCAGTTCGCCGCAAAAGAAAGTCTGTTTTTGAGGTCGCTGAAAGAAGAAGAGAAGGGGAAATGGAGCGAAGACAAACTGAGGTGATTCTTGGAGATTCCTTCCAGCGATTGCGTGACTGAAGCAGACGAAGGGTCTAAAAACTGACACGTCGGTCGCTAAATTACCTCTAGACAGGTCACTTCAACGGTAATTCTGAACGCGCACTGGCTGTAAACAAACATGATTTCTAGAGTAAAGATGCGGGAGGAGATGTTTCTACTGAGGGAGCTGTGGAGGAGGAAGGTGGTGTCATGCATGCACGACATTTGAAAAAGGAGTTGCTGTATTTCTCTTCCCTTAAAAACATCCTTTATACAACCTTTAAATGTTCTATAAAAGTAAATTTGATTTGATTTTGATTTCAATATCACCATGGATATAAGTAGTTGGCTGGACCCAACCATGAAAGTTACGCAGTGCATTTTTAAAAACACAGATTGATAATGTGTGAATGAAACAAAACACAACTCCAGATCTGTTTTTGTTGAAGAAATACAATTTTTACAGATCAGAAAATAGCATATTATGGGTCCTGAGAGAGTTGTTACATAAAAACTAAAAACTTATCTGAGTTTGGTCTCTGTAACGGCCGATGAGTCACGGTGTTGGATGAAAGGATCGGACAAATGCGATTTTATTATTGTTGTCTTTTATCTCCAGATTGATTTCTCAGGTTGAATCAATTCGCCCGTAATCTAAAACAATTTCCGCAAGGCTAAAAGTATTTCATAATCCACATTTTGATGCAATGACGAGTAAGAGTCAAAACTGGGTCATGGAAACACAGATATGATTGTAAAGATGTTTAATCCTATTTACTGCTTAAAGAGCCCATATTGCACCATTCTGTGATCCACGTTATAATGTTGTTTTATCATCAAAAACATACTTGGAGTTGTGTTTTTTTCATTCACACATTGCCAATCTCTACTGAACTAAATAACAAAGGGATATTCAAACATGTGTGAATGAAACAAACCACAACTCCAGGTCTGTTTTTGATGAGTTAAGATTCTAACATGACTAAAAGTTGATAAGACTCAATTTTATGCAATATAAGACCTTTAAAGTTTTGATGTTTTAAATTTAAAATGTAGTTTTTGTTACCCAATTTGTAAAGAATTGAATTAAGATGATTGGTTTAAAAGTATTTGCAACTATCCTTTGAACATGTACAATGCAAAATCTAGTCAAGTAAAGTAAAGTTATCTGCCAGTGGAATAACTTTTTGAACTTAAAATATGAAAATACATCTTGCTACACTTAAAATAAGAAAAACAACACTGCAGCCTCAAGTGACCCAGATCCGATTTATTCGCCTCATGCGACCTGTATCTGATCTTTTAATGACAGTCTGAACAACACAAATCTGACTTTTTTCAAATGCAACCCAGGCCACTCGGATATGTGCTCCTAAAACCGATACATATCCGATCTTTTGACATGCGACTACAGTCTGAACGGTCAGGTCACATTCATCCCACCTACACGTCAGGCTCAGAGTCTCGTCAATGGAGGGAATCGAGTTGGTGAGTTAATTAATATTTGGGGGGATCGTTGTATTCAGGCCAAATTGGAGGCGTCTTATCAGAACCATGTGGCTTTTGAGATGATTGCCAAAAAAATTGTCAAGTGCGGATACAGACAGTCCTGACTCCAATGTCAACAAAAAACAAAGAGCCTGTGAACCGAATACAAGGAGGCTAAAGTCTCAAACAATCGAAGAAGCTGTGGACGTGTAACCTGTCCATTTTACGAAGAACTGAGCCGTATTTTGGGAGACAAGCCCAGCGTTTAAGCGACTTCTGTAAACACTGAGCATGCTTGCGCCGTGTAACATCGTCGTGTCCTCCAATGCGCATGCGTGACACTTTTGAGGCGTTTAAATTTCGCACTGGAGATCATATACGCTTCGCATTTAACTGGAAATGTGAACGACCTCACAAAAAAATCGGATTGAGCATTAAGCCCTGCAGTCTGAACGTAGACTTAGATGCCAATGAAACAAATCATTATCCATTCATTAGTGCACCGATTTAGGCATAAAAATAATACACATACATTAGTAACGGGCATTTAATTAACAAAATTGTAGTGAATTTGAGCACAGTACAGATAAGACTACGTTTATATGATGACGGTCCGAACAGAAGATGCAAAAGTGGCGTCACATCTTCACTTTTTATTCGACGAGCGTTTTCAGGAGGAAATCTGCGTGCATACGATGACGCAAAAGTGTATGCATGCCAGGCGGTTACATAGTGATACTAGGTGATGATGTACGTGACGTAAACGTGAGCAGATCTGACCAGAGTTTTGCGTCTTGGGCAGTGTGAACAGAAACGCTACAGCAGAGCGTATTCAACTTTTCCACTCTGGACGGTGGTTTCAGATTTTTGCATTTTTAAGCCCCAAAAACACCGTCACCGTCTAAACGAGAGACACTTCTGATTAAATCGTTTTTACCCACAAGTGTTTTCTAATTCTGACACCCTTTGAGCGAGCGACTTGGAAGGGGGTGGAAAGGTCCTGGTAGTTCCCGAGCCACAGGTTGGAGACCCGCTGCTCTCCTGCATTGTCTCTAGCATAGAATAATTTGCATAGGCTCCGTATAAGTGCGTTGTCAGTATCCAGTTACAAACACATGGAACCTGTTTCACACATTAAGCTGTTAGCCGCTCTTGTGAGTGAAGTGACCAATCAGAGCTGTTCTTGTGGTGCGTTCAAGTGTCCATCCTGTTTCCAAAGTGTCTGCATACCTCCACACACACACACACACACACACCTCCGCTCCTTCCCTGCCTCCACCTCTCTCTGATCTCCAGCGAGGGGGGGTCATAGCTCAAAGGTGAAAGGTCATCGTTACAGGGACAGGGCTCCCTTCAGTCCCCGGCTCCTAATTAGGGTTTAATCAAGCTAATTAAGCTTTATTAACAGGATGGGGGGGGGGCCGGTTCCTGTTAGTCAAGGACAGAGCTGGGACGTTTATGGGCTGAGGGTGCTGGGGTGCTGGGGTGAGGGCGCAGGGGTGGTGGGGGGAGGAGAACAGAGGGCTGGTTTTGTGAAATATTACAGGTTACATAACACGCCTGCGGAGGCCCATGTCCCACACTTAATCATATGATGTCAGTCTTTACACCTCAGGACACAGGAAGTCACTGCCGAGGCGATTGCTCCCAAACTGCATGACTTCATATTGTATTACAATTTTAGATGATTACAACATGTATTATGATGAATGCAGTGCAAATTTGTAAATGTGTTTTTGTGGATATTTGACCTGTGCTTGTTCTTGATTCTGTTTCTCCAACTATTTTATCCAATATGAATTTTATAAGCAGAGCATTATAACTAGACTTGCACAGTTTTGGGATGTAACAAAGTAAAAGTAGTCAAGTAAGTATACATTTTAAGTATCTGTACTAGTTATGTAACAATAACCGAAATATCGTGATATCGTATCATTAAAGTTCTCACAATAATATCGTGGACTATCACAATATATCGAAATACAAGTCTCTTTGCTTAAATTAAGAGTTATGGTGCAGCAAATGCTAAAAAAGACTACATAGACCATGATCCTTTGCTCCATTTCAGTGTAGACTATAATAGATAATAGAAATAACAGTTCTAAACACTTTTAAGTCTTAGTTCTTGATTAAGTTGAGGCATTTTAAGAGGAAAAAGTCGCATATTCACAATTTAGCCTCTACAAAATACTGCAATAAATATCGTACCATGAGATGTATATCGTGAAAATATCGTACCGAGACATTTCGATATTCGGACATTGTGAGCATCCCCACCATATCGTGAGCTTTCCCACGGTATCGCAATAAATCTCATACCCTGAGGTTCATACTGTGACGATATCGTATCATGAGACTTGGAGACAGAACTACATAGACCATGATCCTTTGCTCTGTCTTAGTCCAATTTAAATAAATAAATAAAACAACTGTAATTTAGCACTTTTAAATCTTCACATAGCATATTCATAATTTCTTTAGCTTCTGCAAAAATCACAATAAATATCGTACCATGAGATGTATACCGTGAAAATAAGTCCACTTTTACTTCACTATATTTGAGAAAATATATTTGTACTTTTTACTCCATTACGTTTTTGAACCAGACTGAAAAGTAAAAGTATTTTGTATTACTCTCTGAGCCCTGCTGAAAAGGCTGAAGGGTTTATTATTAACATATTAATCACAAACAAAAATATACAAATAAACAATTTAAATTCAGCACAAATCTTTATTAAAATCACTGCATTTGAAGGTTTATTAGATCATCTGTGCAAAATACTTTTGTGGAAACTAATGAAATTGTGAATATGCTATGTGAAGATTTAAAAGTGCTTAATTATAGTTGTTTTATCATGGAGATTGGACTAAAACAGAGCAAAGGATCATGGTCAATGTAGTTCTGTCTGTGTTTAACAATGAATTTAAGCAAAAGAAACTTGTAATTCGTTATATTGTGACGCCCATGATATTATTGTGAGACTTTTGACGATACAATATCACGGTATTTCTGTTATTGTTACATCCCTACTTTTTACTCTTTAAGTATATTTTTAAACAGGTACTTTAATACTTTTACTTAAGTAGCTTTTTCATGTGATTCTTTTACTTGAATATGTTGCTCCAGTCTTTTCTTTTACTTAACAAAACTGAGTACTTCTTCCACCACTGAACATGCATAACCCCAATAGTAAATAGCTTTTCATCTCACCAGTGTGGGTGAAGTTTTTGTTGGCATGTTGTATACCTTTACAGTTTATTTGTTGAGCACATTTGTACACAGTGTAATTCAGCGTTTTGTGGTGTAAATTATATTTTCAACCCTTTGTTTTAGGTGACAATTCTTATACTCACTAGTGGCTAAATGCTAAATTCCTTAGTGGTTTTGTGGCTCTTGAATTGCTGCTTATGAACTATGAGCAAAACAGTTCCACAAAGAACAGTTTTAAGGCTGTCAGTGTTTCGGTGCCACAATGACACACATTTTCAACATCTCAATTTTCAAAAAAGAAGAGCACATTCTGTTTGTTTACATTCTTGCTCCAAAATGAGGTAAACAGTTCAGAGTTTTGATCTCTGAAAAGGCCACAGTGTGACACGTCTCTATGGAAACAGGCAGCACATTGTTTGAGATTATTAAAAGAATATTTACAAGAGCAGACTGTTCCAGAGCGCTCTTGTCTATCTGGTTGAGTCTCTTTTTGTGGAGTCCTGTCCAGTGCCGGGGTCCCGGGACACTGCAGACCTGTGGTGCACAGAAAGCCTCTTTGTGTCCAAACTGTGTCCCATCAGCCACTTGTGCCCTGGCCCACCTCCAGCGCTCCATCCAGGCCAGGCCTCACATCTCAGCGCTCCATCCCAAACAAAGAGCCTCCACACTGGGTCGACTCTTCTGTCAGCTCCCCCTCCTCTGGCCCTCAGCCGCTCTGTTGAAAACTGGGTTACGACAGTCCACCAGGTCGTTAATGCGCACGTCAATACGTCTATTGATCCAAATGAAATTATCGCGCTAATCTATGATTTCCTATTCAATTATGTCATTTGCTTTAGGTTCATGAGGGAATAAAGCGTCCTGTGAGCACTGGCCGCGCCTCCGTGTGGTCAGGCACGTCCTCCTCACAAACTCAGACTCTTTTAAGCGTGACATGTGCAGTTGAGTTCTGACCTTTTTGTTTTCATCACAAATGGTCTAAATGTCGGTCAAACCTCTACAAGAAACCATTATAGTATCACCTTTTCATGAATGCGCCCTCAAACTTCAACAATCCAAGTTTGACAAATATATTTTAGTTGTTTGTAAGAAAAAATGAAACATATTTTGACCGCAATTCACGATATAAACTTATCCTTGCAAAACACTGTCTGCAAGAAGGCGCCATTCATTTCTGAGGTAAATACAACAATGGAAATGTTTTAGTTTTTTTTTTAAACCATGGATATAACAAACAACAAAACAGGCATACAATTCTGAAACATGTTACAGAGTATTCCAGATCCTTATGTACTTGTTGCCTTGTACTTTGTGTGGATACGAGCTCTGGCGATACCTTATGGAACTATTTGACATTTCTCGCACATTTTATAAGCTAAAGTTTTGAGGCTATTTTCCATGACTCTGGCAGACATTATACAGGGTGAGGCAGCATATATAATTTAAAGAGCGTATCTTTTCCTTGGCATAATACTTTAATTGGACATCTTGACAGCCATGGATACATTTTGTACAATATAGATCCAAACAGTGCGGTTTGAGTTCACTTAAGGTCCCTTTCCATTCAAAATATTTACAACTTCTACTCAAGGCTGTGGTTAAAATTCTGCGTATGACCATTTTCCCATTGGGTCTAATAACCACATTTTAAAAGAGCAAACATATCTAAATTCAATGTAAACGTTATATAAATCTTCAATTTCCTTTGACTTGCCTTAAATGAAACTTTTAACACACATCACCCGTTTGGGACTGGCGTGTTTGGAGTAAAAAGGGAGCTATTGTGCAATGTTTTAATGTCCCAGGTGGATGGGATTAAATTTTCCAAACAGTAAAGACACACAAGCGACCTCTCGGAGATGACCTCGGCCGACCCAGGAGGAGCAAAGGTGAAAGTTCAAAGGTCACGAGGCTCTCCGTGGAGTGAGATGTTCCAGTGACGCTCGGGTTTTCGGCTAATGGAGCTGTCGGAGGGACCTGTGGCCCGATGGTCAGCTGAAAGTTGCGGACAAAAACGCTGTGCCCTGGTTTCTCAGATTCATGTGGTTTTCATGCACTGATAGAATTACATTATGTCTCCTGAGAAACATCCAAAACCGATTGTTTGGTTCCAAAAACAAGCTAGAAAGAGGGTTTGTCTGAAAGGATGCTTAATAAGAGAGAGATTTAGTTTAATATTTAGCACACTTCTATGGAAAACTGACTCTTGTGACTCAGCAAAAACACACATGGTGGTGAGTTTTGTTTCTTTCACACGTTTGAGTAATCCTGCATTATTAGGCTACGTTTATATGATGATGGTCTGAACAGAAGACGCGAAAGTGGAGTTGCATCTTCACTTTTTATTCCGCGTTTAGACAAGCGTTTTCGGGAGGAAGTCTGCGTGCATATGGTGACGCAAAAGTGTGTGGAATTCGATTGGGTATGCATGCTCAAGGCGGAGGTGGTGGCGATGTACGTGACGTAAACGCGTACGCGACGTGAGCAGATCTGACCAGAGTTTTGCGTCTTGGGCAGCGTAGATGGAAACGCAAAGGCAGAGCATATTCAACTTTTTCACTCTGGAAGGTAGTTTCAGATTTTTGCGTTTTTAAGCCCCAAAAATGTCATCAACCGTCTAAATGAAAGGCACTTCTGATCAAATATTTTGTCGTTTTTATCCTCGTGTAAGCAGGCCCTTAGTCTGTCTACATCCCCAAAGGTCAAAATGCTCTGTTCCACCTTGTGATGTCATGATGAAGTGGTCATGAAGAAAAATTTTACCTTTCGTTCGTGTGAAATTACAGAGCTGAAATTAACCAAATGATTCTAGTAAATGTGTGTGGAGTTTAAAAAGACAGAGGAGCACTTTCTGCACTGGGAAAAACAATATCTAGTTAAATTAAAATGACCTAAATTAAGACCATTTTACTTTATTTGAGGAGATTCAACTTGAAAAGTAATTATCTACCAATGGAATAAATGTTTTTTTCTTTAGTTACATTACATTTTGAGTTCTTATTTTAAGTGTGAAAAGTTGATTTTATTATTATAAGTGTAGCAAGATGTATTTTTATAGTTTTAGTACAAAAAATCTTGTTCTGCTGGCACATCATTTTACTCGTCAAGTGAAATTTACTCAAATCATGATAAAACTTTCTTAATTCAAGTCATTGACTCAGTGTGTCATTATAATGTGAAGAGACTCTTTAAGTGTGTCATGTGCAGTTGGAAAATCGCATTGTTGAGCATTGAGAGTTTGGACACTTCTGTTCTCAGGAAGATGAACAACATTTTTGCTGCCAACACCACACGTGCATCTGATGACACAATGAAAAATTGAGCACAAGTTGGCATTGTTTTCAACTGAAAAAGAAAATTCTCGACACAAAGTTTTGATTCTCATAAACGAAAACAGACACACAACATTGACATTCCCATTAGGTTATCATGGAATCGATTTTACAGCCTCTTACGAAGTGTATAATAAAACACAGATATCGTCAGAGATACACAGCGTATAGGAACATGCCTGCAGCGTTAACCTTATGAAACATAATGATTCACTGCAGTTCTATTTTATATAATGCTACTCCAATCCAAACTACTACCTTTGTTTATATGTCTTCTGGGTTTTTAGTGCTCTTACATGTGTGTGGTAACCTTCTGAACGTTCTGGCAGTGACACGCAGGTACTTTATAAACTGGAGATCCCCTCAGTCACAATACTTGGAGCTGGCGGTGAAGGTTTACCGCGTTAAATGTCGCCACAAATTGCCAAGGCTCAATTATCCGGATCCCACCCGATAATTAGAGGAAGGGAAGGGGGAGCAGGAGACGATTCTTGTGGTAGGATGAGCCCCTTTCTTCTTCTTCTTCCCTTTCTACCTCGCGTTGCTGTCTTGCTCTTCGCTGTGGTTTCGTGCGTACCGGGGTTGCTGCTTAAGTTGCATCAGGACCACACACGCAGAGAGCTGAAGGACAATTTAAATCAAATCATCGTTTTGAGATACCTGGTCCAGATCTGCCGCGGGCTGCTCAGGCTTTATGTATTCACCAGTGGAATATAAAACTCGTGGTAGGCTTTAGTCGTGAATGTACTATTGTTTCGTTGGGAAAGTTGGGTTACGTTTCATTGATTCTTTTGCTTTATTCTGCGGCTGGATTGTCTGGAGATTTTTTTTTTTTTTTTGAGTTTTTAAAAGTTACAAAAATTCATCTTGTATGATTGGGGTACTGAAAAATAACAGGGAAACAATCCTTCTTTGGTTACTGATTACAATAATGGTAGAAAAAAAGAAAATGTGAATAATTTATGTACACATAGTAATTAAATATGTATTGTTATATGTTTTAATATAGTGAGAATATTCTACTTCTTACATTATGGTAGAAAATCAGTGAAATGTATATCGTATATCAGTGGAGAAGCGTGCATTTCACAGCTAGGCCTTCAGTAGTGCTCCGTCTGAAACAATCCACTCCTCAAGAACTATTTTAAAGTTACATTATACACAGTAAAAAGAGCCGTGGAGATTCTGTGCATGGAGAAGTGAGGAGTGCTGGGCTAAACCAGAACTAAACCAGGACTATTTGTCGGGATTGGCCCACAGACGAAAGGACCGCGGGGCTGGTGCAGCTGTCGCCCGATCGCGCTTTGCGGACACTCTCTCACTCACTCTCGCTCAAGTCCAAGATTAGTCCTGGTGTAGTCCTGGTTTAGACCTAGTTTAGACCTGGTTTAGTCCTGGTTTAGTCCTGGTTCCACTACAGATGCAGTTTTCTGGTTTGGCTGGTTTGCTCTCTGACTGTCCAGTCAGCGGGTCTGAATCCAGTGACGTTGCCGTAGAAAAGCCCTGGCGACACCAACTCAAAATCTGACTGGTTGAAGCAACAGTTTCATGGACATTTATTTTGTGTTCGAGGTCCTTCAGAACGATCCATGTCCAGAACGATCCATGTTCAGAACGGATTGTGAAGGCGTCACACTTCTTTGACTATGACTCTGCCGAGCAACAAGTGGCGGCTGAAATGTGATTGGTCAAATGCTTTAATATGAAAATACATGTGTGGAAGCAGCACAACCATGGGGAAAGCTTTGAAAGGAAGTGGACAGACCATTTGGAATTATTTAATAATAATATAATTAACATCAGTCTGTGATTCAGAGATTTTTTTTAGGCCAGCAGAGAAGACCTTGAAGGCCCTGACACCCCGCCACTGTCGTATATAACAATTTGCTTTTATGTTATTGCAAAGAAATACTATTTGTTTTAATGTGGTTTTAAAAACAAAGTAAAGTGTGGTGGTACACAGTCCTTCTCCTGCCCACACCCACAATAAGCTCAAAATGTGTCCCACGCTGCACTGTTTTGCATTGGGACCTGCAGAAGTGCAGTGCTCTACCCCGAGACCGTGGAGCAGGGTGTCCACAAAGTACGATCGGGCGATGGCTGTGCTTAAGCTCCGTGAGGCGCGGTCCTTTCACCTGCAGTCACCCAAGGGTCTACATAGGAGCACCTGGTTCAGTTCTGGTTTAGTATTGGTTTATTCCTGTTTTAGTCTTAGTTCAGTCCTGGTTTAGTCCTTCTGGTTCAGTCCTGGGATCAGTCCTGGTTTATTCCGCCGTGCCAATCATAAACTTGCTCTGTTACTGTTTCTCCTCCTGCTCCACTTTCTGTTTCCGAGTGAAAAGCTGCAGACACGAGCGTCCACGCAGAGGAAGTGCTGATGGGACGGCACAGGTCTGAGTGGCAGACGCTTTAAATCAGAGCACAGCTGGCAGGACACAGCTCTTCCTCACCGTGATCCAGAGGAATGTACCGGACCCTCACCCACACACTCCCCCACAGAGAAGCGCACTGAGCTGGGCCACAGACGGCCACGCTCCCCCCTCCCGGTCCTCCCACCTCTGGAGCGAACAGCCGACCATTATCCCCCGTTAACCCTGACATGTCAACTCTCCTCTCTTTCTGCATACCACTCCACTTCCGGTATGTGTATCTCTCTTTCTGTTTCTCTCTCAGTTTTTCTCTCTCTCTCTTTGTCACTCCCTCTCTCTTACCCCCTTTGTTCACTCTCTCTCTATATATATGTCTCTTTTTTCTGTCTCTCTTTCCCTCTCTTTCACACTCTCTCTCTTTCTTTCTGTCTCTCTTCACAGTCTCACTCTGTCACTCTCTCTTTCTTTCTCTCTCTTTCTCCCTGTCTCTCCTTTTTCTTTCTCTCTCTCTTTTTCACACTGTTTCTCTCTTTGTCACTCTCTCTTTCTTGTTCTCTGTCTATCTCTCTAGCCGTCTCTCTCTTTCTCACTCTCCCTCTCTCTCACTCCCTCTCTTTCTCTCACTTTTTCTCTTTCATTGTCTCGCTCACTTTGTCACTCTCCCTGTCTCTCTCTTTCTCTCTCCTTCACTCATTCATGCTCTTTCTTTTACTCTCTCTTTCTCCCTCTCTTTCACACCGTCTCGCTCTCTTTGTCACGCTCTCTCTTTTGCTTTCTCCTTTTTCTTTCTCTCTCTTTCACACTGTCTCTTTCTCTCTCTCTTCTTTCCCACTGTCTCTCTTTCTCTCTCTCTCTCTTTCCCACTGTCTCTTTCTCTCTCTCTCTCTCTCTTTCCCACTGTCTCTTTCTCTCTCTCTCTCTTTCACACTGTCTCTTTCTCTCTCTCTTTCCCACTGTCTCTTTCTCTCTCTCTCTCTCTTTCACACTGTCTCTTTCTCCCCCCTTCCCTCCCTCTCTCTCTCTTGCCCTCTCTTTTTTCTTTCTTTCTTGCTCTGTTGGAGAATGGGGAGTCGGAGGTGTATAGTTTTGGAAGTTTGGGTGTAGAGTTTTGGAAGTTTGGGGTGTATAGTTTTGGAAGTTTGGGGTGTATAGTTTTGGAAGTTTGGGATGTATAGTTTTGGAAGTTTGGGATGTATAAGTTTTGGAAGTTTGGGTTGTAGAGTTTTGGAAGTTTGGGGTGTATAGTTTTGGAAGTTTGGGTGTATAGTTTTGGAAGTCAGGGGTGTATAGTTTTGGAAGTTTGGGGTGTATAGTTTTGGAAGTTGGGGGTGTATAGTTTTGGAAGTTTGGGGTGTATAGTTTTGGAAGTCGGGGTGTATAGTTTTGGAAGTTGGGGGTGTATAGTTTTGGAAGTCGGGGTGTAGAGTTTTGGAAGTCGGAGGTGTAGAGTTTTGGAAGTTTGGGATGTATAGTTTTGGAAGTTTGGGGTGTAGAAGTTTTGGAAGTTTGGGGTGTATAGTTTGGAAGTTTGGGGTGTATAGTTTTGGAAGTTTGGGGTGTATAGTTTTGGAAGTTAGGGGTGTATAGTTTTGGAAGTTTGGGATGTATAATTTTGGAAAGTTTGGGGTGTAGAGTTTTGGAAGTTTGGGGTGTATAGTTTTTGGAAGTCGAGGTGTGTAGTTTTGGAAGTCAGGGTGTATAGTTTTGGAAGTCGGAGGTGTATAGTTTGGGAAGTCGGCCGTGTATAGTTTTGGAAGTCGGGGGTGTATGTTTTGGAAGTCAGGGGTGTAGAGTTTTGGAAGTTTGGGGTGTATAGTTTTGGAAGTTTGGGGTGTATAGTTTTGGAAGTTTGGGGTGTATAGTTTTGGAAGTTTGGGGTGTATAGTTTTGGAAGTTTGGGGTGTATAGTTTTGGAAGTTTGGGGTGTATAGTTTTGGAAGTTGGGGGTGTAGAGTTTTGGAAGTTTGGGGTGTATAGTTTTGGAAGTTTGGGGTGTATAGTTTTGGAAGTTTGGGGTGTAGAGTTTTGGAAGTTTGGGGTGTATAGTTTTGGAAGTTTGGGGTGTATAGTTTTGGAAGTTTGGGGTGTATAGTTTTGGAAGTCGGGGTGTAGAGTTTTGGAAGACGGAGGTGTGTAGTTTTGGAAGTTTGGGGTGTAGAGTTTTGGAAGTTTGGGGTGTATAGTTTTGGAAGTCGGGGTGTAGAGTTTTGGAAGTTTGGGGTGTATAGTTTTGGAAGTTCGGGGTGTATAGTTTTGGAAGTCGGAGGTGTATAGTTTTGGAAGTCGAGGTGTGTAGTTTTTGGAAGTCAGGGTGTATAGTTTTGGAAGTCGAGGTGTGTAGTTTTGGAAGTCAGGGTGTATAGTTTTGGAAGTCGAGGTGTGTAGTTTTGGAAGTCAGGGTGTATAGTTTTGGAAGTCGAGGTGTGTAGTTTTGGAAGTTAGGGGTGTAGAGTTTTGGAAGTTTGGGGTGTGTAGTTTTGGAAGTTTGGGATGTATAGTTTTGGAAGTCGGCCGTGTATAGTTTTGGAAGTTGGGGTGTGTAGTTTTGGAAGTCGGGGGTGTAGAGCTTTTGGAAGTGGGAGGTGGGGGTTCCCATAACTTCATGGCCGCTTGCCAACTGGACCTGGACATCTGGTTTGATTCCATGTCGGTCTGTGTTGTATGTTGTACGCTGCTCAATCACACAGATCAAGATAAGCTTCAAACTTGTATGTTAGTACTAACCTGATCTTATCCCGACATGCTGAAAAGTCACTGGTCCAAAGTCCAACCTGTCTGGAGAAAATATTCAAGACGAAGTTAAAGGTCCTATATTCTTAAAGTGATGTTATAATTCTACTACCTCACCAAAAACATACCTGGACTTGTGTTTTGTTTCATTTTCCTGTAAGAAAAGCATTTGACGCACCCTTGCACCTTTAGCAGTCGTATTTTTCCCATCATTCTGAACGTCATGGATAAGAGTATAAAGCTGTGAAACTCAAAAACATATTATTCCTCCAGAGATTCCCTTAAAGCCTGAATGTATGGACTTCATGGATCTTTCTCACAAACGCTCGTCTCTGGACCGAAGCGTGAAACCAGAGAAAATCTACCGGACAAAATTGCGATTCCACACCTTTGGAGCTGTTGTCAGGCCTGGACATGGCTGCGGCGATGTGGGCCCGATTCAGTCCATTGTGAGAAGGAAGGCTGCGGGGATACGGGCCACATTCAAACCCTCTGAACATGCCCACTCATCCGTCGCGTCGCCCCCTCTCTACGCGGAGGCCTGGGCGCGGGTCGGACCTGTGCAACGGGGAGAGAAAACAGCCAGACTCCAAAGAGGGAGAGTGGGAGTGTGGGAGAGAGGGAGGGTAAAACAACAGGTTTAAGTTACAAACAAACCAAGGAGCTGACGAGCATGGCAGTAGAGTTTCCTCTTTGAGACATGAGGGGTGAACAAAAACAAGACATCTGGAGGGTATTTATTACTTAATAACCGCAGGCGAACATGGACTCACGCACAGGCTCAGAACTGGAAATCATCGAATCATAAATCATAACTAAACGGATCAGAATTGTTCTACACAGAGGAAGGTTTTCACAATATAAACATTTCGAATCTGATTTTGACATTAAGAAAAATACCACAGTGATAATAACAACACCGTTTTTGAGACAACTGAGTGTAATTTTTCAACTCAAGTAACAGTTGTTTATTCAATATTACTAAACTCATCATCAGTACTTCATTTGCAGATTCATAGTGCAGAGTTAAAAGACACAAACACAGCCCTCCTCCAACATAATATTCACAACAAACAGCTTTGTCTCCACATTCGAGACTGGTACAGCGTGGTACCGAGTGTAACATTAGATCATGCTGTTCTCAGAGTCATTAAGGAGACAGATGAATCACCTGAAATATGAAATATGCTGATCCCTGCTCACACAAACAGGTGAGCTGCACTTTCTCATCTTTTCAGTCTTTTCAATAGAATCCTTCTGCAGCCACATTGAGTTTGTGTGTGCTTGATCTTTTGTAGTTTGGCCACAGTTGTCCTCTGTATAATGCAGTACAGCACGGATGTAACAATAACCAAAATAAGGTGATATCTTATCGTTAAAAGTCTCACAATAATATCGTGGACTGTCACAACATATCAAATCACAAGTTCCTTTGCTTAGATGCATGGTTTTATAGTAGAAACAGCTTATAAACATATGGAACTACATATCCCATGATTCATTTCACTGCAGACAACATATGTTTTTTACGGAAATAATTCACACCAAAATCTTGTCAAGGTATTTTAAAAGCACAAAAAAGTGTCCCAG
The DNA here is from genome assembly GCF_026225935.1 of Boleophthalmus pectinirostris. Lineage (NCBI taxonomy): Eukaryota > Metazoa > Chordata > Actinopteri > Gobiiformes > Gobiidae > Boleophthalmus > Boleophthalmus pectinirostris. The sequence continues at coordinate 11,912,046 of NW_026571404.1, forward strand.
CTTCTATTATATTAGCCTCTTCAAAATATTGCAATAAATATCGTAGAGGTGGGACCAAGTCGTCATTTTGTGAGTCTCAAGTAAGTCTCAAGTCTTTGACGTCAAGTCCGAGTCAAGTCCCAAGTCAAATACAGGCAAGTCCAAGTCGAGTCTCGAGTCACTGTTTTATAAATCTAAGTCCAAGTCGTCTGCTTTGAGCTTCAATTCATTTCAAGTCTTTTAAACTAGATTTTTACGATTTTTATGAATTTTAAGATAAATTGTACTTAAAAAAAAATTTACTTAAAAAAACATAGTATATTTATGTATGAGAATTAAGTATATAAGGGTTGTAGAAAAGTTATTTTTTCTTTTTTAAAGGTTGTATGGAGGATTTTTTTTTTTTGTTTCAAATTGTCAATGAAAGTTTAAAATACCATTACAGAGACGCAGCAGCCTTGTAATTATGATGACCAAAAAAAAAAAATAATAATAAAAATCTATCAACTGTGGACGTAGTGAGGCCAGATAAACATCAGCCAATAGATAACAAGGCTCCCTCATTTTCTATTGGCTGTTAGGTTGTCAATCAAACTCCCTACGTTTCTAGTGTAACTGACTCGTCGGCGCGCGGGGATTATGTGGTTTATGCAGCGGTTCTTAGAGGCTTTTTCAAACTGTAGCTTCTTCGCATTTCGCACAAAGTTTGTAGCGATGGCGGACGAGAATCCACGACCAGTTCGCCGCAAAAGAAAGTCCGTTTTTGAGGTCGCTGAAAGAAGAAGAGAAGGGGAAACGGAGCGAAGACAAACTGAGGTGATTCTTGGAGATTCCTTCCAGCGATTGCGCGAATGAAGCAGACGAAGGGTCTAAAAACTGACACGTCGGTCGCTAAATTACCTCTAGACAGGTCACTTCAACGGTAATTCTGAACGCACACTGGCTGTAAACAAACATGATTTCTAGAGTAAAGATGCGGGAGGAGATGTTTCTACTGAGGGAGCTGTGGAGGAGGAAGGTGGTGTCATGCATGCACGAACATTTGAAAAAGGAGTCGCTGTATTTCTCTTCCCTTAAAAACATCCTCTATACAACCTTTAAGTGCCTTGACAAGATCGTAGTGTGAATCATTACAGTCAGAACAGAAAGAATTCAGATTTAAAACTGCTTCTCAAGTCACAGGCCTCAAGTCCGAGCCAAATCCCAAGTCAGTGACCTTCAAGTCCAAGCTCAGTCCCAAATCTTAGTCCATTTTATCAAGTCAAGTCTCAAGTCCTAAAAATAGTGACTCAAGTCTGACTCGAGTCCAAGTCACAACTTGCAAGACCCCGACTCTGGTGCAGACATCACACCTTGTCTGCAGAGGTTCTCATCTTCTGATAGATCGTCCTCTTTATTCATGGAAGGTTCAACTTTGTCTTGTTAATTTGATCTATTTTAGTATTGATAAAAACGTGGATTTTATTTTGTAATCAATTATTGTCTGAGTATTGACATTTTGACACCAGCATATATCTATCTAGTTTTTTGCCTCATAATTTTAATGTTGCATAAATTTTTTGTCATTATTGTGATTTTTTTTTACTCTGGAGTATTAATTTCAATTTAGTTTTTTTGGCTCCCTCTTGAAAAAGCCTGCTTCCCCTGGTGTTCGGAGGTTTGATTTCACACCCTTATATTACAGTAAGAGCTACATGCCCCACTCCCAACCCACCCACTCTTTAACACATGCAGGAAAAACAGACAGAGCCCAGTTGGTTTCACTTATTAAACTCAAAACGAAACGCGATTCTATTACCAGAAACGGTCGGAACATCAGGCTTTGCTTAACGCTTGGCACACGAAGCAAGGACACACAGGGAAAAGGCTCCAAAACAGGCCTGCAGTCAGAGAGGGAGCTGAGCAGCTAAGAGAGCGAACAGTCACTTTATGTGCAGAGCATTTCATCGAACTCACTCCCATCCAAAGAACGCACACGCAGAGAGGGAGGGGAAGCAAGGAAAAGAGAAAGAAGAGAAGTTTGGGTTGAGAAGAGAGGAGAGAAAGGGTTTTTTTTTATGGATGGAGAGGGAAGGAGAGACAGATACACAGATGAGTGACGTGTGTTTCAGGCCTCATTTGACGGGAACAGAGAGAAACGTCAAGTCAAAATGAAGGGATGTCAACCGGGGCCTGAAATGTATTGTAGTCTGTATACAGATGTCCATTATAGCTCTGTGTGTTTGCGGTCAGAGCTGGAGAGAAACGGGTCCAAATGTAAGGGCTGTATGGATACTTTGGTTTTCGGCACCGATCCAGGACCCTTCTGCTATACATCAAGTGTTGGATATAGAGTGGATTGAAAGAGACAGATACTTTATTGATCCCGAAGGAAATTCAAGTTTCGCTGCAGCATTTACACTGCACTTTTCAGTCACCTTTGTGTCTCAGTCCAAAGTCTCAGTGAAGTTTAACAGGACTGGTCAGGGAGGGTCAGACAGATCTGTGTCAGGGAGAGGAAGAGCCAAAAAGTTTCCCTCTTCTGTGTCCTGCAGTATCACAGCAGTGTCCAGGGGCAGCTGGGTGAACACAACAGGAAAGGCCTCGCTCTTACTTTGCTCTGGTGTTTCGTTCTGATGATCAAATGGTTCATTTCTTCAAGGTGTTTCCTTTTCGCAGAGTCATGGAGTATTTCCTCTGAAGGTCTTCTGACACATTTGCTCCTTACTTGTGTCCGTAGAACTGCATATTCTGCATTTCTTACCGTAAATTCCGGACTATAAACCGCTACTTTTTTCTCACACTTTGAGTGTTGCCAAACCATATGGTCTATGGTTTGGCAACACAGCGGATGCATGCAGCCTGAGTGCAGAAAACACCACTGTCTGTGCGGTTCACACATGCATCTAGGGTTAACATGAAGTTGCAGTGTTAGCTAGTGATATTGTCAGTGCACTCAAATAGTTTATCCCTGTGTGATAAAATAAGTATATGCTAAATGAACATTAGCTAGGGGGATACTTCTTACCCGTACGCGTAAATGACGAGAAGAAACGTCTCAAACTTCAGTAGCTGAACATCCACTCATACTTGATTGATAGAACTATCCCCACTACACTCCTGAGAGAGTCTGAAATCTGCTGAAATCCTACGAGACACTGACATGAAAACAAGACAAGACAGAGACTCTTTCTGCAGGAGACATGCGCAGCAGAGCACGGGGAGAGACGGGGGTGATGCGTCGAGGAAGATGCTCGTTTGATTGTGTTTTGAACAGTTATTTTGCACTTCATGCACACACCCTCCTCAAGGAAAATGCACGAAGAAACGCAGATGATGCAGCTTTTAAGTTAACGGTGATTGGTGTGGCTGGGGAAGAAGTAAACAGAGCTGCTGCACGTGAGGTCGGCACCAGTGAGTCGATGGTGAGATTTTGGCAACGGCAGCGTGACGAAATGACTCAACGCAAAAAGACGACAAAAGCTTTCAGAGGCGATAAAAGCAGACGGCCCGAACTTGAAAACGTTCTTGAAGACGTGGACACCACCTATACTTCAGGTGTGGCCTACATATGTGCAATTTTACAATTCATATATTCAGGTGCGCGCAATAGTCCAGAAAATACGGTAACTGGTTAAATCCCATGATATAATGTCAAAAACTGAGCTCAAATCTTTTCAAAAACTACTTAGTGTGCGAGCCATTCGGCCACAAACGCAGCCAACTTCAACAATCAGAGAGCTGTTCAAAAGACAGACTCTTATATTTACTTACATGAGAGAAACCGACGTGAGAAGTCATTTTTATCTACAAACTAATCACAGATCCAAATGACCAAGGCTCAGATTTGTTCAAATGCTTCAAACTGAGAGTGGGGGTGTGTTTATCCTTTGAAATTCTAAATAAATCTCTTTTTTTTTGTGCACAAAGCTCTCAGTCACGTTGCCTCCTCTGCTTCTGTGCTGATTCTTGTTTGTTGTTAGATCTCCATTAGCTTCTGAAGACAAAACAGTGTTGTGTTGGTTCAAGCGTCAATCAGTGGAAAAATGCAGAGAAATTAAAAAGAAAAAGATGAGGTTCTTTTTATGTTAAGGAAAAGAGCCGACTCGTTCACAAACCTCACGTTACTAGAAACAATCCATTCCAATCTCACACACAAACAAAAAGCTATATTACACAAGGTTATAATGTTGATTCCTTTTCAAAAAAATCATACCTGGAGTTGTGTTTTGTTTCATTCACACGTTTAACAAACCCAAAACAGAAAATAATCGTAGAATAATGTAGCTACGAAACCCGAGTATCCAAGAGTATCCATGACACTGTATAAAGTTTAAAAATGAGAAACACTCTTCAAAAATGTCACAAACATAATTTAAGACCTGAAAAAACAAGCAGCTTTATTTCATGACCTAAATTTACTACAAGTTTTATTCCACTCGACATCAACAACCGAAAACAACTGAATCATTCATAAATTAGCTCAGAGAAGAAAGTCCGGGGTTCCTAAGTTCACGTTTTTACAAAGCCAATACTTTTACGACTTCACGGGAGAGTCTGTTTTTCGAATACAAAGAGAGGGATGTATTCTTAAATCTGTGCAAGAAATACAGTAAGTCCTTAATGTATTTGAGTTCCCAAAATAAGGCTTGCTCCGGGGACCACTCACGGAAAGCCTTGTAAACCTCACACAAACAAGCACTTCAGTCCAGCCAGGTGTTTCCAACTCTGTGCTGGAAGTCGCAAAGTTTGAGCTGCGCTGAACTCTTTCAAATGGGGGATGTGGGAGAGTCGATTCACTGGTTTGTGGGTTATAGTGACTGGAAATGACGGAGCTTGTTATGTTCCCCGTCCCATTATAATGTTACGGGAGAGGGGGTCTTTTCAGTTTCGTAATTTGTGTTTAAAGGTGCATGCTTTGTGGTGCTTCTCTGTTGTTGACGTTATTGCTTTGTCTGGAACGTTTCGCAATATGGTATTAAATCTTTATATCTTCACGGAGAACGAGCCAGGCCAAGTTACAGGTCAGATCTGTGGGGAGGCGACCCGGCTCACGGTCAGAATGCCTGTTTTTCAAGGTATTTTTTGAGCTATAAAACCACCTCTAATTGAATAAATCCAGATCCACTTTATTTCTATAGCACATTTTACAAACAAAGAAGTTTCCAACAGAGATCGTAAAATGAAGACAACAAAAAGGTAAATTGCTAACATCTGGTCATATCAGTCCTAAAACAATAAAAACAATAAAAAACAATAAAAGCAAGACCATAAAAATCATAAAATAGCAGTAAATAAGTTAATAATAATAATAATAATAATAATAATACACTGTAAAAAACAAAATCTAGTCTAGTTAAGTAAATTTCTCTTGACAAGTATCTGCCAGAGGAACAAGACATTTTTTACTTAAAATATGAAAATACATCTTGCTACACTTAAAATAATAAAAACAAAAACTTTTTGCACTTAAAATAAGAAAATAAATCAAATGTTGCTTGAATTAAGAAGATAATTTTACTTTTCAAGCTGAATTGACTCATATAAGGTAAAATTATCTTAATTTTAGTCATTTTAACTTACCTAGATGTTGTTTTTTTTTCCAGTGTAATAAAATAATTAAAAGGCACAGAGGACCACACAACTCACGCAGTGTTAAAGGCGAGAGGATAAAAGTGGGTTTTAAAAATATATGTAAAGTAGAGCTGTTTAATGTCGTACTGTTGGCAGAGCAATGACAAATCCATAGAAAACAGCAGGTGATGGACTCCCAGCCAAAAAGTTACATAGTGCACCTTTAGGAACAGTGTTGAGAAGAATATTTAGGAAAATACATTTAGTCACAGAATAGTGAACAGCTGCATTAAAATGTTTTGGTCACATTTTCACGTAGCGCTCCAAGCATTTTGCATCAAGGAACCACTCCAGACATATGCAGGTGGGTTAAGTGTCTGGCCTAAGGAATCACACCGCCAACTTGTGGGCTAGTACACTGTTTCCCAAAGACCTCACTTGGGCTGCAAGAGATTTTTTGTCATGATCAGTATGTAGGTCAGTTCTGACATATGAGAATGTGTGTGACTGTGTGCTTATTCCTTTCACTCTTACATATATGTGTGAATTGGGATTTTCTGTGCTCACAAAAATGAAGACAAACCGCAGAAACAGACTGAACGCTGCGTCTGATCTGCTGCTGCGTCTCCTCCTGCACCCGGACTGGAACTATCTTATTAGAAATGTTGAAATGTTAAGACATGTTTTGTATAATTTCTAATCTTTTTGTAATAATTTTATTGGCCATTTTGTTCCAATATTGCTGGTTCAATTAAATGTTGAAAAGAAAAAGAAATGGGCTACAATTAATGACAAAATTGGCAACTTATGGATCCTTTTATTGCTGGGTCGGCTGTTTTTCATTGTTTAAAACTTGAGTAATACTAACTGTTCAAAGAGACACAATAAAATATCCTCACTGATGTTCAGTAATGGTCGAATCCACCTTTAGTTTGTGATTCACGAAATAATGCGTATTGACTTGGGTGGCGAAGGTTTGTGACATTTAAAATGTGGGTCCTCAGAAAAAAAAAAGTTTGGGAAACACTGGGCTTGTGGGTCTGACTGGTCTCCCAATGACGTCAATGTTGAGAACAGGATTCAAACCACCAACGTTGCTTTGATTTTCTTAATTTTCAACTTTTAATACCACCAAATGAAAGAGTAAGTGCACCAGAATAGTTACTCAAAGCTGGTTTCTGAATATGTACTTTTGGTATTTAGTGACTTCACAACATTTATGGATTCTCTTGGGTTCTCTCTTTCATTTTGTCATTCTTCTTTCTTTTTCTCTCTCTCTCTCTCTTCGGGGCCCGTACATATAATTACACTGAAGCATGCTGGTCCATTGGTTCCAGCTAATGTCCCGTTTGCAGATGTGAGTTTCCTAAAGGTGAGTGGCCCCTCCACCCCTGTGTTTCCTGGGTCACCTGCTTTACGGGGCCACATTCCCTCATATTCCCTCGTTTGGGGCCCATTAGCGAGGAAATGGGGCCGCCAGCGATATAGCCCCTCCTCCCGGACCCCCCTTAAGCCCCCTGTCCCGCTCTCCCCGCCCATCCAGTCCGGTCCAGTCATCGCTCCCTCCCCTCCTCCTCCTCCTCTTTCTCCTCACCCTCCCTTCTGTATTTTCGCAGTGTTAACAATCAGTGCATGGCCCACAGTGTTCCGGGGCCTAATTGGGAAACTGTGGCGTTGATTGTGATGGATGGAGAAAAAGAGGGGAGGGAGGAGGGAGGTGCAGGAGCGACCCTCTCTCTCAAACCAGGCTTTCATGTCAGAACCGGGGCTCGCACTGCGAAAAGCGATATCGAGGTAAGTTTGATTTTGATTTTGATTTTATTTCAAGTTTGTGCCAAGAAAGAAACCATAATCAATAATTAAAAAGACTTTAAAGATGTAACGCTCAACTTTTCTTGTGGAAGGTCCATCACTTGCTTTGTCTAGAACGTTCCACAGTGAAGATTAACTCTATCTATCTCGAGGGAATCAGTCAGATCTGTGGAGACGCGACTACGTCCACGGAGAGAAGCATTGTATTTTTGAGTAATTGAAACAACTGTAATGAATAATTGCAACTTTGATGTGTTTAAAGGTGAAGACAAAGCAATAACATCGCCATGGAGACAAGCAAGTAGCAGCTCTCCATCTCAGAAATTACATAATGCAGCTTTAAATTAAGAACATTTAACTTTACTTGAGTAGATTCAGCTTGAGTAGAGGTAAAATGATCTAACACATGGAACCAGTGTGTTTTTCTTAATTTAAAGGTTGTATGGAGGATTTTTTTTTTTGTTTCAAATTGTCAGTGAAAGATTAAAATGCCATTACAGAGACGCAGCAGCTTTGTAATTATGATGACCAAAAAAAAAAAAGAACGAAAATCTATCAACTGTGGACGTAGTGAGGCCAGATAAACATCAGCCAATAGAAAACGAGGCTCCCTCATTTTCTATTGGCTGTTAGATTGTCAATCAAACTCCCTAGTATAACTGACTTGTCGGAGCGCGGGGATTACGTGGTTTACGCGGTTTACGCAGCGGCATTTTCGAACTGTCGCTTCCTCGCATTTCGCACAAAGTTTGTCGCGACGGCGGACGAGAATCCACGACCGGTTCGCCGCAAAAGAAAGTCCGTTTTTGAGGTCGCTGAAAGAAGAAGAGAAGTGGAAAAGTAGCAAAGCCAAACTGAGGTGATTCTTGGAGATCTCGTCCAGCGATGGCGCGACCGAAGCAGACGAAGGGTCTAAAAACTGACGCGTCGGTCGCTGAATTACTTCTAGACAGGAAACTTCAACAGTAATTCTGAATGCGCACAAGGACTGTATTTCTCTTCCCTTAAAAAAATCCTCTATACAACCTTTAAGAAACATCAGATTTAGTTTCTTTGTTTAACTGCAAAGGATTGTTGCTTGTCTTTTCTTTAAAGGTGCACTGTGTAACATTTCTGGTGGAGCGTCTGCCATCTGGTTGTCTTCATGGAGATGTTGTTGCTTTGTCTGGAATGTCATGGTACAGCATCAAACCATCTACCTGGCATTTACTCAAAAACATGGGTTTTTATTGACTTAAAAACCTGCATTTTTACTGTAAGTGGTCTCGCCTCTCCACAGATCTGACATGTAAGAATCCATATTACACTATTTTCTCATATGTCAAAATTCTTTTATAATCTTCTTTCTTGATCAAAAACATACCGTGTTTCATTCACACATGTTCAACATATAAATCCTGCTTATTTAGGGTGAGCTCTTCTCTCAAACAGAAAACGCATGTGGCAATACAGGAGGTGCTCCACTGTGTTTTTAAACTCCATACATCCTCACTAGAAGCTGCATGACATCACAAAGGTTGAACAGAGCATTTTTGAGCTTTGGAGATGTAGACAAATAATAAAGAATTACTCAAACGAATGAAACAAAACACAACTCTGGGCATGTTTTTGATGAGGTAACTACATTATAACACATCTTAAAGCTCAAAAGCAGAGGCGGTGCTTCCATTAGGCAAAAGTAGGCAGCCACCTTGGGCCCCCAAACCTGGAGGGGCCCCCAACCAATTGCCCTCAGTGCCACTAATGGCCGAGGCCTCAGAGCAATTTGATTTTCTCTCATTATGACATTAAATAAGAATAGTTAATGTTTAAACAATAATAATAAGCATATGCAATGGATGTAAACAAAAATGTAATTGTACTAGCAAAAAAGTAAAACTACTTTCAGTTCTGGTTTTCTAGTAGTAGAAATAAATAAAGCTGTGCATGTCTCAAGAACACTGGGGAAAAACAGACAATAAATATATTTAAAAAAAACTAAACAAAACAGAAAAAACGATGCATTATAGTGAGGGCTCCAAGCTCAAATTTGTCTAGGGCCCCCAAACTGCTAATCCGCCAGTGCTTAAAAGAGTCAGTTTTGTGTAATATAGGACCTTTAAACTGCAAATTTTACAGAATTTTAACCTTATCTCAAGTAAAATGTTAAACTATAAGGCTTGTAGAATATTGTGAAGTCCTGGAAACACATACTGCATCCACCCCTGACCTGCAGTTGTGGTTTTATTAGTCATTTAAGTCAAATACACCCAGATAAAGTTACGCAACAGCGAGCCACTGCTTTGCCTAAACAAACGAGGCAGACATCCAACTATCCTCTATATTTAGGGTTTATATGAAGGCCTGTCTATCTCAGTGACGCACGCAGTTCTGTCTATTTCCACCAATGCTAATCCAGAGCTGCTCTCCGTGTATACAGAGGGGACCAGGCCAACCCCAGGCTTAAGTGATTGATGAGTTTAGCAGGGCCCAGGCCACGACCACAGACACAAACACACATCACTCAGGCCAAAGATAAGCAAATGCTGCAGCCGCTGATGGCCTTAAGTGCTTCACAAACACAGGTAACGCAGGCCTGCTTTCAAATGGAGCCATTACCGAACTGCTGCCGGCTACTGCGACCAGAGCAGGGTAGAGGGAAGTGAACTGTGGAATATTTTAGTTAGAAATATCTGGTGAGTTAAGTTCAGTGGTTCTTAAAGCAGACCTATTTTGCAAAATCAGCTTTTTACAGCTTTTAACCATGCTATAGTTGTTTGGGTTCTCATTTACCCTCTCGAAGCACAAATCACTTGAAGAGCGTGTTTGAGCAATCTTTAATCGCTTATTTTCAACAAGCCATTTTGCCAATCAACTCCTGTTTACACCGCACCGACATGCCCCCATTGGTCTTTATTACTTTGTTCTCCAGTTTTATTTTCTTAATCTGTGATGCATCCAGGATTTGGCAGTGTCACGTAGTAATTTTGGTACAAACGTAAAAAATAAAAAATCTCACAGCTCATCAGCTCATCCAAGCCGCTTATTCAGTGCTGCAAAACATTTTCGACCTAAATAAACGTTTGTCCAGTTGGCAAATAGAATTTCTCTTTTGACGTGGATTCTACCCAGACGACTGAGAGATTCTGCTAGTGTTGTAGTTAAGACCGCACTCATCGAGACCAAGACCGATCCGAGACCACTTAGAGAGTATCTGTGCCAAATTTCAAGCTTTCATACAAATTTGAACAATTCTCTTCAAATATGCAATTAATCTGCTGCACTACACAGGGTCACAAGACCAGGACAAGACCAAGACCTTTGAGGGTCGAGACCGAGACAAGACCGAGACTTTTAAAGGCAGAGACTGAGACAAGACCGAGACCACAGCCCATCAAGACCAAATCGAGACCATCTTTGTCATTTTTAACATTGATTTGTACTTTACAGTTATTTTGACACAAATATATCAATGTTTTTATAAGACTGAGATAAGACTCAGACCAAGTGCCTTCAAGACCGAGACAAGACCGAGTCTAAGTGCCTTCAAGACCGAGACAGACCCAGTCCAAGTGCCATCAAGTCTTGAGACAAGACTGAGTCCAAGCGCCTTCAAGACCTAGTCCAAGCTCCTTCAAGACCGAGACAAGACCTAGTCCAAGCTCCTTCAAGACCGAGACAAGACCTAGTCCAAGCTCCTTCAAGACCAAGACAAGACCTAGTCCAAGCTCCTTCAAGACCGAGGCCAAGTGCCTTCAAGACCGAGTCCAAGTGCCTTCAAGACCGAGAAAAGACTGAGTCCAAGTGCCTTCAAGATCAAGACAAGCCTGAGTCCAAGCGCCTTCAAGACCGAGACAAGACTCAGTCCAAGCGCCTTCAACACCGAGATAAGACTGAGACAAGACAGAGTCCAAGCATCTTCAAGACCGAGTCCAAGTACCTTCAAGACCGAGACAAGACCGAGTCCAAGTGCCTTCAAGACCGAGACAAGACCGAGTCCAAGTGCCTTCAAGAACGAGACAAGACCGAGTCCACGCTCCTTCAAGACCGAGACGAGACCGAGTCCACGCTCCTTCAAGACCGAGACGAGACCGAGTCCACGCTCCTTCAAGACCGAGACGAGACTGAGTCCAAGCACCTTCAGACCGGGATAAGACCGAGACAAGACCGAGTCCAAGTGCCTTCAAGACCGAGACAAGACTGAGTCCAAGCGCTTTCAAGACCGAATCCAAACATGTTCGAGTCCGAGATGAGACCAAGACCACAAAAAAAAGGTCTCAAGGCCGGTCTCAAGACCAAGACCAACACTGGATTCTACACACATCTTGTCACTTTTGCACACTTAATGGAAATACGGTAGTAACCAAAGCTTTTACTGAAGTACAATGAAGTAAAATGTAACAAAATGAAGTAAATTTTCTTCAAAAAGCTCTAAATAACTATTATGTCACTCTGCTGTATATAACCAAAACAAAGAAAGGGAGTGAAAAGGAGATAAGAGGCTGGCGTGGGTTTCATCTGTTGATCTGGGAGCACCAGGTTTTTATCCAGTCATTGCTTCGTGTTTGTCTGATACTGTGAACGCTCAGGGCAATGGCACAAAACTATAATCTGATATGAAAGTGAGCTTTATGTGATGCTGGCACAGAGGGAGAGTGAAAAACATAATACGGTTTATCAAGCACGCTGATCACAACAATAAAATGTGCATTAAGAAGAGGTTATGCTGTAGATTCGCATGCAACAATTACTTACTCTGTCATTTTTATCAGTACGAACAGAGAATGGAAATTGTTATTGGCTGAAATCCTGTGTGATTTCAGTCGGTATGAATTAAATTGTAGATATGAGGCCTGTTCCCTCGATTATAATGAACTATCTAAATATTAAAGACACTATATTATGCTAAATTGACTCTTGTGAGTTTTAAGCCATTGGTAGTTTGAGTAACTAGGGATGTAACAATAACCAAAATATCGTGATCGTATCGTCAAAGTTCTCACAATAATATCATGGACCATCACGGTATATCGAATTACAAGTCTCTTTGCTTAAATTAAGAGTTATGGTGCAGCAATAGCTAAAAAAAAGACAGAGAACTACATAGACCATGATCCTTTGCTCCATTTCAGTGCAGATTACAAGAAGAAATAACAGTTCTAAACACTTTTAAGTCTTAGTTCTTTGGATTAAGTCTTGTCAAGGCATTTTAAGAGGAAAATGTAGCATATTAGACTCAAAATATTGCAATAAATATCGTACCGTGAGATTTGGATATTGTTACATCCCTAATCTTGAGCCTCCCCACCATATCGTGAGCTTTCCAACAATATCGCAATAAATATCGTACCGTTCAACCTCGTAATGTAATGTAGTGGTAGTTTTCAAGTTTTACCTTTTATTTAGTAGAACCTGGAAATTCCAGGTCCAAATGATTCTAATAAAGGTGTTTTAAAACAGTGGCTACAAGGCGTTTAAAAAAAAAAGTGTTTTTGTTTTGAGAGAAGAACCCAGACACAACCCTAAGTATATTTTTGATGAGGAAACATTATAATATAAATCAGAAAACAGCGTAACATGGGCCCTTTAACTACATAAAAAGCTCAAGGTACAAGAAGAAGCATTTTTGTTAAATATTGTCAAAGTTGTGCAACCTCCAACTATTCTACACTCACAGAAGCTGAACATATAGCCAGTCTTCCCCACCACACACTTTTGGTTACTGCCCCACCTGTTGAGAATTACGGATATAGGCCATAATGTATATTGAATTAGAGTTACTATGGAAACAAAATTAAGTCCAACCATACTTCCTGCGCTTTAGTGACGCTGTAGGGCTGTACACAAGGTCATTGAAACTGTAAACAAAAGGCAGTTCTCTCTACAAAATGCTACAGTTTTGCATAAAATCTTTGCATAATATTCCAGACTATACATCAGTGTGCAAAACTGATACTGATATACAGTAGTCCAGCAGTGTGTGTGACCCGAACACAGGTCTGCTATGCAAAGTTCTGGTTTTAGGAAGGTGAAAAGTGATCTCTCTATAACTGGACAAAGTGCACACCAAATGATTTTGCATGTAATACAATCCCCTAACAGAGCGCTGGGGGTGATACATGATTTTCATACAAAATATTAAAAACATGAGGCGTTGGTGCAAGTGAATGTTTACCTCACCACCTCATGAAACAACAGTCTCTTGTATATATGTTTTGAGAAGCTGATTTTATTATTTTTTTAATGGAAATCTGTTTTGTTTATTTATTTATTTGTTTTTTGTTTTTTTTAAGGTTTGCTATTAGTTTTCTCCAAGTGCAAAGCTACATCATCATCATCTTTATTCCAGACTCACGGTCCATTTTTAAGGCCCCGTCCACACTTGTACGTATTCAAGTCGTTTTCGTTGTGGATGCAAGTGTTCGTCCACACTGAAAACGGCTCCAGAGACAGAACGATCTGGTGCCGCCAGCTCCCACGCATTCATCTGAAAACCGCGTGGACGCCTGAAAACGCTGATACGCTGATGTAGGTCTATGCGCTGCGAAGTAATTCATGAAGCGATATCATGATATTTTGGTTATTGTTGCATCCCTAATAATTAGATGTAACTGATTTACCATTTGAGGTTAATGTAATTGCTAGGACAAAACATTAAATAATGCACACAAAAAAAAAAAAAAAAAGGGGTATTTCCGGGTATTTTCAAATGATTCGCAAGAAATAGAGTAAATTATTTCTGAAGCGGTGCCACCCAAATGTTAAAATCAATACTGTCAACATAAAGTCTTTGTCACCTTTGAATTGAATCGCAATGGAAACCAAAAGTTGACCTCAAATAAAAGTAGGCTCACTGTAAAATATAATATATAAATACTCAAGACTATATTACAGTTATGCCCTATACTTTTATCTTTGTACTGAAAGTGTTTTTGTCATAATTCTAATTTAATTCTACATTCAGCTTTGTCCTGTAAAAACAAAAAGCTGTTTTTTTTTTGACTTGGCAGCACAGACGAAAAGGAAAACACTGTTTAAAAGCGGGATGCCATGGTACCAAAAGAATGTTCGGTCCCTCCCTGGATGAAATGCCAAGCTTTTGGGAGTCCTGTCAATAATAAGCATATTTTTGTCATTGATTTCCTTAAACCTTCCTCTTCCTATTTCCTGCTTTAGCGCTGACCCAGTTTTCCCACACACACCTCTGATCTCCAAACATAAATCTGTATGTGAGTCTCAGTCAGGGACCGGGATGTGCACGTTTTGACACCGCTGTCCTTGTACTTTTGGGGTATTTGAGTTCATCTCATGTATTTCCAGGTCACATGGGGCTGTGTCAAGGCCTGAAATATGACAGGTTAAACATCCAATCAAAACGCCAAGGCTGGTAGGTCAAAGTGGTGGTCGCGAGGACAGCGGGCATAAATCAAATCTGTGACGTTGTCCAGTGCAGAAATAACAGTGTGAATACATGAGGGATCTCACTATGTTATTCCATCTATTTAAGACATGAGATTTGTCCAAGGCTGAATACACTCGATCTATGTAATCCTATATTCATGTTCGACATGTGTACAGTGATCCATGCTCAGAACTACTGAGGCTTTAAAATTACAAGTATTTCTGTTTAACTGCAGTCTGGCTGAACACTTACAGAATGTACACAACGCAAGGTAACATACAGGCGTTTCATTGATGCCATGCAGTTACACCCTGGAGGTATTTTACATGTATCTCTATGGTGAAATGTTCAGCAGTTACAAGGGTGACACAATACATATTTATACTCCGAGATTGACACTGGTTCAGTCCTGGTTTAGTCCTAGTTTAGACCTGGTCCAGTCCTGGTGCAGTTCTGGTGATCGGCTTCACTCCCTGCTCCGGTTCTAGGGGTGTGCAAAAATATTGAAATATCGATATACTGTATTGTTTAATGTGATGATACAGTATCGATATCATGGGCTGCTGTATCGATATATCACCAAGAGTATTTTTAGGTTTATTTTACTAAAATATTTTGTTACAGCGCTACAGTTTTGCTGCTTGTTTAGGGGAAGGAAACTTGTTTATGTGACACATTTGACATTTTCACTGTTTTTTGAGTAAAATGTTTGTGTTTCATATGAACTTTGCACAAAAAGTAGTTGAACAAAGACTTTTAGTATCATAGCCATGATTTAGTCTTTATTTTTTATTGAACTGTATCAAATCGATTTGAAATATATCGTAAAGCTCACTTTATCAAGATATATATTGTATCGTGGCCTATGTATCGAGATATGTATCGTATCGACAACTTCTTAATGATACTCAGCCTTAGACGGTTCCCAGGTCTTTCTCTTTCTTCTCCTTCTCCTGGATAATAACTACGTCACTGGATAGTCGTACCTGATTGGTTGACGTGTCCAACACCAAAAGTTCAGCATTTTAAACTACTGACACTGATGCCCTGGACACGTGTCCAATCGCACCACGCTGCAGACATGCTGCAAAAACGCAGGACGCCCTAGACGCATGTCCACATAGACTTTGCATATAAACTGGACGCCTTGACACCCCGGTCTGAACAGGCCGTTAGATCGTCTGAATACACGTGATCAATACAAATGTTCACGGTCCTGTTAAGGTGTTTGATTTTCAATAAGGTGAAAGTGGACTAACTGAAAAACTGTTGGTTAATACTAAGTAATTTGTGATCATAATGCTATTTTTGGGACTTGCATAACTGCACGTATCAACTTACCTTATGGTCTGATTGTGTTAAAACAAAGCTTAAATTAAGTTGTATGGAGGATTTTTTTTGTTTCAAACTGTCAGTGAAAGATTAAAATACCCTAACAGAGACGCAGCAGCTTTGTATTTATGATGACAAAAAAAGAAAAATCTATCAACTGTGGACGTGTTGAGGCCAGATAAACATCAGCCAATAGAAAACGAGGCTCCCTCATTTTCTATTGGCTGTTAGGTTGTCAGTCAAACTCCCTAGTGTAACTGACTCGTCGGAGCGCGGGGATTACGTGGTTTACGCAGCGGTTCTTAGAGGCTTTTTCGAACTGTCGCTTCTCGCATTTCGCACAAAGTTTGTCGCGACGGCGGACGAGAATCACGACCGGTTCGCCGCAAAAGAAAGGCCGTTTTTGAGGTCGCTGAAAGAATAAGAGAAGAGGAAAAGGAGCAAAGCCAAACTGAGGTGATTCTTGGAGATCTCGTCCAGCGATGGCGCGACCGAAGCAGACGAAGGGTCTAAAAACTGACGTGTCGGTCGCTGAATTACTTCTAGACAGGAAACTTCAACAGTAATTCTGAACGCGCACAAGGACTGTCGCTGTATTTCTCTTCCTTAAAAAATCTCTATACAACCTTTAAGTATAACTTCAATAACAGAGCTTCAGACAGAGTAGTGCCTAGTTAGCATTGCACACTGGACAAGTAGGAGTAGGAGTGTTTTCTGTTTGAGAGAAGAACACAGCGTAAATTTGCAGGGTTTGTGTGTTAAACATGTGTGAATGAAACAAAACACAACTCCAAGTCTGTTTTTGATGAAGAAACATTATAACATGTCAGAAAACAGAGCAAAATGGGCTCTTTAAGAAATACAGCTGTGTCTATATTTGTATCTCCCCTTGGTGCATGTCTATAAGGGTCACTGTTTTTATGGTGGATGTCTGCTTCATTCACATGGATTTACTGTAATGTCCAGTTTGACGTCAGCCGACATGCCATTCGCACCAACGCTAAAGACCCATGACCAAATCGCAGATCTGAATCTAAAAATACACAATGTCTTAAACCGATGCAGATAATTCAATCAGGAAACAGGAATGTACAAATTGGATCTCAAAATGTAGCGGGTTTGTGAGGGCTCATCCGTTACACAGCTGGAGCACGATGTTAGAGCATCGTGTTCTTGAACGGGGCCCAAGCAGCTGAGTGGAGATGTGGTTCTCAGCAGGTATCTGGACGCCTTCTGGACTGTACATCCTTGTTTCTCATTTGTTCCATATCCCGGTCATGTATTAGCGAGCTGTCATCATCGCACCAGGACGAGCATGGAAGTAAACAGGCTGTGCTGACGTCAAAGAAGGGCTCTCCATATGATCCAAAACACCAGACGAGAGATCCATGGAGAGAACGAGCAGGAAATGTAACCAGATATCAGATCAGACATGATAACGAAATACTGAGGTAAGCCTTATCGTGCAGTGAGTTCCTATTTTCCAGATGTGCTCATCTTAAATGCACGAGCCTACCTTATTTGTACCATCTTAAACAAATCTGAAAAAACAAAACTTTATTCTTCAGGTTCCAAATGTTATCCCTGCATCCTAATTATTCATTCATCATGAGTTTATAAGCTCTTTTCACAGCTTTCAGAAGCCAGAGTAAAGTTTTGCAGTCCTAACATGGCAACATCACACCAGCCTTATTTTGACTCTAGCGCAACTTTTTATATTGTTTAACATTTTCTTCCAGTTCCTAACGCTATCCTTGCATCCTGATTATTCACTTTTCACAATGTTCAGAGCCCAGAGCAGAATTTTGCCTTGACAGTAAAGCTCCGTTTACACGTAGCCGGGGATGCTTAGAAACAAATATTTCCCTCCCTCAGTTTTCCAAAATAACATTGTGCACATCGCATCATTTTCAAAAAAGTTTCCATTTACATCAGCCCGCATAAATACACCATCGAGTGCTGTCATAACTACGCCAAGCCTCTAGACGGCACCTGGATTAGATTCAAACCTGTAGCATTTATTTCATTACAGTTGTAAGTATTACTCAAAAATACTTTGAACAACATGCATTACACAGATCTGTTAAAGTCCTCATTCATCTCTGGTCATGGTTATGATCCATCAGCTGTGTGTGCAAATGCAAACACATGAAAAATGTTTGCACCAGAAGAAATGCGACTGCTGCTCTGATGCTTCATGATCATCATCAGAGCAAAAGGTAAACACTGGTCACACTTTTGGCATGTCAGCTCCTGTAACACTGTTTATCTCTCTTTACATGCAAAAGCAAAACTGTAGTTTTCCTGACTTTCCACTCTAGCCTGAATTCGCCGTTTGCATGTGAAAGATGAGTACAAACAAAGGGAAATGTTTTTTCATGGCCTAAAACTAACAACAAGTAGCATTTCCTGGTTGGCAGAGGGTCTAGATTAGCTTTTTACATAAAGAGGGGAAATGTATTTATTAAAATGATCAATCCTTGTGCTAGTGCTATGGTAGTTTTAACAGTCTAGACAAATCCTGGACCACAACCTTTACTTTATAATCCAATATCTTAAATATTCAGTTATATTTTGCCATATGTGTTTTATCTGCTTATGTAACCAGGATTTGCAGTGGCAACAATACATTTTGATCTCTATCTTAAAAACAAATAGCCCTGAGAGTTACTTTGGCCTCTAAATTGAATTAGGTCAAAGTAAAGTCCATGAGAAGTCCATATGTGCATAAACATGAAGCACAGCAGTGCAAGGATAGCACATGTTATGGTACAGCTCTTGTATATTTATACTCTGTGCATGTTGTGGATCCTATGTGTTTAACTGAGAGCTGCTGACGTCACACTAAAGCCAGCCTGATCAGGACAAACATTTGTACCATAGCAGCTTTATTTAGAAAGAGCAGTACATTTTGCTGTTTACAAGTCTATACTATATAAACAAAACAGACCAAAGCATAAAATATACAACACAAAAGTAAATCATATTCAATAGTGAAGTTAAAACAGACTCATTTTGAAGCTTCAGAACATTCAGAGGTTTGGTCTGATTCACACGCAAGGCACAACGGACTACACCGGTATTTTTGGGGAAAATACTGTATGTTTTGCCCAGTATAGTTGAATTATTAAAGGTGCACTGTGTCATTTTTTTCAGTCGGGGGTCCATCACCTTCTTGTTTCTGTGGATATATCATTGCTCTCCCTGAAATGTTCCACAGTATGACATTAAACAGCTCTACTTCACATCTATTCAATCCCAGGTGGTTTTATAGCTCAAAAATACTTAGAAAAACAGGCATTCTGACTGTGAGCAGGGTTGCCTCTCCACAGATCTGACCTGTAACTTCTTCTGGTTTGGTCTCCATGAAGTTTATTACCACACTGTGAAACATTCCAGAGAAAGCAGCAACATTTCCACGAAGAAAAGCAGTTGACAGACCCTCCAGCAGAAAAGTTACTTTCAATCCCTCTATCCAAGGGTTTTAGTTTTTCCTGTTTCTAGGTAACATTTTGAAGACTTTTGCACCATTCAAAAGATAGAATATAATATTTAATTTATGGTTATTTGCTTTGGTAATGATGCTTATTTTTCTTCATTCTGAAAACAATATATATGATCAAAAATTCAAAATCTGATTGAATTATACTGAATTATAGAATTATAAAGCACTGAAACATGCTTACAGTTAAAAGTCTGGATGTTTTGTGTTATGACCATGGATCTACAAAAAGAACTGGGTAAGACAAGCCCCCCTCTGTCCATGTTGAGGTCGATTAGTGGCCGCTCCATAGGTACATGCAGCTCCCGTGTTCGGCCGACAGGACATCGACAGCTTTCATGAAGGTCGGATCTTGTAGGAGTTCTTCTGTATTTACTTTCAAACATTTTTAAATAGTCAAAGCTCTCGGCTCTGGCAGCTCTGATTGGTCAGAACCGCGCGTTTCTGACTACACACGTTTTGCAGACTGGCACCACCTAGGGCCTCCGCTCAATTTCATTTCTCTCCAGCGACTAGGTCAGGAATCAGAATACACTAAACGGTTCGCAAAAATCCCGGAAGTGCGAATCCAGGCACCAGCCAATCAGCAAAGAGTCATACATTCTGTGTTGGCAACGATTCCCAAGATTGAGGATTTAAAGCCGGAGCAAAGAGAATGTTTGGAAGACGTTATTGCCCTTCCTCTTCTACCTACGGGATTTGGGAAAAGCTTAATATACCAGTTAGCCCTTTTAGCGGCAATAAAATTTTAAAAAAGTACCCGCCTACCATCAAGCGGATGAATTCTAATGCTGCGAAATGCTGCTGATGAATGAGGCCAAGCGAGCACAGGCCTTTGAAAACAATACGACGCCATCTTAGATTTCATATGTCAGATTTTATTATAGTTTTATGATTATGACCAAAGAAAAAATGCTTGTATTCGCTAAAACCAAACTTAAAACTTAAACATCATACAACTGACAAATGATCTTTGAGTGCCGACACATGATTTGAACCAGAAATAGTTTGAACAAAAGACATTCAACACAAAGTACAAAAGTTTCCATTTACAACCTTTTCCAAACATCAAACTCCAAAGGTTTTGATTGATTGACAGAGCATTGCGGCGCGGGCCTTTGCTGATAGCTTCACCTTGTGCATTCATGCTAAATAAAATGCTGACTTGTTAGTTTGGCTCAGACACTATAAACTGTGGTCTGAGACACGTTTGTAAAGCGGCTCTTTGGTGCAGTGAGGGTGACACACTCCAGACACCTCACGCCTCAACACTCACCCTGTGTGGTGTGGTGTGGATGGGAGGGGCGGGGCCTGACGCAAAGGGGCGGGGCTAATCTGTTTCAACTGCACAGGGGTTATCAGAATATTGAGTGTTAAATAACCCACATCTGGACTTACAAAGAAGGGTTAACTAATGTGTTAAAAGAACCCAATACCACGTTTCATTCACATAATTCTTGGTCGAAAGGTCCTATATTACACAAGACGGATTTTTGTGATTTGTAAACTATGTTAGAACGTTTTTATCTCATCAAAAACCTGGAGTTGTGTTTTGTTTTATTCACACATGTTTGAGTAACCCTGCATTATCAGTCGGTCTTGGTAGTTTTCAAGTTAACAGTTACTTTTTACCTTTAATTCAGTGGAGATCGGCAAATCCAGAGCTGAAATTATCCAAACACAATGGAGCACTTCCTGCACCACCACATGACATCACAAGGTGGAACAGTGTTTTCAGTCTGAGAGAAGAACTCAGGGTTTGTGTTAAACATGTGTGAATGAAATAAAACAGATTCACAACGCTCGGAAGCAATGCCAATACCCAAAACGGGCAATAAACAAAGGAAAACAACAGGTCAGAGAGAAAGAAAAACAAAAATAAAACTGAAAAAAGAGCACAGGCATCAACGTTACTGTACATCAGGGGCATAAAAGTGCGATGAGGGCAATAAGAAAACCACAATATAAACACATCAGTGAAACCGCACAGAAAACTCAGGCAATTACTCGTCCTCCCAAAAGATAAAACAGAACCAGAGCATAAATGTAACGTCATATACGAAACGCCCTGCATGTTCTGCAATAAAACATACGTCGGGGAAACAGGGAGGGTGTTTAGTACATGAAAAAAAGGAACATAGGACAGAATGCGAGCAACAAAACACAAAGCGGAACAGGAACAACTCAAATCCGCCATTTCTGAGCAGTGGAAAAGGTTGGGACATTGGGACAGAGGAAAACAAACACCGTTGCTGCATTAAAGAGGCAATCGGAATATGGAAACATGCCCACGGGACGATAAACCGGGACGAGGGGGCTTTTTTACTCTCACACACCTGGGATACTGTCCTGAGGAAGTCGGACCGCAGATGGCGCTGTCGTCCTGCCTCCACCGGTAGGAAAACAGCACCGAAACTTGTATAAATCAGCTGACCGAACACGTCACAGCGAAATAACGAATGTATTTTGCATAATCTTTAACCGTCATGTACCAGATTTGTTGACCTGGTTTGCGGTTAATAAAATCTTTGTAATTACTGGGTGTAACCACATCAAACGAAAACTGACACAAAGCTCAACGTCTTCTCTGTCAGCATAAATAAAGCAAAGTGAAAGTGAAGTATTTTTCCACAGTAGCTTCAGAAAGTGTTGCCATTATTTCACCTCAGATACTTAAAACCATAAAATTAAAGTTACAAGTTAATAGCTTCAATTCCTAACAAAAAATGATAATATTAAAATGTTGAAATTTCTCCCAAAACAACAAATCTCACATAGAATAAGACCTTTTCTCTGTCTGAAATTGAGAAATTAGAAAGAATAGACACACTGCTTTAAAGGTGCTCTGCGTAACATTTCTAATGGAGTGTCTGCCACCTGCTTGTCTCCATGGAAATGTTATTGCTTTGTCTAGAATGTTCCACAGTGTTGAATAAATCTGCCTATAACAAGGGAGAAAAGCAGGTTTCAACACTATGCCACATTACAGTTCAGATCTGTGGAAAGTCGCTCCTATTCACAGAAGGAATTATTGTATTTTTGAGCAATAGAAACACCTGTAAGAATAAATGTTACATGCATATGTTTAATGTCATACTGTGGAACATTCCAGACAAAGCAATAACATCTCCATGGCGACACGTAGGTACCTTTAAATACTTAAGATTGAATTTAAATACACTAAAAAGGTAGAAAATACAAAGTAAAACAAGTATAAAAATTTCAAAACTCTTCTCCTGGCTACTACTAGTATTACTACAATTAATTATTTTTAATGCATTTTCTTATGTTTTATTTCTGTTTCCATATAGACTACTCTATTTTCTGGACTATAAGTTGCTCTGGAGTGTAAGTCCCCCCAGCCAAAAAATGCGCAATGAAGAAGAAAAAAAACATATATAAGTCGCACTGGACTATAAGTCACACTTTTTGGGGAAATGTATTTTATAAAATCAGAGACCAGGAACCAACATTTCATCTTGAAAGTCAAGTTATAATAATAACAGAACAGAGAACAACAGGCTGAACAGGCGTTAATATGTTAATGTGACATATGAACAGTTATTCAGATAATTATAGCATAAACAACAGAACATAAGTTACTAAACTCTCCATCTCACTCCAAATCACTAAATCCATTGAATTCTTCTTCCTCTGTGTCACTTCTGCGTGACCTCTGGAGGTAAACCATAGATCCATGATGTAAATGCAGCATCGCTTCTTTCTGTGTAGCTGTTGTCAGACTCGGCATCAGTTCCACTTAGAAATATTCCGGCCTTTCTGAATCCCGACAGGATGGTTTCGGTGTCACTGAAGTCCAGCCTTTGTCGATTCATCCAGTGACTTTCAGGAAAGTTGCATGACACACCCTCCCGGTTCCCATGAAGCTGTGTTCTCCATCCATTTCCCCCAGTCCCTCACAAGTTTCTCGCTCGCTCCAGGCTTTCTTTCTGCTGCTCGATTAGTTTTTGGCTGAATATTTCACTATTTGCAGCAGGACAGCGGCCATTTATAGAGGAGACATGTGCAGTAGAGTGTGAAGTGACAGTGGTACAGGAGTAATAGTAGTACTAGATACTGACACACAAGCCTAGAGCGCCCCCTCGTGGCTGTCAATCTGAAAATTTTAATATATAAGTCGCACCGAAGTATAAGTCACAGGATCACCCAAACCATGGAAAAAAGAGCGACTTATTGTCTGAAAAATACGGTATTTAAACCCACTGCATGCTGCACTGGTTTATAATTTCTACTTTGAATGAATGAATGAACAGATTTATTGGTGTGCAGAATATGAGAATGAATTCCACCAGTGCACGTCAACATTTCTGAAAACCTCCAAACTAATTGAATCCCACCCCTTTGACCTTTCTGCTACATCTGATATTTATGAGAAAAACACACGCACGCACACATCTGGAGATAGTGTCCAGTCTGCCACACCTCCTCACGGGTCAATCCTTAAACTCACACTTCGTCCCAGATCAAACGCACCCTCCAGACCCTGACCCACTCCCAAACGCACCCCCGCACCCAATCGCCCCTCCACCCTCTCCCTTCTGGACGGCGTTGACCCTGTCCAGACCCTCCCATAAGACAAACAGTCGCGAGCCTCACCCTGGACCTCACAGAGCAGACACCACAGCCCTGAATCACGAGGAGATACAGCAACTTATCTGAGGTCATTCTCAGATCAACTCCGGAGATAACATCAGTGTTAAATTTGCGGTCTGAGCTTGCGTATCTGCTTTGTCAAATGTTGAAATTGCACTTTTACGAGCTTCTAAACACAATATTAAAGTTATATTTTGCCTGGTTCATGCGTGTCATAAGTACGTAATCTTCATTGTCGTGCATCCAAGGCGCTATTGCTCTGAAAATTCTCCAAAACTCTGTACTCACTTAGATTTTTTATTGTATTTTTTTGTTTGTTTTCTTTTGTTTTGGAAACTGTGATACGTGGGTTCGGCAGC
Source organism: Boleophthalmus pectinirostris (assembly GCF_026225935.1). Classification (NCBI taxonomy): domain Eukaryota; kingdom Metazoa; phylum Chordata; class Actinopteri; order Gobiiformes; family Gobiidae; genus Boleophthalmus; species Boleophthalmus pectinirostris. Next base: position 11,936,578 of record NW_026571404.1, read on the forward strand.
ATTGCATTTAGCCACAAGTGGTTTTGGATCAATGTTGCAACAAAATGTAAAATGATGATTCATGAGAGTCAAGGATAACAAAACCTTTCTTACATTTGTTTTTCTTCGGGGTTTTGCGTTCATCTATAAACATATTGGCAGAATGTTCACCAGATGCACGATGCACACGCTGCCAAAAGAGTTTTAAGATCATCTGTACACTCAGGAAAAAATACTAAATTTATTTAACGACACATTTTCAGAAGCCTGTGATCAAAAAGCTCGTTCATGGTCTTGTTTAGGTGCTTGATTTTCAACAAAAAGGTGAGTGACTAATTAAACTACTACTCTGTAAACCCAAATAAGTTACATGAACACACATAAAAAAAGAATGAGGCAATCGATTACCTCAATTATTTTAAGCTGATGAACTTAAAAGTCACAATCTTCTAGGACGTAAAAGGTTGGATACTTGCTACTTGAAATAAAAGTGCTAATTTCTCAACTCGAACATTTGCAGTTAATATGACTCTTAGTTTTTTGTTAAGGCAACTCAATTATTTTCATTTATTATGACTTAAATTTGGGAGTTTTCAAACCACTGGAATAAGTTTAGTTGTTTGGTGAAGCACTTTGAGCATGTACTTTATAAATGAAGTTTATTTTTTAATCATCCCTATTTGAAACAATAGAAATAACAGGACTTTATCATTCTCGGTGTTTAATTACTTCAGTCTACTAAGTTGTACTTCATCTGTATTTTTAATTTACGCTCACTTATACCCAGAGTAGTATTTGTATTTGTTTATTTGTTTAAAAAAAGTTTCAAAAGAAGCACTTCCCGGACCTCCAGAGGATAATACACAGTAGATAGAACTCAGTGCTCTTTGGGAACTCTTTGCCGTAAATTAATAAAGGCATTTTATTTTAACCAGTGAGTGCTTTGGGTTTTTTGCATCTTGTTTATTTGTTTACTCACTTCATTCATAAAGTATAAAAAGACATCAACACAACATCAAACACACAAGAAATGAATGAAAAGGAGCATAAAGAAAAGTTGACTTATGTTATCTGCTGCCTTTTCTCTTTTCCAGACAAAACATCAACACTGACCGTCACTTTAAAACATTTCAAATCAGTGCATTTCAGTTCAGGCACAATTATTAAGCGACTGCAAACAGAAATCTTCACTTTTATGTGCGACAACTTAGTTTTCTTTTTCATACATACACATTGCGCCGGATTGACTTTTTTTAAATGCCATCATTGTACTTGATTCTTTTATATCTTTGTCAAGACTATTTCATAAATTACCTCCTTTCACAGTAATGCTTTGCTCCATAACCTTGGTTCTGAATCGGTTTTTGTTTAACATGTAGGTTCCTTTTAAATTGTCGTGGATTGTTCTCATTTCAAACCATCTTTTTAGTATTTACAGGTAACACATTGCACTTTGCTTTATACATGACTTTGAGGATATTGGAGTCAACAATATCCTGCATTTTCAACACTTTAATTTGAACAAATAATGGGTTGGATGGTTGGTGATAATTCTCAAGGCCCTTTTCTGTAAAATAAATAATGTCTGTAGATCCCTTTAACTGAAAACATATGAGTTAAAATGGCTCAAAAAGAAGAACATGTTACAGCAACTTGACATATTTAAGTTAGTAGGACTATTTCTAGTTTTGAAAGGAACTCAAGTTGAGTTTTCTGTGCATACATTTATTCAACTTTAATTTATTGAATACTTTACTTAACTTTTAATTTTAAAAGCTTTATCGTGCCCAAACAACATTTACATTTGCAACTTTGTGCTTGTTGGCTTTCTTAAGCTGAGCTGTACGTTACTGTACATGTTCAGTTCATGTGTATTTTGAGATAACAACTTAATTTATTTAATTACTTTGAACGTTCGGGTTTACGGTGCAGCTTGTAACTGTCGTTTTATGTGTGAGAGACAGATTGTGTTAAAACAATGACAGTTCAGACAGAGTATCATAGCATCATAAAACGACCCCGCAATCCAGAGCACCAAATACACAAATCCAGCACGACTTCAGTAAACTACAAAGCCGCACCACCCACAGAACACGCAAACACGCACGGCGCAGACAGCGACCGCGCAGCGAAACACACCCGCAGCCACACGCATCACTCCACGCCGACGAGGAACGGAACGGAGGAACGAACCGAAAAAGCGAGTGCAATGTGCCAATCTGAGTCACAACTGAACAACTGAGTCACTGCGACCGATCCGGCGGCCCCAGACAGCACCCTCCCTACACGCCACAACTGAACAAAGCCCAGAGTCACCGTGAACGCGCCAAACAAACAAAACCACTGACCCATCCAACTGTTGTGTTTCGCTTAAAGTCCAGTGTGGTTTATTTGTGAAAAAAGTTCGAAAATAGACCATTTAATGACCGTGCGCCTTATAATCCAGAGCCCGGAAAATACTGTAGTGCTTTCACTTAGCTTCACACCACGTTGAACAGAACTTGAACTTTTATTCCATCCTACATTCTTCTTTGGGCTTGTCTCTTTGTGAGCAGAGCCATGCACGGCCCAGTGTGACCTGTGCTGACCCCGGGGCTCTGACTCATGTTTTCAGACTGAGCTGGAGCGAAGTGTGTGCTGTAAAAACTGAGAGTCCATCACTCACTGCACTCACCTCGGTCTGACCTGCAGCTCTCAGGACAGAAGAGAGTGTCCGGAAGAGCGTGCGTCAGAATCTGGGAATGGGAATCTGCAGCTACCTTCACTAATTGATAATTGTGGAACTAAACGTAGACACTGCTCCATTTGAAGCCTTAATCTTACACTTCGATCTGAACACAATCTGACCCTAAATAATAAAAATAACTTGGCTGGAACTACAGTAGGTGAGCCGAGGTGCGCTGCTAAACAAAACTCTCACGCATAAAATTACATTCACATTTTTACATTTCCACATTTCTTTTTTGACAGTGTTTGTGAATGCATTGTGTCTAAGTGGTTACTGCTGAACATTCAACCAAAGACATGCATGTAGCGAGTCATATCACTGCAAAGTATCAGTATTTGCACCACTGAGTGAAAGATTAAAGTCTGTACGAATGTTTACAAGTTTGTGTGTGCGTACGTGGTTTAATAACAGAAATGAATCCAGTGACTTCCTGTTTAAAATTGCAGAACTGAAAGACCTCTTCATACTGATAATTCACCATAACAAGCAGTAGATTTTAGATTACTTGCTCTTATTGTTGAAAAATGGCCATGCAGTTCCCATTTTGATGTTTGGGGAGTGCACAGAGATGGGGGGTAAGTAAAAGTCAACCAAATCATAACTCAATTATCCATAAAGATTGCAACAGTTTCTACGCCCCACAAAGGTAAAAACTTTAACTTGCCTGAGTGTGAAACTGAGAAACATGACTTCAAAGTTTCTGTTTTGTCCAGAATTTGACACCGAGTTACTCTAATGAAGAAATATATTAAGCTCAAAATTGATCTTTGACCCTTATTTGTCAGTTCTTGTCCTCTGCCTTTGTATCATGACCCATAAATAAGGAGTCATGCAAAAGCAAAAGGCAGGAACATTATCATTATTTACTTGATTTTCCCAGACTTCCATCCATTATGAGAAAACGCCACCAAGGTCGAGTCATCGTGGTGTTTGTTTGAAATGATACAGAAGAGCTTTGGATTTCCTGTTTAGTGCTGATCAGGATCGTGCGGCGAAACTTACACAGATAAACAGTTTGACAGACACATGACTTTGCCGTATAGTGTGTAGTATGAATAAATACACAAAATACAAGGCAAAGGAGAGAAATCAGTTTGTGGACTGGACAGAAATCCTTCTCTAAACAGAAATGGAGACCTTAGACACCATCTGTCTCCTATTGACAACTCCATCCTCAAACCTAAATCAAAACAAACAAGAGAACAATAGGTGCAGCCGGGTCAGGTCCAGAGGTGTGGAGGCTCCATTATGACCCTGAAGAGTTATGATAATTAGACCCCACACTCTGTGCAGGTCAATAGGCCGAACTAAGGACCAGAAACTGTAAACAAGTGGCTGTGTTAGTTTCAGAGTAGTTAGTTAGCTCCTCCCTGCAGACAGACATAAGGAAGTGTCCACCAGCGTCTGACCAGAACTGAAGAAGCAGCTTGGATTTAACCAAAAAACAAAACATTTTGTCCAGTTGACAAGCTGATTTCTCTCCTTTGCCATGGATTCTACCTGGACGACTGAGGGATTTTTCACACACACAATACAAATTCAAGTATAATTGAATACAGAGGTTTATTTATTTAATGTGTTAAGACCCTGTGCCAAGGCTGCAACAAAAAGAAGGAAGCGAGAGTTTGGAGTTTAAAATTAAATCTATTTATTAAGTAACTCACAAACAAAACTTACACTGTTTCTGCCTTTTTCTTTTGCACGACTCCTTATTTTTGGCTCATGATACAAAAGCACAGTACAGGAACTGACAAATAAGGGTCAAAGGTCGTTCTGCCATTTGATGAACACTTTTGTTTCATCTGAATCCTTCTAAACACACTGAGAAGGAAAACCAAACATGGGTTATACAAGGTGACTGCAATCATCGTGAATCCTGAAAACAAGTCCTCACAACTGGAAATCACAAACGACCTACAGTATATTCCCATAAAGTCTCTTGTAAATGTGGTTACCTTGCACGGCCCGGGCTCTTGTGTGTTCCAGTGGTCCCTCTCCACACCGAGCTAATGACAGTGTTTAAGAGCAGATCACATGTCTTTAGTCAGCAAAGAGCCAGAGCGCTGAGTCACTACTACACAAACATCAGCTGCAGCGAACACAGACAAGATGTGTGACCAACAGCATCAGACACACAGGGACAAGGTTATTCCCCTGGATCAGAGTGTAACATGCCGAAAAGGATCGGACTCATGTGTACAGTGGAGAATATTCATATCAAGATTGGAGATTATTTGTTCAATTCCTGGTACAACTACTTTCTATAAGCCTTTGAGCAAGAAACTACACATATACTAATGATTGATCGTGGTAGGCCTTTGGTGCAGTCTTATATTCGGGATGTAACGATATCCCAATCTCTCGGTACGATATTTATTACGATATTTTGAAGAGGCTAATGTAATTGTATGTAGATGAGACACTTTTTTGCTTTTAAAATACCTTGACAAGATTTTGGTGTGAATTATTTCTATCATAATCCCAAGAATTCAAGTAAAAAACATATCCCTTTATGTTGTCTTTACTGAAATGAATCATGGGATATGTAGTTCCCGATGTTCATAAGCTGTTGCTACTATAAAACCATGTATTTAAGCAAAGGAACTTGGGATCCGATATATTGTGACAGCCCAGGGTATTATTGTGAGACTTTTGATGATATGATATCACAGGGTGACCAAACGTCCGTCTTTCCCCAGACATGTCCATTTTTACCATCCTGTCCTGGGCGTTAGGGTTTTTTTCATAAAGTGATGCAAATGTCTGGGTTTTCATTACCGTTCATTGGGGCTTGACTTGTACAAGAAATTCTCCATTTTCTGTCCCGGTCAAGGCAAGTGGGAGACCATGTGCACAGGTTGCGAGGTGAGTGTAGCTCAATGTGGAGGCCCCACCCCCCGCCCCTGGTAAGGTGTCCGGGTTTTCACAAACAGAAATATGGTCACCCTATGATATCATCATATTTCGGTTATTGTTACATCCCTGTCTTATATGATTTCTTCTTGTATATTCTGATAGCCAAATATGTTTTGGCCTTTAAAGGTGCACTGTGTAACATTTCTGACAGACGTTAAGGCCAATTTACAGTCCAGCGTCAAATCATCTGTTTCACGACGCAGAAAGTCTGAGTTGACGTGAACCCCCTATGCCAGGGGTCTCCAACCTGTAGCTCTCCACCCCCTTCCAAGGAGCTCGCCAAGGGATTTCGGAATTATATGATTGTGCTGAATAACAAAAAATGTGGTTATTTACATGCCTATTACCGTTGTAAATGTGTCATTTTGAAGTCAGACTTAAAAAGGACACAACTCAGTGGAATATATGTGTTCTTTCTGTGACAGAGGGGTGTTCTGCTGATGGTGAGTCTGTTCTGTGGTTTTATCGTGTTGGAGATGGTTCATGTTAAACTTTTCAGGGATTATAGGTCTACAGGTTATACGCACAGACCGTATATATGAATGGACCCTAGCGTTTCGGAGGTGAATTACTTCACGTCTCATAGACCTCGATGCAGATCCAAAAATCAAAAACAACGGCGACAAGGCGACAGCGGCAGTGTGTGTTGACTCAACGCAGAACTGTACTTCGGCCTTTACACTGGTTGTTACTAGGGGGATGCTATTGCTTTTGAAATGTTTTATTATTATATTGAAAAATACCTTCAAAACATGCATTCATACTGTGTGTATGGTAGACTCTCTACAGTTTTACCTACTTGTCTCCATGGAAACACATGAATTTTAATGCCATACTGTGAAATATAGGCAAAGCGTTAACGTTTCTATAGGACAAGCCCATAGTGGTGCCTCCAAAAGAAATACTACATACTGTACAACCCATTTGCTGTGTGCCTCATCCGCCCCAAGATAAATGGTGGTTGTTCAATTTCTGCTACTATTACTGTTATTATGTTCTTGGGCAAGACACCTCGCCCGTAACAGTATGATTTAGTGCTTGTGTGATTGATGGTGAGAGAGTGGCAAACATATTTCAACCAGTTTTAGGGTAAAGCTGAGAAACAAAAGATCTGATCTGTGCTGTAATATTGTTTCCTCATCAAAAACAAACCTGGAGTTGTGTTTCGTTTGATTCACACATGTTTAATACACAAACTCTGCATAGTTTAGAGCAGGGTCACCAAACTTTTTTCTCTTTTTTCACATTATCGCTCCTGACTGTGATGGGGGTCGGGGTCGGGGTCAGGTTGGCCGTATAACAGAACTGTACCAACCTGACGACACAAATTATATTCTTTCAAAACTGCCACACTTTCTTTCAGAGGTGGGACCAAGTCGTCATTTTGCAAGTCTCAAGTAAGTCTCAAGTCTTTGACCTCAAGTCCGACTCAAGTCCCAAGTCAGATACAGCCAAGTCCAAGTCGAGTCTCGAGTCACTGGCCCATAAGTCCAAGTCAAGTCCAAGTCATCTGCTTTGGGCTTCAATTCTTTTCAAGTCTTTAAACCAAAAGTACCAAATACAGCTAATATAGACTTTTGCAATTTATATGAATTTTAAACTAAACTGTGCTTAAAAAGTCATAGTATATTTACATGTATTTATAGAGTATATAAGAGTTTTAGAAATGCAAATGTTTCTTTTTAAATGTCTTGACAAGATCTGAGTGTGAATCATTACGGTCAAAACAGAAAGAATTCAGATTTAAAAGTACTTCTCAATTCTTCTCAAGTCACAGTCAAGTTCCAAATCAGCGACCTTCAAGTCCAAGTCGAGTCCCAAGTCTTAGTCCATTTTATCAGGTCAAGTCTCAAGTCCAAGTCACAACTTGCACGTCCCCACGTCTGGTTTCTTGACATATCAGAGAAAATGCACGGTCCTTACTCTGAACAAAAAAATAATCAGTTGTCCACTGTTCTTTGAAAACTCGTCACTCTCTGTCAAGTTTTTGTACTTTAACACTCGCCATTTTGCTGTCCTTAACTGCACTAGGGAACTCTCTGCCTGTGCTTTGACTGTCACTGTTTGATCTCGAGCTTGTCAGGTGATGAAAATTCTGCTGCAAATGTAAATACGTCATATAATAATTTAAATATAAACATAAATACTCCAAATATTATAAATAATATCACTTTTAATTGAAAAAATCAACAAAATACAAGATGCAGACATGTTACTATTCGCCAAAAAGTAAAGAAAAAGTAGTAATAGAACAAAATGGTAATACAGGAAGTGCTCCACTGTGATTTTAAACTCCATACAGCCTTCACTAGAATCATTTGGATGATTTCAGACCTGGACTTGCCAATGTCTTCTGAACAAAAGTCAAAACGTAGCTCTTAGTTTGAAACCTTTGAAGATGTAGACAGATAAAATGTTACTCAAACGTGTGTGAGTGAAACTAAACACAACTCCAGGTCTGTTTTTGAGGAAGTAACATTATAATATGTCTTAAAGCTCACACAAGACTCAGCTTTGCGTAATCTTTAAACCATCTTTATTCTAATTCTCTGGAGTTAATACAATGCATGTCTTTACACGAGATAAATGACAATGATGGTACAGCACAGTTACACAAATCTTCCGAGAAAATACAACTCATTTCCTTCTTCTCGTTCACACAGGGCCAAACACACACAATTACACTGTCAGCCTTCAAGGTCACTGTCATAACACGGGACATCCCACGCAGACAGGAGCTCTGACCCACCACAGCCTCTGCTCCGGCTCGACCTGGACCAGGGGGCAAACCTGACCAAAAACCATCTTTACGGAGATTACTAACCTTCACGACTAATTAGAGAGGTGTTCCATTTGGTGTGTTGAAAAAGCGGTCAGAGCAGGAGCCAATGACAGAGCAGCAGTGTCCCCATATCACAGGGATGCGGTGGGCTGTTTGGACGGGGCGGTCTCTCATGTGGGCAGGCCCGGGGAGACACGCACAGGAGATGAGTGGGTGGACGCAGCCGTGTGTGGCGCAGTGTACACAGTTCTCAGTTTGTTTGTTATGCTCCATCTGCACAAAGTGTATTTAAGCTTATTATGGTTCATTATTGCAGCTAAATATAGAAGAAAAGCTGACTGAATTGACACGTGTTGAGGTAAGGGGATCCCCAGCTGGAAAGGATAATGCCAAGGTAAACCGTATTCCCAGCAAACACTCATTACATAATAGAGGCATGGACTGGCTGAACTGGACTTTACATGTGAGCTGCTTTCCTGCATTAAAAAAAACAAAAAAACGTCTTTCAAACCTGGAAATAAATCATCTTATTTTCTATGTTCTAAGTTATTAATTGATAAAATAAATATCTAGAACCTAAAATAAACATTAAAATACATAATAGATCAGTTGCTCTGGAGATTTATGTGTATTTTTGTGTAATTAAAACATAGTTAAGGCGCACTATACAGATATGACTTGGCCTGGAATGTTCCACAGTATGGCATTAGTGAGTATTAGGGTTGGGCGGTATCTAAATTTTGATGTTGTTAAACCTTCTCAGCATTTTACCGGGTTTGACTAATTAAGAATTATTTTGTAGCTTGCACCTACACCATTCAGAAATAGAATATCAAGCATTACATGTACATCAGGGGCGTAACGATATCCACGTCTCACGATGCGATATCGTCACGGTATGAATGTCATGGTATGAATGTCATGGTACGATATTTCTTGTGATATCGTGGGAAAGCTCTTGATATGGTGGGGAAACTCACAGTTAGGGATGTAACAATATCCAAATTGCTCGGTATCATATTTTCACGATATACATCTCACAGTACAATATTTATTGTGATATTTTGTGAAGGCTAAACAGCTAAAACTGTTAATATGTGACTTTTTCCTCTTAAAATGTCTTGACAAGACTTAATCCCAAGAACTAAGACTTTTAAAAGTGCTTAGAACTGTTATTTCTTATTGTAGTCTGCGCTGAAATGGAGCAAAGGATCATGGTCTATGTAGTTCCCTTGTATTCGATATATTGTGATGGTCCAAGATATTATTGTGAGAAATTTGACGATCCAATTTCACGATATTTTGGTTATTGTTACATCCCTAACGTACACCATTAACAACTTGTTTTAACATTTTTAAAGCGCAAATGTAACACGGAACGTAATTACATAACAACAAGTTGTACGAGGCGAGCTGAAGTGCACTTCCAGTTTAATCAACACAAATAAATTAGCATAATTTAAACAGCTCTACAGTATCTTACACTCTTATCAACAGTACTTAGAGGCTTATAATAATAAAAAAAACACTAATAATAAAAGAACAATAAATAACAAATGCAGTAACAAAAATATAGGTTATAGGCTACAGCGTATCGTCTCAGGTCTGTTGGTTTATTTACCCGTCATACATATTTTGCATACAAACCCGTCAACATTTGCTGCCCCTCCACTGTCAGTCGGTCAGATTCCAGAAGTACTAGTATTTTTTTGGAGGGGGACCAACTCGCTTGCGGCCTGACTTGCCGTCTTGTCTTGGTCTCCCTTATGAGCGTCACGTGAGAACGGAACGAAACTAATCGAACGTCACCTCCTCAAGCAGTTAAAAGAAACATTATAGATACTATTAGTTTTAAATCGTGATAGCATTAAATTGAAATTAATTTAGCTATCAGATTTTACAAAATTATGGTAATGAAACTGATACTGTTTCTACTTTTTGATACCGCGGGACACCTTAATACGGTATTACTGCCCAACCTTGGTGAGAATGTGTGATTTTGAAATAATAATAATGATTTAAACTGGGGATGCTCAGATAATAACACTGGTGTAAGATAAAGGCGCCAATTTTGCGGTGTCAGGTATTGGTGTACTGGGCCTTTAATTTGAAGCAATATGATTATTTACTGGCTGATGTACACCTAGAATCTCCCATAATGTTTAAAATTGTATCCATACAAACTTGTTTTGTAGTTGCTTGTAAGATAATCATAATTACATATTGGTTAAATGGTTGGTTGGTTACACCGCGTGAGTTGTGTGGTCCTCTGTGTCTTTTATTTATTTTACTATTTACTGCTTTTTTGGATTTTTATGTTTTTTGCTTTTGTTTGATTTTACTAGTTTTATTGTTTGAGGACTGGTGTGACCAAATTTTTGCAGTTTATGTTTTTGTGCAGCACTTTGGAACCTGCTTTGTTTGTAAAATGTGCTATAGAAATAAACAGGATTTGGATTTGAAGTTCACTGTGTTTTTTTGCGGGGGGAAAAAGGCCATGCAGTTTATTTGTTGTCGCTGTTCTACTTAGGAATGCTTCATGGTGACAAAATGCAGGACAGTGGCTTTTTCAGCTCATACTTCTATCAGCTGTTATGGAAATGTGGTTTCACAGTAGAGACGCTGTGGAGTGTTCTTAGTGTTCTTAGAAAACCGGGGTCAGACTCCAGCAGATCATCCATGTCCACTCCACATGTCCACTCCACAGTCATGAGGACGTGTTTTCTGTCAAACCTACAATTCATCACATGCTGAGGAAAGTGCACTCATGGCGACCTCTCTACTTGCAATGAAAAACACTTCTAAATGACTGAACCTCGGATCTTAAAATATGTTATTGCTTTCTAGGAAATGTTACACAATACGGTATTATGGCATTCATTTACAATCCAGTTACAGTTGTTTTCTTGCTCAGAAACCTTGAAAATCATCCTCTATACCAGGGGTGTCAAACTCATTTTGGTCCGTATCCAACCTACTTTGATCCCAAAGGGGCCGGATCAGAAAACTCATGTCATATAAACCCCAAAAATAACAATAAGTTCAAATATTTGTGCAGAGAAACAAAATCTATTACAGAAATCTTTTTTAATTGATGAATCTTTCTTTTACAAAATATTATAATATTATGAACAACCTGAAACTTTAAGAAAAATACAATTTTAACACAAAGTTTTAACATTAACTTGTTTGCTAATAGGAATAAGTCAATTTTTCTTGGAAAATCCTGCACTCGGCTCCGCTTTTCTCATTTTTGACATTTTTCTGATGAGGGTGTCACGGTCAACAGTCAAAACGATCGTCCTTTAAGAGCGTTTGGAAAGAGACAAGTCTTCATTTGTGCTGCTCTGGTGGGAGGGGCCACGTACAGAGACGCTGGAGACGCTGCTGTGATAAACACCACAGAAAATTACCAATATTTTAATAGAAAATATAATTCAAATATTTTAGTAGAAAATCAGCCGAGGGCCAGAATAAAGGTCTTGGAGGGCCGGATCTGGCCCCCGGGCCGCATGTTTGACACCTGTGCTCTATACTCTTACAGTGAGTGGGGTCGCCTCTTTAACAGATCTGACGTGTAACTAGGCCCAGTGGTGTCGCCTGCTTGTCTCCATGGAGATAGATACTAAATATTTCAGGTCCTATATTGCACAACATTGATTCTTGTGAGCTTTAAGCCAAGTTATAATGTTGTAATCTCATCAAAAAACATACTTGGAGTTGTGTTTTCTTTCATTGACACATGTAACGCTAGTCTGATTCATCAGCCGGTTTCACTTCGTAGAAACTGTCTGACCTCACGGCATTGGGATTCGTTCACTCGATGGTTGGCGGGTACTTTTTTAGTTTAACCAGTCGCTGCTATTTGGTCATGACGTATGTAATGCACCAAACCCCGTGGGAAGAAGGGCAATAACGTCTTTCTCTTGATAAAATTCACCAAACATTCTCTTTGTTCTGGCTTTAAATCCTTGATCTCGGGAATCGTTGCCAACACAGAATATATGGCTTCGTCTACATCCATTTCGACTGCGTTGTTCCCCAAAAGGGACCCAGACAGGTGCTTGAGTTTGACGTCATGGCTTCACAACTCTTCGCTGATTGGCCGGTGAATGGTCTACAACTTCCGTGGTTCTCGCAAATCGTCTCGTGTATTCCGATTCCTGACCTAGTCGCTGGAGAGAAATGAAACTGAGCGGAGGCATTAGACTAGGTGGCACCAACCTGGCTAATGTAACCCTGCATCATTAGGCGATCTGCATCCCTAAAGCTCAAACGCTCTGTTCCACCTTGTGATGTCATGTAGTGGTAGTTTTCAAGTTACTATTAACATTTTTAGTTCAATAGAGGTTGATAATTCCAAAGCTGAACTAATCCAAATGATTCTAGTGGAGTTGTATAGAGTTTAAAAACTTAGGCTACGGATACACTGAAACGAATCACTGTATTGCCGTATCGGAAACTATTTGCATCCACACACTTCGTTTCTGTGTCCGCAATCCTTCCCTATCCACACAGCTTTGAGCTTATTTGTTTACATTTTACAGAAACGAAACCTAAAACCACATTGCTAATTTGCATAAAGTGAGCACTCAAAAAACTGCTCGCTATTGTGCACTGATGTGGTTCAGCTTCTGTCGCACTAAAGGACACGACTCGGTGGATTGTATGTGTTCTTTCTGTGACAGGAGATTGTTCTGCTGATGGTGAGTCTGTTCTGTGTTTCTATCGCGTTGCAGATGGTTCATGTTAAACTTTTCAGAGATTATACATCAGCAGGTCATACACATAGACCGTATATATGAATGGACATATATTCTAGCCTCTTAGCGTTTTGGCAGTGAATTACTTCGTGGTGCATAGACCTACATCAGCGTATCAGCGTTTTCAGGCGTCCACACAGTGCCGGATCAGATCCGTACTCAGATGAATTCGTGGGAGCTGGCGGCTCTGTCTCTGGAGCCATTTTCCATGCGATTAGTGTGGACAAACACTTCATCCACAACGAAAACGATTCGAATACGCATTAGTGTGGATGAGGCCATAGTGGAGCTTTTCTTGTATTACCGCATGACATCACAAGGTCAAATGAAATGAAATGTTTTCTGTTTGAGAGAAGAGCTCAACATGTGTGAATGAAACAAAACACAACTCCAGGTCTGTTTGTGATGAGGAAACAACACGATAACATAGATGAGAAAATAGCATTATAAAAGCTCTTTAATGCCATACTGTGGACTATTCTAACACATTATATCTCCGCTGGGATAAGCAGTTGGCTAGAAAAAAAAGTTGCATTCACAAAACTGGCCTTACACATTATAAAGAGCAGCTCCATTTTCCATTCTGAGATCACATATCGAATCTGGCATCTGTCACTCTGGTATTTGCGCCATATGCCACGATAAAACCTCCCAAATCTGGAACCGCCTGGAACACATATTACAAACAGAACGAGATGACTAGTCTTACGATACAAAACACATTCAAATCCTGACGTTTTGAGACTCTACAGTGCTCTCCTCGGTTTGCATGCAAGGTCCGCACTTCTCTAACTTTGCCCTTAGTTCCCATGGACTTTAACTACAGGCTTGTGCAGAAAATGAGCACCTTAAGCCGGCCTAACCACGCTGCAGAGTGACCAGGGCACGGCAGCTTCTGATTGGTGGAATATTGACAGATGTGGGCAGTGATTTGCGGGTCTTTTAATTCAGGTTGTAATTTGCAAAGGGAAATGTAGGTGATTCAAGTTGTGTGTTAGAGAAGGAAGACTGTGAGTGCTGCCGTGTTTGAGCAAGATCATAATGTTGCTCGCATTTTGTCACTGCAGTTAACGGCTCCTTTTGGACTTGCACAGATCTACTTTAGACGTTGTGTTTGGAATTTATTTAAACTTATATTTTTTAGACCAAGACCTCATTAGGGCTGTGGGCCTTTAGCGGTTTTGTTGATTGGTCAGTGGTCTTAAAAGGCTCATATTGCGCTATTTTTTTATCTGTTATGATGTTGTTTCCTCATCACAAACATACCTGGAGTTGTGTTTTGTTTCATCCACATGTTTAACACACATACAGGAGGTGCTCCACTGTGTTTTTAAACTCCATACCCCTTCACTAGAATCATTTGGATCATTTTCGCCCTGGAATTGCCCATCTCTACTAGACTAAATTTAAAAAGTAGCTGGAAAACGACAACTTTGCAACATCACAAGGTGGAACTGAGCATTTTAAAGGTCCTATATTATACAAAAAAATTTACTCTTGTGAGCTTAAGCCATGTTAGAATGTTGTTACCTCCTCAAAAACATACTTGGAGACATTTTTGAGTAACCGTTTATTATTAATCTGTCTAAATAATCTGAAAGTTCACTTAAAGGTTGTATAGAGGATTTTTTTAAGGGATGAGAAATACAGCAACAGTCCTTGTGCGCATTCAGAATTACCGTTGACCTGTCTGGAAGTAATTCAGCGACGCGTCAGTTTTTAGACCCTTCGTCTGCTTCGGTCGCGCCATCGCTGGACGAGATCTCCAAGAATCACCTCAGTTTGGCTTTGCTACTTTTCCACTTCTCTTCTTCTTTCAGCGACCTCACTGACTTTCTTTTGCGGTGAACCGGTCGTGGATTCTCATCCACCATCACAACAAACTGCGAAATGCGAGGAAGCGACAGTTCGAAAATGCCTCTAAGAACCGCTGCATAAACCACATAATCCCCGCGCTCCGATGAGTCAGTTATACTAGGGAGTTTGATTGACAACCTAACAGCCAATAGAAAATGAGGGAGCCTCGTTTTCTATTGGCTGATGTTTATCTGGCCTCACTACGTCCACAGTTGATAGATTTTCGTTCTTTTTTTTTTTGGTCATCATAATTACAAAGCTGCTGCGTCTCTGTAATGGTATTTTAATCTTTCACTGACAGTTTGAAACTAAAAAAAATCCTCCATACAACCTTTAATAGTTGATATTACTGGGATTATAAGGAATTATTTGGGCCTAAACAAACAGAAAGTGAGGTGGCCAGAGTCTTGGGGACAGTTTAATCTGCTGTTTCACTTATAATAGATCTACTTCTCTGTATGCAGTTTATAATTTTGAGAGCATTTGTCAGTACCGCACCACTTCCCCTTTTGAGCTGATTAATCAATGCACAAATAGTTCATACAGTATTTTCAGTTTCAATACAGATGTAAAGTCAAATATATTTTTCTTGTTCTGTTTTTCACAAGCTGATGACACTTCCTCCCTGTGTCCTGAACTTCCTCTGCTCACTGGAGTAAAGTGTCGTCTGTGGTGAGCACATGATGGTGACTTTGTAGAGTGAACAGATCCAAAGTTCAATACATCTTCCTCCTATGAATGTCAGATGTTAATAGGTTAGATCTTCTGCAGTGGACGCCGCAAAACAAATGCCATTATGCTTTGTTAGTGAATTAGAAGTTACATAAATTATTTAACTTGGTTTTGACACACAGTACGTAAGTGTTGCAGATGATTGCAGTTCTGTGCTCATGTTGCTATCACACCATCTCCTCGCGCTTTTATTCTGGTAGTCAACATTTTGGTACCATTTGCTATGCATCGAAGCTGCCGACAACTTGTGATGATGATGTTTGCGGCAAAGTCATCTCCCATTGGGCACAGCAGTGTTGTAACATGGAAGTTAGCAGACTTGTTTTTTTTTTATTAAGTCAATTTAGATCAATGTTGCGATTTAAAATGTCCAGCAGTGTGATTCTGAAGTGCAGCGCGATCGGGCAGTTGTCACGCTTACTGTGAGGTGTGGAGCTCTCCGTCGGTCCTTTCTCCTGCGGTCACCTCTGAGCCTGTCCTAATGGTTCAGTTCTTGTTTAGTCCTGGTTCAGTTCTGGTTTACTCCTGTTTTACTCCTAGTTCATTCCTGGTTTAGTCCTCCTCTTCAGTCCTGGAATCAGTCCTAGGTTAGTCCTGGTTAGTCCTGGTTTAGTCCTGGTTCAGTTTGGTTTACTCCTGTTTTAGTCCTAGTTCATTCCTGTTTAGTCCTCCTCTTCAGTCCTGGAATCAGTCCTAGGTTAGTCCTGGTTAGTCCTGGTTTAGTCCTGGTTCAGTTCTGGTTTACTCCTGTTTTAGTCCTAGTTCATTCCTGGTTTAGTCCTCCTCTTCAGTCCTGGAATCAGTCCTAGGTTAGTCCTGGTTTAGTCTTGGTTCAGTTCGTGGCGGATGCAGCGCAAAAGTTTGATAATGATAATGGTGAAGAAGATTAAGACTAGTCTCAGTTGCTTTCGTTTCATACGTAAAGGTCTATCGCTCCAAACCTCTAAACTATTCATGAACGCAATGATCTTCTCTCATCTATCTTATTGTATCACCTCATGGTCCCAGGCCTCCTCAACTACATTAAAACCGCTTTGTTCATTATACAAACTGACCCTTAAGATCCTTGACAAAAAGCCCAAAAACTGGCACCACTGTGAAATTACAAAGAAACATCAACTTTTTAACTTTGAAAATTTTATCAATTTTAACAATCTTAAATTATTTTTTAAGTGTCTTAACCGCAATACACCATTACACTCAGAATTTGCCAGGACCATAAAATGTTCACACAGAACGAACACAAGAGGCGCTACTAGTGGTAATTGTGTTGTTCCTAGGTACAGGACGGCTCTTGGTCAGTCCTCGTTCTCTTTTAAAGGGGACAGTCTGTGGAACGGTTTAACAGCTCATTTAAAATAGGAAACCAACTACAACAAATTTAAAAGGAAATTAAAGTTATTGTATGTTTCCAGTCAAAACTGCATCCACTGAAAATCTACTGTATATATTTTATCTGTATGTAATTTATGTGTCTTGTACTCTCTGTTTTTATGCATGTAGTTTATATTTTTATATGGACAGGTGTTGAAAACTAGCACTTGTGCTAAAACACTCAAAGCAATGGATCTAGCTTGTCTAATGCGATTGTGATGTCCTTAATAAACATAAACAAATAATGATAATCTTGAGTTAACAGGTGGGATCGGTGTTGTACTGCGCGGGTCTCCAAAAACGGACCTGTGCTGCGCTGTAGGGCTCCATTACAGAATAAATGAATCTTCGGTCCATTACATAAAGAAGAAGGAAAATAACGGTAGGATGACAGCAGCAATACGTTTTAAGAAGGATGCAAAAAGGGTTGTAACTGTCCTGTGTGAGAAAAGTGTATAAAGTGTGTGGTGAGGGGTTTTACAGCCTTAAAACAGATATAATAATTGTAAAATATAAAGCTGACTACTTCGCGGATTTCACCTATCGCGGGTTATTTTTAGAACATAACACCCGCAATAAATGAGGAACCACTGTTTATACACACACTTAACTGGTCACGGGTTTTTGATTTGGTCGTTATATTTTACACACATTTACTGCTGGCATGTGTGTTCCCAGTGCATCCTTCCCCACGTGATTCTGTGTGTGTGTGTGTGAGTGACAGAGGTTAAACGGCGAAGATGGGGGTTTTCTGCGATCGGAAACGGTGGTTAGAAAAGAGGAAGTATCTGCTGATTTTATTGTAGTAGCGGTCTGGAGATAGACGACCAGCTGCGGTGTTGAAAGATCTGCCGCTCAAAACTCACTCGCGTAAGCCCCACCTGTTTCCCCGTCGCGATCGATAGCGGCTTTGGAGCCCGGGGGAGAGAGCGAAAGGGAGAGGGGGCCATCTGGGGGAGGGAGGGAGCAGTGCGGGTACAGCAGGCCGACACGACCCGCGGGACCTTTGGGTGTCAGGGGGCGCTTTGATCCGACGCCCCACCCATGCGTGTTTACGGGGGTACGCTCTTTCCCCTCCTTCCAATCCCTCCCTTTTCGCGGGCACCAACGACCAGGCCGGGACCCCCGCCGCACTTCCAGTCCCCCCCCCCCCCCCCCCTCCCTCTGTGATCCTCTGGGACAGGTGAAATAGACACCCCCCCTCACACACACACACACACACACACACACACACTGTACCATATGCTCACTCCAGATTCCCGCCAAAAACACAGGAAACACATGCAGAGGCCCACATGCATTGATATTCCGCGCACAGAGAGGCAGAGGGGGGAGGAGGGTTGTTATTCTGAACGGCCGAGGCAAGAGGACCATTTCTGCTCTCACCACGTTTCTTAGATTAAATTAAATGCACATAAACTTTTTACGATTTCGCTCAACGTTAGAATGGAAATAAGGAATGTAATGGCATAAACAGATCCAAACATAACGAAAATACTTAATTCACCAAAGCGACGTCTTTACTGTAAGAGCACCATTGCTGTTTTTCTGATTTACTGATTTGACTGTGTAAGTTAAAGGTGTATTGTGTAACTTTTCTGGCGAAGGATCCGTCAAATGCTTTTCACCGTGGAGATGTTATTGCTTTGTCTTGAAAATTTCACATTCAACCTTTCTATCTTCATGGAGACCAAAACCAGACCAAGAATGTCACAGAATCAGCGTCAGTATGTCTGTTTTTCTAGGTATTTTTTGAGCTATAAACTCACCTGTAATTGAATAAATGTAAAGTCGAGTTGTTTATTGTCACAGGTAGAGCAATGACATATTAATAGAAACAAACAGGTGATGGACTGCCAACCAAAAAGTTATATAAACCTAAAGACGTTCATTTTGTCTTCTTACTGTATGTGCTTCAAGTGTGTTTACCTTGTTGACATGTTTCGGCTGCTGCTGTTGTCATCTTCAGAAGTGTCCCCGGTGTTGGTGGTGACGTGTCGTATATCAGCTGTTGTTACTTCCTGTAGACGTGGTCAGCCTGATGGACCTGGCAGGATGCTCAGACTGACCACACTTCCTGTCGTCCAGTGTTCTGTGGAAAACGGCGTGTGAACTTGTTGCTTTCTGATCCAATGACACGTGCCCCGTCCCAATCCATAATGTGGTTATTCTTTAACAGTGGTCTGAAATGGTGGATTTTAGGTTTTCCTGTTCTGCTTTGTCTTTTTGTGTTCTGGTTGAGTCTCCCTGATGTTTCCTTTTCACATTCCTTTTGGTGTTCATCACCAAAACACCAAAATGTCAGGCCGCTGTAAAAGAAATAACCACATTATGGATTGGGACGGGCACAGGTCACTGGATCGGAAAACAACAAGTTCAAACGCTGGAAACGAGGCACGGACAGCATTGACCGTGATGATGGACCATTCCTCCTTTCACACACCTGGGACACCCTCCTCCAGAGACACCGGGCGACAGGAGGCGTGGTCAGTCTGAGCGAACCTGCCAGGTCCATCAGTCTGACCACGCCTACAGGAAGTAACAACAGCTGATATACGACATGTCACCACCAACACCGGGAACAGTTCTGAAGATGACAGCAGCAGCAGCCAAAACAAGTCAACAAGGTAAACACACTTTACTGTATTGTCTTTAAAAAGAAGCCAAAAAGTTATAGTTATAGTATAAGTTATAACTTTTCAGCCTAAAATTTAGCTAAAATAAAAGCTTGCAATTAGAAATTCAGTTCGGCCTAAATAAACATTTGTCCAATTGACACTGAATTTCTCCTTTGCCGTGGATTCGACCTGGGCGAATGGCGGATTCTACACATAAAATAAAAGCTTTTTCATTTCGGATGTTTTTATTTTATTGCTCTAAAAATATCAAAAAACATGGACTGTTATTGTAAACGGGTTTACATCTCCACAAACCTTACTCTTACTATTCCAGATTATCTCCCATTAAACTTATCTATCTTCACGGAAAATGTACTGAAGCATGGTTTTACCTTTCTGTATCCAGAGAATCATGAAGGTGAAAGTTACACAGTGTTGCTTTAATAAACACAAAGCACAGAACAGTCACAGTTTCTATTACAGTATAATTATAGAACATTAGATATACTGCATACTTTCAACTGCCTCAAATATATTAAATATCTACAAAATTGTACCCTATCGGAACAAAAATATAATTATTACACCAATAAAACCATTCAGATGTAAATTATCTGTTACAAAACAACAGTTTTCCATGACATGGATATGCAAGGATTCCTGGAAACGAGGACTTGTAATTTCACATTGCCAATGCTATGGTCCATTTCCTTCAGATTTAAAGATGCACTATGTAACTTTTAAGCTGGGGGTCCATCACCTTCTTGTTTCTATGGAAATGTAATTGCTCTGCTTGGAATGTTCCACAGTATGGCATTAAACAGATCTACCTTACATTAATTCAAGTGGTTTTATAGCTTGAAAATACCTAGAAATTAGGCATTCTGACAATTAGTGGGGTCGCCTCTCCACAAATCTGACCTATACCTTGGACTGGTTTGGTCTCCATGAAGATAGAAAAGTTTAATGCCACACTGTGAAGCATTCCAAACAAAGCAATAACATCTCCATGAAGAAAAGCATTTAACAGACCCTTCAAGTTACCATGTTTTTCGGACTATAATTCGCACTAGATTATAAAGCGCAATATCAATAATGTTGAATTCTCAAGTCTATTTTCATTATATTATAAGGAGCATTAAGCGAAACAAACGGACGACACTTGAGACGGATTCTTAGCCCAGGCATCCATGATCCATTGGTAGATCGTGACGTAATTCGTCGGTGTTGCCTCCCTGTCTTGGTGAATGTTTATTATGAATCTGAATGTAAGTGGATAATTTAAGTTTGGATTTGTATTTCCTGCGAGGACGACTCAAACATATATTGAGTAATAATGTGTTTAATGCAGCTTTGCGCGCATTTGTTTATGTTTTACAGAAGCAAAACTTAAAACCACATGGCTCATTTGCATAAACTATAATCACTAAAAAAACAACTTGCTCCTTGTGCACTGATGCAGTTCAGCTTCTGTCAGACTAAAGGACACGACTCCGAGAGGCTCCTGACAATCCATCAAGCGGTGTGTCTTCGTATCTTACCAAAGTTGTACTAAAACATTTTGACAGAGTTTTGAGCGCCGAGTACCACATAAAATCAGTTCGAGGTCAGTAACCACAACCAGAATGAATACATAAGACGCGCTGTCAATTTTTGAGAAAATTTTATGATTTTAAGTGCGCCTTCTAGTCTGAAAAATACGGCAATCACCAGTACATTTCCCACTTTGCTTTGAAACTATCAGCAGTATTTCTTTCTACACTGTGCACAAACTAATACTGAATCAGTGTGTGTTCTTTGCTTTTTAGTTTTCTACATCTCCTGCTATGACAGAATGCCTTTGCTGTGTGAAATCATTGGACCGAGTGAGCGATGCGAGCTCTGTGTGGCCTTATATTTACAGACTGCGTGCTAAAAGACCCTTCACGCTGCTCCAGACAGCAGTTTATTTCATTTCAAAGTCATGCGGCCACATCCATTGCGTAAGTGTGTAAAACTCTGAAGACGTAACTCTCGAGATTTAACATGAATAATAGTGACCAAATCAAAACCATATAGCATGAGGAGATTTGGGTAAAAGTACAAAAGAGGAAATAGCTTAAAGTGGACACACATTTACGTAAAGGTAATTCTGTAACATTAGCGTGCCGGTGTTTAATCAGATTTATGAGCGGGAGGTTCATGTGGAGTTGAAATGTGTTCAGGTTTAAAGTAAAGTAAAGAAAAAAAACAAAGAAGGCTGACGGGGAAACCACAGCAACTGACACATGGACACTGACAGTTACAAGCTGAAGGGAGTGAGGGGAGCAAAATAACAACTGCGTATGAGTTAGTGCTGTGGGAGGGTCTGGTGACTGTTTTCACTGCTAGTATATGATCCTGTTCTCGGAAGCACTGAGGAATTCTTCAGCTCAAGATGTGACTTCATATGATTTAGAACTAGTTTTACATTTAGAGACTGAAATGTAGCACGGGTCTCGTTTTGTTTAAGTTATAGTTTTGTCCAAGAAAGTGAAAAAAATAAAATAAAATTCTTCATTATTTGTCTCCGAAACCAAAATGAAAAAAACTTTGCGCCGCATATGGACTGAACAAGGACTAAACCAGGACTGATCCCAGGACTGAACAAGGACTAAAGCAGGACTTCAACCAGGTCTAAACCAGGACTTTACCAAGAGTGTCGGGACGGGCCCAGAGGTGCGCCCGCGTAGACTGTCAGGTAATCAGGACAGACCGGGACTGAAACCAGGACCAGACCAGGACTGAGAGTGGGATCAGAGTGGAACTGAGACCAGGCCCAGACCGGGACTGAGACCAGACCAGGACCAGACCAGGAATGAGAGTGGGACCAGACTGGGACTGAGACCAGGACTGAGACCAGCATCAGACCAGGACCAGACCTGCACTGAGACTGGGACCAAACTGGGACTGAGCCCGGGACCAGACCGGGGCCAAACCGGGACCAGACCAGGACTGAGACTGGTTTACTCCTGGTTTAGACCTGGTTTAGTCCTGGTTCAGTTCTGGTTTGGACTTGGTTTACACCTGTTCAGTCCTGTTTTAGTCCTGGTTCAGTTGTGGTTCCGTCCTGGTTCAGTCCTGTTTTAGTCCTGATTCAGACCTGGTTCAGTCCGTATGTGGCGCAAAATTCCGGCACCGCAGTTTAAGTTACGGAAATGGGTTTTTTCCATTATTCCTTTAATCACAAAAAAATCACTGAAAAAATCTGTTGTTATCCGTTTTATTCAGTTTAGTTTTGGAGACAAATAATGAAGAAAATAGTTTTGTTTTGTTTTATTTTGACAAACAAATGAACAAATGACACACAGATTGTCCAGGTTTAGGCTTCTTTTGTTTTTGTAACCGTTTATTTAAACAACACTAGGTGAAACAATAGAATATTACAACAACACAATAGTAACATTACATTTCAGTTACTTCATTTTGTAGTGAAGTGAAAGAAAATAATAAAAAGGCGGAATGACGTGTTAACTGTGTGTATGTGTAGTAGTACTGAGACTGAGAGTTAAAAAAAAAAAATAATAATAATAATAGTAACATTATGTTCTTGTTAACCCTGAGTCAGTAGTCCAGATCAGTTTTTTGCTTTACAAGTTTAGGCCTCGTTATTGGTTTAGATTAGGTTTTGTTTGTCTTTCTCATGATTAACCCCAACCTTGACTTAGTCCTATAATCTCTATAATTCGTTAATATAATAATAAGTTTATTGAGTATTCAGTCGTTTGGTAATACACATTTGACGTTACCCAATCATAATTTAATTTAGATCTTGCAGATTTACCGTAGACTTTTTAAAATCCCATATATGGAGAAAACACTAACGCCGACTGTATTTGCCTCCAGTGAGCCGTTATTGCTTTGCCCGGAATGTCACATAAACGGCTTTAAATGAGTTTATCTTTACGGAGACAAACATGAGAGGGGACCAGGTCAAGTAACAGGTCAGATCTGTGGAGAGGCAACCCCGCTGTTCATAAGAATGTATACAGTACTTACTCATACTTTTGATTAATAAAACAGCTGTAGAGTAAAATAAAACGTAAATAATGTAGAGACCATGCAGTGGAACACTCATCAAAAGCACATTATTGATAAAGCAGCTGGAATATCCTCACCAAAAAAGTTATATAATGCACAGGAATGTAACAATAATCGAAAAATTGTGATATTGTATCGCCAAATTTCTCACAATAATATCATGGACCATCACAATATATAAAATTACAAGTGTCTTTGTCGTTTTTTAGCTATTGCTGCACCATAACTCTTAATTTAAGCAGAGGGAACTACATAGACCATGATCCTTTGCTCCATTTCAGTGTAGTTAGATGAAGAAATAACACTTTTAAGGCTTGTCGAGGCTTTTTAAGAGGAAAAAATATTAAAAGTTTGGTTAGCTTCCACAAAATATTGCAATAAATATCGTACCGTGAGATGTATATTGTGAAAATATCGAGAGATTTGGATATCGTTACATCCCTAATCATGAGCTTTCCCACGATATCGCAATAAATATCGTACCGTGAGGTTCATACTGTGACGATATCGTATCTTGGCTTGGATATCATCACACTCCTACTCTCCACAGATCTGACTTGTATCTTGACCCGGTGGTGTCTCCATGGAGATAGTGTTTAATGTGATACTGTGGAACATTTGGTGAAAACCTATAACACCATTAGAAAGGGACTGTCTGCCACAAAGTGCACGATTAAAGAACTATTTTTGTGTGTGTGTGTGTGTACTTTATTATTTTATTATTTTTTATTAATTAGGAATGTATTTCAATGTATAACTTAGTAGAAGGGTTTGTGGTTCAAATCTGGATGTGTCATTGGACAAGACACCTACCTTACCTGTTCAGTAAATGGCCAAGAGGGATCTTAGGTAAAACGTGTCTGAAAAAGGATGAAAGGATGCAAAACAAAACAAAACAAACTAGAAAAGCACTCAGAGAGCGCAGACCTCCGCCCATTTTTTATATAAATTGCGATAAAATCAGTCTTCTGGATCAGATCCGGATCAGCCTTTGGAATATGAAAGAGGATCCCATTGTCCATCCCTGAGTCAAATTTCATGGGGTTTGGTCAATAATTAACCGAGATATTGAGAAACAAAATTTTTGGCCCCATTTACCACAATGTTAACTAAAATTTCAAAGTGATCCAGAATCCAGGATTTCTTCTGGATCACCCCCAAAATGAAATCAGTTCTTCCTTTTCACATTTCCAACAAATCCTGAAAATTTCATCAAAATCGGTCCATAACTTTTTGAGTTATGTTGCTAACAGACAAACAAACAAACAGACAAACGCCAAAAAAACATAACCTCCTTGGCGGAGGTAAAAATGCATGTCAATATCGTCGCGAGAGATTTGGATATCGTTACATCCCTAATCGTGAGCCCACCACATCGTGAGTTTTCCCACGATATCACAATAAATACCGTACTGTGACATTCATACCGTAACGATATCGTATCGTGAGACTTGGATATTGTTACACCCCTAATAAGTAGGTAATAAATCTGAAAACAAGATGAATAATCTGATAAAAACTTGGCCAGATCAGAGAAATTTGCAGTGCAGTAGTTATAGTAGTTTTCTTTAAGGCAGACGACTTTCTTTCTCTCTTTTAGTTATCTTATATCACAAAAAATTGACTCTTGTGAGCTTTAAACCGTGTCATAATGTTATCTTGTTAAAAAATGTACCCAAAGGTGTTTTGTTTCATTCACACCTGTTTGTATGATCCTTTCTACAACTCCAAAGCTCAAAATGCTCTGTTCCACCTTGTGATGTCATAGTAGTTCATTAGAAGATGGCAATTCCTGGGCTAAAATCATTGAAACGATAACAGTATTTTCCATTTGAGAGAAGAACTCAATGTAAATTTGTTGGATTTGTAAGATAAACATGTGCGATTGAAACAAAAAAACACAACTCCAGGTCTGTTTTTGACGAGAAAACTTTATAACATAGATCAGAAAATAACGTAACATGGGCCTTTAAAGTGAGAAAATCGGAACAGATGAAGAGGGTATAGACCGGGATCGGAGAAAAAAAAAAAAAACGGGAAACTGCAAATCTAGTGAGACAGCAGAGGGACAAACAGAGCGTCCATTGTGCCACAGTGTCCTGGTTAACATTTTAATGAAGGAGCCACTTCCACTGCCCGGCCACAAACTGAAACTACACAGCCTGACTCACAATCATTAACACTGGGCCAATACAAATGAACTCCGCTCAGGCCAACTGGGAATCCATTGACATGATAAAGACATAGGAGGAAAAGTGGAAAAGAGCCAAGCACACGCACACACACACACTCACATACACACACGTACTGCACACATGTACTGTATGGGCCATTGCAGAAGGAGCAGATGGGAGGCAGAGGTCTAACTGAAGTAAACAAACTGAGACAGGCTGGACAGACTGGAAAAATACAGTAAGTCAGTTAAATAATGTAGATAGTGTGATGGGACTCGGGGGGTAGGCCTGATGGTGAAAGAGCGAGGAGTAAATGAGAAAAAAAAAGAAAAAAAAATCCAATTTACATTCATTTATTTATTTATTTATTTCTGCACACAATTAAAATAAAAACACACTAGATTAAAAAAAAAAGTAGGTGCTGGAAAAGGCAAAAAACTAACCCTAAAAAAAAAAAAAGCCAATTTACATGTCTTTGTTTCTTTATTTAATTATTTATTTTGCATATATACAGCATAATAATAATAATTTAAAAAAAAACATACTTGATAAAAAAGTAGGTGTCAAAAGAGGCAAAAAACTCAAATGAAAAAACAAAACAAAAACAAAAAAACTGCCAATTTACATGTATTTGTTTATTTTGCACATATATAACATTAAATAAAAGCACACTAGATTAAAAAAAAGAAAAGTAGGTGTTGGAAGAAGCAAAAAAACAAAACAAAAGGGCTTATATTAAAGCCTCCACCTTATGAATACATAAAAAATCCATCATTATCATGTGCAGTAAAAAATAAATAAATACAAAAGTTTTTGCAGAATTATTATTATTATTATTTTTTGACTTGATTTATACATTTCCTATATGTCAGGCAACAATGATTTATATTAAGCTATAGGCTTAATGCTAACTTGCTTTACCATTTGCCTGGAATGTTCCACAGTATGGCATTAAACTTATCTGTCTCCATGGAGACAGTTAGGTGACGCTGCAGGACATGTTGGGTGAGATCTGTGGAGAATGGATTCCACTTTTCCACTTTCTCAAGGTATTTCAGTTTTCTGTTTTCAATTAAAAAAAAAAAAAAAAGTTGTAGTTAAATAATTGTATGATAGATAATGTTAATGCCATACTGTGGAACATTCTAGGCAAAGCAATAAAATCTCCATGGAGACAAGCAGGTGGCAGACCCCCACACAGTGAGTGTGACTTTTTTTGGTATCAATACCTGCTCAAATGAGTATCTAGTTTTGATAACAAGTTTTAGTATTGATTAGTATCTGATTTTCAATACATTTAATAAGTAATCAGAATTATTGAATCAACGTACATGCTTTGTAAGTACATACAATATTTCAGACTTTTATTTTAATGAATGGTGAATAAAACCAAAACCAGTAACATCTAATATTGGCTACTTATACTAGTGGTATTACTACAGCTGGTACTCGATGTGGGTAAAGGTTCACTGCTCTGCCATCTTTTATACAAAGTAAACAATACATACGGTATTAAAGTTACACAATGAATTAAAAACAAATGGAGGAACAGCACAGTGACATCATGAATCCAGGAAGACATAACATTAGATTTACGATATTCCAGTGTTAAGGTCATTGGTTTATATCAGAGATCCAAGATTAACAGGACGTATTGTACAAAATCCGAGTTACAGTTTGTTCAGAAACGTTGGATTTGCTGGCACTTTTGTACTTTGTAATGTTTTAAAATCGGGTGTGGTTTGATGTATTTGACAGTGGAATTATGGATTTCTCTGTTCATTTGGCAGTGAGCTACAAGTTTGTACTAAAATCACGCTCTGAGTCAAAAACAACTTAACTGGACATGCACTGGTGAAGTACAACTATGAATCTCGACTGCATACCCCATTCCCACAATAATACAGATGATTACTGTGATTCTAGCAGCCAGCGGGGCAAAGTTCACACAAGCCAATGTGAATGTAAATTACTTTTTTAGCCATTCTGTTTCCAAGAAATGCAATTTTCTCTGATGAATAGGCAATTTCGAAATTGTGGGTGAAATGACCCCTCATATTGTGGTGAAACAACCATAAAGACTCGGATCAGAGTTGAACCTGGGCCAGCAAACCCACGGCATTCGACGCACAGGAAGTGTCTCGTGGTCAAATGTTCAGATTCAAAACAATGAGCGTCCTTTCCAGCTGTACTAAATATCCCCCTTCCCTTGTCTATGAACACGTACAATCACTGGTGGAAGAAGTACACAAATTTAAAAGTAAAAGTACAAATACCAAAGCAAAAAGATACTTAATTGTGTAACTTTTCTGCTGGACGGTCCGTCTAATTATTTTTTTCCGTTCAGACGTTATTGCTTTGTCTGGAATGTTTCACAGTATGGCATTAAACCTTTCTATCTTCACGGAGACCAAACTAGATCAAGTTACAGGTCAGATCTGTGGAGAGACGATCCACTCAAAGTCAGAATGCCTGTTTTTTTTAGATAAGTTTGGTCAATAAAACCACTGTAATCGAATAAATGTAAGGCAGAGCTTTTTAATGTCATATTGTGGAACATTATAGGCCGAGCAATGACATCTCCATGGAAACAAGCAGGTGATGGACCCTCCACCAGAAAAGTTACATAATGCACCTTCAAAAAAAGTATTAAAGTACCCATTTAAAAGTACATAGAGAGTAAAAAGTAAAAGGATTTCACACAGATTTTTTGCAGAATTTTGTTCAACAGCAACAAGTGCATTTTTCCTTGCAGTTTTTATGTTATATTTTTGTTTGCTCAAACTATGAACGTGTTAAAAAATAATCAAAAATACTTTTACTTTTCAGTCCTGGTCAGAAATGTAATGGAGTAGAAAGTACAAATACCTGCTCTCAAACGTAGTAAAGTCAAAGTAAAACATATCCACGCTAAAATGTATTTGTGCACTATGTCACTTTGTGGTTGGGGGTTCGTCACCTTCTTGTTTCCATGGAGATGTCATTGCAATGCCTGGAATGTTCCACAGTGTCATTATTAAACAGTTCTACTTTACATTTATTCAATTACAGGTGGTTTAATTGCTCAAAAATACTTAGAAAAGCATGCATTCTGACAGTGAGCGGGGTCGCCTCTCCACAGATCTGACCTGTAACTGGTTCTGGTCCAGTTTGGTGTCCGTGAAGACAGAAATGTTTAATACTATACTGTGAATGATTCCAGACAAAGCAGTAACATCTCCATGGAGAAAAAACAGACAGACAGACCCTCCACCAGAAGATTTACACAAAGCACCTCTGAGTCAAGTACAGACGCCTAAAATAATCTGTGTATCATTCGTTTTTCAAAATAAAACCAAAGATAAGAAAATGAAAAAACAACAATTTTCTACATTATTTGTCTCCAAAACCAAAATGAAAAAAATGGATAACAATTTGTTTGGTTGTTTTTTTTCAGTTTTTGATTTTATGTATAAATGAATAATGGAAAAAAACAAATAATGACCGTTTCCTGTTTATATGACTTAAACTACGATTCCGGACTGAACCAGGACTAAACCAGGATTAAACAAAGACTAAACCAGGATTAAACCAGGATTAAACAAAGACTAAACCAGAACTAAAACAGGACTAAACCAGGATTAAACAAAGACTAAACCAGAACTAAAACAGGACTAAACCAGGATTAAAAAAAGACTGAACCAGGACTAAACAAAGACTGAACCAGGAATAAACCCAGACTAAACCAAGACTAAACCAGGATTAAACCAAGACTGAACCAGGACTAAACCAGAATTAAACAAAGACTAAACCAGGACTAAACCAGGATTAAACAAAGACTGAACCAGGATTAAACCAAGACTAAACCAAGACTAAAACATGACTAAACCAGGATTAAACAGGTCCGGGACTGAGACCAGGACCTAGACCGGGACCAGACCGGGACTAGAACCAGGACTGAGACCAGGACTTAGACCGGGACCAGACCGGGACTAGGACCAGAACCATACCGGAACTGAGACCGGGACCAGACCAGGACTGAAAACGGTTTAGTCCTGCTTCAGTCCTGGTTCAGTCCGTAAGCGGCTCAAAAGTCCGGCATCGCAGTTTAAGTCAAGGAAGTGGGAAACAGCTGTTATCTGTTTTTTTTTTTTTTTTTTCCATTATTCATTTAAACACAAAATCGAAAACTGAAAAAAAAAAATAAAAAAAATCATTATCTGTTTTTTTCATTTTGGTTTTGGAAACAAATGAAGAAAACTGTTGTTTTTTTCATTTTCTTATTTTTGGTTTTATATTGAAAAACGAATGAACGAAACGACATGACACACGGATTTAAAATGTTTACTTTACTTCACTACTTTTACTTTGTTACGTTCCTCCACTGCATAGTATCCATGTGATGTAAATGTGCGAGGCATATGTTGGGAGTCCGTGTGCTTGTGTTTAAACCAAATGTTTTTCATACGTCAAAAATGTCGGCAGGCGTTCAGCGTCTGCGGCCGGTGAGCTCTCTCCTCATTCCTCACGGCTTCGCTCTCTCGTGGTTTATTTCATGCCTTTCATCTCACCTTTGTTCATGCGCTCATGTGTTTTTACTGCGTGACGTCAGTGTTTTTCAAAGGTGACATATTACGCAAAATCAGACTTAATGAGCTGTGAAACGTGTGCTTCTTCATTATTTGTTTACTCCAAGTTATATTTTGATTTATGCGTAATTTAATGGTCCATATTACGCCATTTTTGGGTCTATGTTATACTGTAATTCCTCATCACAAACAAACCTGGAGTTGTGTTTTGTTTCATTCACACATATTTTATACACAAACCCTGCATATTTAGACTGAGTTCTTCTCTCAAATCGGTTTTACCTGTAGTGATGATGTATGGTAAAAGAAGTGCTCCACTGTGTTTTTTAAATTCATACACATTTCCTAGAATCATTTGGATAATTTCTAGCCTGATTCATCAACCGGTTTCAATTTGTGGAAACCGTCTGACCTCACAGCATTAGGATTTGTTCGCTCGACAGAAGGCGGGTACTTTTTTTATTTAATCAGTCGCTGCTGTTTGGTTGTGACATATGTAATGTGCCAAATCCTGTAGGAAGAAGAGCAATAATGTCTTCCCCTTGATAAAATTCACCAAACATTCTCTTTGTTTCGGCTTTAAATCCTCGATCCCAGGAATCGTTGCCAACACAGAATGTCTGTTTTCACCTACATCCATCTCGACCGCTTTGTTTACTGTCGTGCTGTACCACAAAAGGGACCAGACAGACGCTTGAGTTTGACGTCTCTTCGCTGATTGGCCCTTACGCGATCTTCAACTTCCTGGATTCTTGCAAACCGTCTAGTGTATTCTGATTCCTGACCTAGTCGCCGGAGAGAAATGAAATTGAGGTGGCACCAGCTTGGCTAAGATAATTTCAGCCCCGCAATTCCAAATCTCTACTAAACAATAGGTAAAAGGTATCTGATAACTTGAAAATTACCACTTGTTGACATCACAGGGTTGAACAAAGCATTTCGAGCTTTGGAGATGTAGACAGAGTAACAATAAAGGGTTAGTCAAATGTGTAAATGAAATGAAACACAACTCTGGATATGTTTTTGATCCGGAAACATTATAACGTGGCTAAAAACTCACAAGAGTAAATTTTGCATAATACAGGATTTTTAAGTAATCCTGTTTAGTCCAGGATTTGAATTGCATTTGTATTTGTTTGATCTCCATTAACTGTACTTCCACACAGCTATTCTCCCTGGAGTCCGTGACCTACAGTGCATGTTTTTTGGGTTGATGGGGAAAACCAAAGTGCCTGGAGGAAACCCATCCAGACACAGGGAGAACGTGCAAGCTCCACACAGAAAGGCCCAGGCAACCCACCAATTGAACCCGGAATGTTCTTATTGTGAAGCATGAGTGCCTTGCTACTACAGGATTTGAATCTTGCTGTTTTCACCTACCCCCTATCCCCACCCACATTCCTGTTCTTGATAATTATTGCCCTTTTCCTTTCACCTGTTGCCTCCATATATGTATTTTTGCTTTTTCATGACTGTTCCACAGAATTAAACTATTAATGTTTTCATATCTCTCAGAAGTACCTTGAAAAACATGAATTACTACTGCTAGTATGATCAGATCAGACTTGTAATTTTGTCTGTTGTGGTCATCTGTTTGTCTCAATGGAGATTGACACTGTTCATATTCAAAATACAAATACCGTATTTTTTGGATCATAAGTGGCACCAGATTATAAGGCGTAGTATCAATAATGTTGAAGTCTCTCATCTATTTTCATTATAAGGTGCATTAAGCGAAACAAACGGACGTCACTTGAGACTGATCCCTTAGTCCAGGCATCCACGATCCATTGGCAGATCGTCAGGCAATTTGCCCGGCGTTGCCTCCCTGTCTTGGTGAGTGTGTATGTGGGTGGATCATTTACGTTTTTTTTTTTTGTTTTTTTTCCCTACGAGGACGACTCAAATATACATTGAGTAATAATGTGTTTCATGCAGCTTTGCGCACATTTGTTTATGTTTTACAGAAAGGAAATTTAAAACCACATGACTCATTTGTATAAACTATAAGCGCTGAAAAAACAACTCCCTCCTTGTGCACTGATGTAGTTCAGCTTTTGTCGGACTAAAGGACACGACTCAATGGAATATGTGTGTTCTTTCTGCAACAAGGCGAAGGCAGCAATGTTCATTGAGTCGATGCAGAACCATACTTCGCCCTTTACTCCGCAAGGCTCCTGGCTACGGTAGCTGTAATGCTCCGACAATCCATCATGCAGTGTGTCTTTGTAGTTTACCAAAGTCATACTAAAACGCTTTCACAGAGTTTTGAGCGCCGTGTACCACATAAAATCAGTTTGAGGTCAGTCAGCACAACCAGAATTAATACATAAAGCACACCGGATTATAAGGTGCACTGTCGATTTTTGAGAAAAATTAAAGGATTTTAAGTGCGGCTTATAGTCCGAAAAATACGGTAGTGCAATTGTAAACTGTAAAATACAAGTCTTTTTTATCGTTTAGACATGTTCAGTCCCCAATAACAGAACATACTGTACTTATCTATTGATCTCAATTCACTCAATCTGCAATCTTGAATCGGTAGTCCCACTCCATCCGTCGCTTTTTATCTTTTCTTTCTCACAGTGAAACCTAATGTCTCCAGCAGCTGTCTCTGCGAAGGCAATACAATGTAGGGGACACGAACAAGATGGTGGACAGAGGAGAGGAGGGGGCAGGAGCAGGAGGAGGAGGAGGAGGGGGTCCGTGCCACTGGATTCCTTCACACCAGTTGTTGAAAGCCCCCAGTTTAAATTATGTGTGTCTAAATGTCTCCCACAACACCGCAGCTGAACCAGGTGCATCTGATCAAACCTTGGACCCTTCCTCTAACCACAGTTGTCAATGGAAAACATATACACGCACGACACTGGATATCTTTACATTGACTTATTCTAGGAGGCAATGGCTGTAGCAGGTGAATAGTGAATGCAAGGGGCTTTCCGAAGAGAGGGACCCAAGCCACAAAGGAGTTAAATGATTTGGGGAAAAGAAAGAAGAAAAAGTCCCCCCGCACTCAGCTAGCGGCCTCCCCTGGACCTTTATTAAAGACTTGGTTCACGATTGTCCGTCTGTGAGGCTATTCAGAGGCACTGAGCAGTTAAGGTGCACTTCAGGGCTCTTTAAAGCTCGGTTTACAGCCAGACAACTGCAGCTTCAGTTTCACAACAACAGCTCAGAGAAGAGGCAGAATGAAAAGGCCAGAGCCAGGCGCAGTACTGTCACTGAAATGCAACTGGACAGATTCACCCAATATTGCTTTTGTTTATTCACAAAGAGTCATATTTGTCTGTTTCGGTCAGTCAAATAAGTTGTGCATTCTTGTGTTTGTTCCAGACTGGCTATGGTTACAACTGAAGAGCACTTTTGAAAAAAAAAAACAGGTAAGTGTGATTTAAAAACAGTGGCTTGCAGTTTACTCTTTGTATAGAAATGTTTTCAAAAACTAAATGTATTTTAGTGCAATCTAAATCATACTCCATCCCTCCTTGATAAAAGTCACATAAATTACTGTCTTTGGTAATATCTGTAGAACATGGCAGCAAAAAGAAAAAATAGTTTTCTTTTTTTTTTTTTCAAAACAGTTATTTGTTTTTGCAATTGAACTTTTCAATTTCAGTATAAATTTTCATATTATAAATGATAAATTATACAGGTCACGTATGTGGAAAGTCGTGCAATGCAGAGCTGTATTTTCAATAGATTTAAGCTCGCAAACTCATGAGAGTCCATCACAACATTTGGTGGAGTGGTAAGCACATTTTCTGACAAAAAAACCCCGTTGTATTCATACTTGCTAACAACATAGCAAAGATTAAAAGTTATAGTACACAATAATTTAGTGTAGTTTAAAACTATGTGTTTTAATACACTGCTCAAAGTCCCTAGCCAGGCCAGCGCCACCTAGTGCCTCAGCTCAATTTAATTTCTCTCCAGCGACTAGGTCAGGAATCAGAATACACTAGACGGTTTACAAGAACCCCAGATGTTGTAGATCACGTATTGGCCAATCAGTGAAGAGCTGTGAAGCCATGACGTCAAACTCAAGCGTCTGTCTGGATCCCTTTTGTGGAACAGCACAACAGTAAACAAAGCGGTTGAGATGGATGTAGACGAAGACAGACATTCTGTGTTGGCAACAATTCCTGAGATCGAGGATTTAAAGCCGGAACAAAGAGAATGTTTGGTGAATTTTATCAAGGGGAAAGACATTATTGCTCCCCTTCCTACAGGATTTGGTGCATTACATACATCACAGCCAAATAGCAGCGACTGGTTAAATTAAAAAAAAGTACTCGCCTACGGTCGAGTGAATGAATCTTAATGCTGCAAGGCTAGACGGTTTCCACAAAGTGAAACCGGCTGATGAATCAGGCTACAAAGTCCCTCGCCTTCTCAAAGAATTTCAACACACCCCATTCTGGATCAACATTACAGAGCAAACTTATTAGTGCTGTAAAATCTATCTGACCTTCGCCGGGTTAATAATCATTCACTGGCACTGAAAAATATAATACTGATACTGTTTTCACATAATGATAGCATTGTTGGCATATTTTAGTTAGTTCACAAAATACATCTGTGGACTTCCAGTAAAAAGTATTTCTACCTTAGTTACACATTTTTTTTAACATTTGCACATTTTTATTAGAATAGCCCAAAGTCCACTTAAAAAGACCGCACTGGTAGAATATAAAAATGAATAATATAAAACGTTAGTATATGTGAGGTTAAAAAGTTCATTCAGAGCACTTGTGGCGGCCATGAGGGGTTTCATAATGAATTCAATGGTGGTTTGTTGAGAATGTTTTGGGCTATGGAAGTGAAGCTATGCAGCCCACGGCCACAGCACCAATGACAGAAATGTGATGTGTATTTTCCACTGCGCAGACCAAACTCCCTGCTTCTACCAAACAGGTTGAAAAGTTGAACATTTGCTGTGTTACTATTATTATTCCACATGTATCAGTGGGATCAGCGAGGGCCCCGGGCGACAGGGAACTCCAGCCAATGTCAACACAGCGCACAAGTCCATCCTCTAATCACACGCTCACATCGGCCAATGGAAGTGCTGCTTTCCCCATACCATTAGTCCAAACATGACCTGAATACAATTAACTCAAAATGCTAATCAGACTTCCTTTGTTCATGCCAAAAAGTACTTTACATGAAATTATAACTGCCTGACAAAGACCATGCATGCTCAAATTCAGTCATACTTTGGTTTCATGCCTAAATATTCCGTGCAAGATGTGACTGTATGTATATTTACTTTAGAGATTATAGTTGTAGTTAGCATTATGTAGCACGCACAGCTAGAATCATGAGCTATATGATCTTAACCATTCAAAATTCAAACCATCTTTTGCCAGACACGCATCATTAAGGTTTTCAGGACATGAGAGGAATCATAATAATAGTTTGGTGCAACCACTAGTTTTACTGAATACTGAATAATGACTATTAAAAAAGATATTGTCAGAGAATAAATTGAAGTTGTCTAAGGTTACGTTTACACTGAAACAAATCACCGTATCGGAAACGATTTGTGTCCAGACAAGTCATTTCTGTATCCGCAATGAAATCCGTCCATAACGTGAAACCGCCTGAAACACTAATCACATGACTAGGCTTGCGTCACAATTTTACGAAGTAACGTGGACGGTAAAAACAAGGAAGTGGAGCACCGTGTCTGAAGTCGCAGCAGCTGATTTCAAGCCAAGGAAGATGGCAAGCGTGAAAGTAGTAAATAGTTCTAGCTACGCTGTTTCCTGTTTGTCTATGGTTTGTTTAAACTGTTTCCCACAATAGTGTCACATGACCGCAATAGTGTTACATGACAGTGACGTGGACCAAGAAGGACGCAACTAGAGCTCCTACGTCAGCATAGTTTTCAGGCGTCCACACGGTGCCAGATCAGATCCGTACTCAGATAAATTTGTTGGCACTGGCGGCACCAGATCGTTCGTCTCTGGAGCCGTTTTCCATCGGATTATTGTGGACCAACACTGCATCCGCAACAAAAATGACTCGAATACGTATTTGTGTTGATGGGGCCTGAGATGAAGAAAAGAGTTCTAGCTACATTAACTATTACGACTTCTCAGTTGCCTTTGTGTCTCAGTCAAAGGTCTCAGTCCAGTTTAACAGGTCTGTTCAGGTAGGGTCAGTTTGAGATGAAAAAGAGCCACATCATCACAGCAGAATCCAGGGGGAAACAGGTGAACACAACAGGAAAGATCTCTCTCTTACACTCTTGGTGATGACATGGTTCATTCCTTCAAAGTATTTCCTCTGGAAGGTCTCAGAGTATTTCATCTGGTCGTTGTTCTGCCACATTTGCTGCCACATATCCACAGATGCCTCCTTAGCTAGCCTCTTGCATGGTCTACATGAATAAAACAAACTGTTCTTTTTGCATAATTCAACAGTCCTTTACTGCTGTCCTTTGAACTACACATGCTGCACTTATTGGTTAAAATCCCATGGTATGATGTAAAAATCCAAAATTTCAAAACCTCACTGTGTGACCCAGGTAATCACAAAAGCTGCCAGCTCTATTGCCATTGCCATGCTTCCATTGTAGGGAGTATTATACCTCTAATGATATAGGTCAAGATAACAAGGACTGAGCTGGCAGTGTGGAACTGGCACAGCACATGCATTATGATTTAATAATGTTCACAGTGTTCAAAGAAAATAAATGAACAACATATTTAGCAATCTTTTTAGTGCAGGTCACATCAGAACTCCTCTGTTCTCGTGGAATCTGCGTCTCATCCTACACATAAAAGACTTTATCACATTGGAAATGAGCCCACGCAGTACTTAATGTAATAAGTATTTAATGGCAGCAAACCAATAAGAACAAAGGGAAAATATTTCAAATACATTCCTACTGTTTTCTCAGTCAACCCAGGTTTTCTCTGTTACATAACCGTAACGTCGTTGGCATAGAGATCTGACTGTAATGTTCAATATACCCTTTCACGAAAGCTCTTACTTAAAAGCACTCCATAAGCAGGCTGGCATCTCGAACAGATAAACACTTAAATATGACAGTTGTAATGACAGCTACAACAGCTTGATTTATGAGGCGTTTCATGAACAGACTCGGGCGCAACACCAGAGAACAAAAAAACAGCTGACTTCCTGTTTTTTTGCTGGCACAGTAACAAGTGTGAGAAGCAAACATTTGTGTACACATTTGCTCTTTGTAAAGTAAGAGTTTGAAATGTGATTGTTGCAGTGACAGTCAGTTCTTCTACTTCATTTGATAACTTTGTTTGAGGAGTTTTGATTAGTTGTGTTTTTTTAGGGTAAGACATTATAAGATGGTTTCAACATATTTTGTCCTATATCGAGAACAAAATATAATAGTACAGAGTAGTATTTCCTGACCAGTATTGGGAAGTACATGGACTGAAAATACATGCTGGATACTGATTTTGAGTAACTCTATTCCAGTACAGTTACTTTTCTAAAGTAAAAGGAATACATGACGATACTTCTTCATTCACTTTTGGCTTTAAATGTCGCAGTATTATTAAGAAAAATAGAAAATGTGATGTAAAAGTATTCAGAATGCAGTACTCTGATTCGACCATGTATCAGAATGTTTAAAAAATTTAAGAAGTATTCAGTTTTCTGTGACTAAATACGTTTTAAAATATTCTTCCCATCACAGTTTCCAACCTATTGCATTGTTTTTCAGGCACTTTTTTACTCCTTTGGTAAATCATATCTTCAAAATCATATGTTGCTCTATGACAGGATTAAAATAGGTCAAATAAAGCCCATATAGTTTGGTGCTTTTACTTTTTTTAATTGTAAACTCATTGACAAGGTTTAAGTCTTTCCTCATGCCCAACTCGAGATTCCCCAGACCATCAAAGTAAGTACATGTACCAGTGCTTTTA
Organism: Boleophthalmus pectinirostris; assembly: GCF_026225935.1. Classification (NCBI taxonomy): domain Eukaryota; kingdom Metazoa; phylum Chordata; class Actinopteri; order Gobiiformes; family Gobiidae; genus Boleophthalmus; species Boleophthalmus pectinirostris. The sequence continues at coordinate 11,975,047 of NW_026571404.1, forward strand.
GTAAGAGGCCATTCATAACATCCACGTCATGGCTCAGTGTCAAACATTGCAAGCATGTGTCCGATTAGAATCAACTGTTCTGGGACAGAGGGCAGCTGTGGTTTTCCATTCTTCATTTTGTTTTTTGGATATTAGCACAAAGTTGCACAACAGTCGACTGAGCTCATCCCAAACAAACAGTCCTGACAACTGCACGTCAAATCGTTGAGGCTTGTTGCAAAAGGATGTCACGTGATCTTTGCTAACTAGGAACAAATTGTGCTGAATTACATTTCTTAATCATGACCCAAAGCAAACACGGCTTGCTGAGATTATGTAAACATTTAAGTTCGAGGAAGTTATGAAGTTATAATTGATTATGTAGTTCAAACGTAGATAAGACAAGATAAAGTTGTAAAGCTGGGAGTATTGTTACCAAGGGAAGCTGGATTGGCGTTTTTGTATTATCCTGCCTGTTTCTTATGGTTTCTTTAGCCAGACTGGCGCCACCTAGTGCCTCCGCTCAGTTTCATTTCTCTCCAGCGACTAGGTCAAGAATCAGAATACAATAGATGGTTTGCAAGAATCCCGGAAGTGCGAGTTTGGGCACCAGCCAATCAGTGAAGAGCCATAAATTCTGTGTTGGCAACGATTCCCTAGATTGAGGATTTTAAGCCAGAAAAAAGAGAATGTTTGGAGAATTTTATCAAGTTGAAAGACGTTATTATACGAGATTTGGGAAAAGTTTAATATACCAGTTAGTCCCGTTAGCGGCGCGTTACATATGTCATGACCAAACAGCAGCGATTGGTTAAATCAAAGAAAGTACCCACCTACCGCCAAGCGAACGAATTCTAATGCTGCGAATCAGGCTATGGTTTCTTAACTTGTGCAGTCTCCAGTGTGATCAGACTGCAGTGTTCTACGGAAGCCGAGAGGGTTCACAACAAACGTAAAGGAACGGAGAAGTTGGAAACGTAAGTAAAAGTAATTTATTGTTTTATCATTATTCGTTTCACGTTGTAGTTCTTCTTCTTCACTTGCCGTTTGATCGGTCCGTCGGAAAATAGAGTCCCGCGGTCACTTCCGTTGTGGCTTTTTAATGTGTTGCGGCATTTGCGCGTGTGTTGTGGTGTTTGTATTTGTGGCGTTTGTATTTGTGGCGGCATTGGCATTAAAATAGAGTCCCGTGGTCATTTCCGTTGTGACTTTTTTTGGTGTGTTGTGGCTTTTTGTTGTGTTGTCACATTTGTATTTGTTGCGGCGTTTGCATTTGTTGTGACCCCTCTCGGCTTCCGTAGTGTTCTCATTCAGGAGATTCAAATCAAGAAATCTAAATCGTAGTTTCTTGGTTGCAATTTGAAAATATTGTTGAAATCGGAGTAGCACAGTTCTCTGATTTTCCCGTCCATGTTGAAACGATAGACCCATGCCCTTTGGTTGGCTAATATATCTGATTTGGAATAGCAACTGCACATAAGTCCTGCAGACCAGCTCTTGGACCTTTGATTTGTCCTAGTCCGGAGACCAAGTTTAATCCTGGTTTAGATCTTTTCACTTTATGAGGTATATAAGACACTGAACACTGGCAGCTCTTTCAAACAGGCCTCCATGTGCTCTCCATTCAGCGCCACTCTTTACTAGCACATATGGTGAATGGTAGAGGCTCCTGCTGATGTATTTGACCTGTTTTATATTCTTATTTAGTCCTACGTTGAGACAGAATACAGTGCTTGGTCCATGGTTTTTTCCCTGGAATTTGACTCATTTAAGACCACTGGTTAGTCCTGGCTCGGTTCTTGAGTCATGCTGCTTTAGACACTTTGTTTTTAGTCCCAGATTTAAAGAGGACAAATATATAAAATTAACTTTAATGAGCTTTTAACTGTGTTATAACAGTGTTCCCTCATCATGAGCTTAGTTGTTTTTCAGTTGATTCATGCATGTTGGAGTCTTCCTCTATTGTACTACTTGAGGCTTGAGTACTCAGAAAATGTCTGTTTTCACCTACCCCCTATCTCCGCCCACTGCACTTACTCCAGGTCATACATGATTAGGGGTAAATAAAAATAATAATAATCTTTACTGTATTCTACTGTTTAAAAACGAGGTTTACAAAGTGCTGTACAAACAGCAAAGAACAATGAAAAAAACATAAGCATCCAGAAACAGACAATGATGCAAACAATCCAATAAATTATAAACTAGAAAAGCACTCCGCGCAAGGACTACCCCCATTTTTTATATAAATTGCGATCAGCCTTTGGAATATGAAAGAGGATCCCATTGTCCATCCCTGAGTCAAATTTCATGGGGTTTGGTCAATAATTAACCGAGATATTGAGAAACAAAATGTTTGGCCCCATTTACCACAATGTTAACTAAAATTTCAAAGTGATCCAGAATCCAGGATTTCTTCCGGATCACCCCCAAAATGAAATCAGTTCTTCCTTTTTCACATTTCCAACAAATCCTGAAAATTTAATCAAAATCGGTCCATAACTTTTTGAGTTATGTTGCTAACAGACAAACAAACAAACAAACAAACAGGCAAACGCCGGCAAAAACCTTGGCGGAGGTAAAAAAAAAAAAGAAATAAAAAGAAATGTAATAAAAATAAATAAGGAATAAAATCAAGCTTAAACCAGTTAAAAGAAGGCCAACTGATAAAAATGAGTCTTAAGAAGTTATTTAAAGATGATACAGATGGTGTGAGCCTCATCTCCTCAGGCAGGTTGTTCCAAAGCCAAGACTCTCGGACTGAAAAGGCTCCATCAGTCTTCGTTTAGAGTCTGGACTTTGGAACAGCCACAGGGACCTGCGTGAGGATCTAAGACTGTGGGAGACTCGTACAGTGTTAAAAGTTCTGAAATGTAACTTGGTGCTAAACGAGCTTTAAAAGTGATCAGTAAAATTTTAAAATCGATTCTATAACATACAGGCAGCCAGTGAAGGGAAACTCAAACGGGGGTAATGCGTTGTCTGTTAAACCCAGTGAAAAAAAAAAAAAAAAAACTGTAAAAAAATGTCAATATTAAATAAAAAGTACGCAAAGTAAGTACAAAATCCGAAGCTGACGTCACCGTAAACGTCAAAGTGTCGGTGTCTCTGATTGATAGCTGTAGCCCGGCTGGCGCCAACTAGTGCCTCCGCTCAGTTTTATTTCTCTCCAGCGACTAGGTCAGGAATTGGAACACACTAGATCAGGGGTGTCAAACTCATTTTGGTCCGGGGGCCGTATCCAACCTACTTTGATCCCAAAGGGGCCGGATCAGAAAACTCATGTCATATAAACCCCAAAAATAACAATAAGTTCAAATATTTGTGCAGAGAAACAAAAATCTATTACAGAAATCTTTTTTAATTGATGAACTCTTTCTTATTATAATATTATAATCTTATGAACAACCTGAAACTTTAAGAAAAATTCAATTTCAACACAATGTTTTAACATGAACTTGTATGTAAATAGGAATAAGTCAATTTTTGTTGTAAAATCCTGCACTCGGCTCCACTTTTCTCATTTTTGACATTTTGTTGATGAGGGTGTCACGGTCAACAGTCAAAACGATCGTCGTTTAAGAGCGTTTGGAAAGAGACAAGTCTTCATTTGTGCTGCTCTGGTGGGAGGGGCCACGTACAGAGACGCTGGAGATGCTGCTATGATAAACACCGCAGAAAATTAACAATATTTTAATAGAAAATATAATTAAAATATTTTAGTAGAAAATCACCCAAGGGCCACATTAAAGGTCTTGGAGGGCCGGATCTGGCCCCCGGGCCTTATGTTTGACACCTGTGCACTAGATGGTTTCAAAGAACCCTGGAAGAGTTTGGACACCAGCCAATCAGCGAAGAGCCATATATTCTATGTTTTGTGAGTGAGTTTTATCAAGGGGAAAGACATTATTGCCCCATTAGCGGCACATTATACATGTCACGACCAAATAACAGTGATTGGTTAAATAAAAAAAGTACCTGCCTGTTGTCGAGTGAATGAATCTTAATGCTGCGGGTCAGATGGTTTCCATGAAGTGAACCTGGCTGATAAATCAGACTATGAAAGCTGCACATCACACTCGCAAGCAGCTGCCTTCTTTCATTGTATCAGAAAGACTATTCAACACACCAAACCCTACACGTGTCACAGATTAAGAAAATCAAATTGGAGAATGAAGTAAACACAGAGCAGTGGGCCTAAACCGACGGCATACACGAATCACTCTAAATACAACTTCGAGTGTGTAAATAGTGAAGAGAAACAACTATAACACGGCTTAAAGTTCTAAAAGCTCGATTTCTTTTTTCATAATCTGTTTGAAGACCTACTATCAGAATTCTAGTTTACGATGAATAGAAAATAAAATAATCAAGTTTATTATAGTGTGACACTGAATACCTTGAATAAGCATTACAATCTCGATGTAAGTGTTAGTTTAGAAGCTGCTTTCTCTCTTTCGACTTTACGAGGTATATAAGACATTGAACACTGGCAGCTCATTCAAACATGTGCTCCCCATTCATTCCCGCTCTTTACTAGCTCTGCACACGCTGGATTTTCTGGAGGTGCCCGCTGGTGTCGTCTGGCTCGTATTACACCTCTCTCTCCCTCTTTCTCTCCCCTCTTTCTCTCTCTCTCTCTCTCCCTTTCTGTGGCTAAACCTCTCATTCCTCCACAAACCACATCAGAGAGCGTTGGCTTCCCTGCTAAACAGACGCTGCGCCGCTCCTCCACCTCCCACCGACCTGAGATAGAGACCACCGTCGATATTATGTGCACACTCAGAGGAATCCAGCTCCGGGGATGTGGCTGGTACTATCGCAGTGTTTATACAAGCGTGCAGAGAGAGAGAGAGAGGACCTGGGGGGGCGCTTGTTCAACTGCTGGTACTTGTACGAGGCCCGAAACTTTAAGAACTCAGAAGTTTATTGCAGATAATGATTCGAGTTCATTTAATTCCAGCTTTAGTCATGCTCCTTATATATTTTGTCCTGATTCACTCCTGTTCTTAGACCTGGTTCAGTCAGTTAAAGGTTGTATGGAGGATTTTTTTTTTGTTTCAAATTGTCAATGAAAGTTTAAAATACCATTACAGAGACGCAGCAGCCTTGTAATTATGATGACCAAAAAAAAAAAAGAATAAAAATCTATCAACTGTGGACGTAGTGAGGCCAGATAAACATCAGCCAATAGATAACAAGGCTCCCTCATTTTCTATTGGCTGTTAGGTTGTCAATCAATCTCCCTACGTTTCTAGTGTAACTGACTCGTCGGCGCGCGGGGATTATGTGGTTTATGCAGCGGTTCTTAGAGGCTTTTTCAAACTGTAGCTTCTTCGCATTTCGCACAAAGTTTGTAGCGATGGCGGACGAGAAGCCACGACCAGTTCGCTGCAAAAGAAAGTCTGTTTTTGAGGTCGCTGAAAGAAGAAGAGAAGGGGAAATGGAGCGAAGACAAACTGAGGTGATTCTTGGAGATTCCTTCCAGCGATTGCGCGAATGAAGCAGACGAAGGGTCTAAAAACTGACACGTCGGTCGCTAAATTATCTCTAGACAGGTCACTTCAACGGTAATTCTGAACGCGCACTGGCTGTAAACAAACATGATTTCTAGAGTAAAGATGCAGGAGGAGATGTTTCTACCGAGGGAGCTGTGGAGGAGGAAGGTGGTGTCATGCATGCACAACATTTGAAAAAGGAGTTGCTGTATTTCTCTCCCCTTAAAAACATCCTCTATACAACCTTTAAGTTCGGTGTTATTCTAGTTCAGCACGAGGGCCTGTTTACACGAGAACACTTGTGGGTAAGAACGACCAAAATATTTTATCGGAAGTGCCTTTCGTTTAGATGGTGACGGCGTTTTTGGGGCTTAAAAACGCAAAACTCTGAAACCACCCTCCAGAGTGGAAAAGTTGAACACGCTCCGCCGTAGTGTTTCCGTCTACACTGCCCAAGACGCAAAACTTTAGTCAAATTTGCTCACGTCACATATGAGTTTACGTCAAATACATCACCGCCGAGCCGCCTGACATGCAAACCCAATCGAATTCTGCACACTTTAGCATCACCGTTTGCACACAGATTTCCTCCAGAAATCCTCACGAAGATGCAACACCATTTTTGTGTCTTCTGTTCAGACCGTCATCATATAAACGTGGCCCTAGTTAATTCAACTGAGTCATTGATTTGCAGGAGTGTAACGATATTCAAGTCTCACGATACAGTATCGTCACGGTATGAACCTCACGGTATGATATTTATTGCGATGTTGTTGGAAAGCTCACGATTAGGGATGTAACAATATCCAACTCTCTTAGTATGATAGAAATAACACAATTGGAGCACTACACTGGATCAAAAAAACGTATGCATACAGGTGCTCATCAAACCGGAGGGCTGGATTCTCGTAAAATAGAAAAATGATGGCAGAGGCACTCTGATTTGCGGTGAATTCACAGCAAATCAGAGTGTATCTGCCATCATTTTTTCTCTTAGTACGATATTTTCACAATATACATCTCTTAGTACGATATTTATTGTGATATTTTGTGAAAACTAACAAAAAACTAATTAATGTGCTACGTTTTCTTCATAAAATGCCTTGACAAGACTTAATCCAAAGAACTAAGAATTAAAAGTGCTTAGAACTGTTATTTCTTCTTGTGTCTGCACTGAAATGGAGCAAAGGATCATGGTCTATGTAGTTCCTTGTGTCTTTTTTTTAGCTATTGCTGCACCATAACTCTTAATTTAAGCAAAGACACTTGTAATTCGATAGATTGTGATGGTCCACGATAATATTGTGAGAACTTTGACGATACGATATCACAATATTTCAGTTACTGTTACATCTCTATTGATTTGTACAGTATTGTTTCAACTTGGTTTGCAACGATGGCTTACAATGTTCAAATACGACCTGTGGCCTTTGCTTCTAGTTAAAGGAGCAACTTTTTTTAATTTCAAATATGCATCATTTCAATGGACATGCTCCCACTCTCGGTTTGAACCATTTTAAACAAATCTGAACCTTCGTCATCTCTCTGTGATTAGTTTGTAGATAAAATGGCTTCTGTCAAACTGGAGCAACGATTCTTTGAAATGAACAGATAAAAAAATTCATAACCTACAAATGAGCTGAAAGTCCATCATTATTTTTCATGTACACTGCAATAAACAAAATCTAGTCAAGTTCAGATGACTTGAACTAAGAAACTTTTATCATGATTTGAGTAAATTTAACTTGACAAGTAAAATTATCTATTAAGACTTTTTGTACTTAAAATATTACAACTCGCTACACTTAAAATAAGAAAAACAACTCTTTGCACTTAAAATAAGAAACAAAATTGAATGTTGCTTGAATTAAGAAAAAACACACTTATTCCACTGGTAGATAATTTTACTTGTCAAGTTGAATCGACTCAAATAAACAAAAATTTTCTTAATTTAAGTCATTTTAACTTACCTAGATGTTTTTTTTTTTCCAGTGCAATAAAGAAAACTTTGTCTTGCCCCAGTACAGATGTTTTATAAAAGCAGTTCTTAGGGTTAAAATTAGACAAGCGTGTGCTGTTTGCATCTATTATGAAACGCTGAATCATTTATGAAGCAGGAAGTGCACTGTTAGCATGCTGATTGTTGCACTGACCTCTGAAAACGGTGAATATGGAACGTGTTAGAAAAGAGAGAAGTAAATATTTACCTTTTTTAGGTTTTTTTCAAGTTGCAACCTGATTTTACTTTAACATTAACACACGGTCTCGCCAAAGTTAAATTATCACAAGTCTATTTTTCAACAAAAACAAACTTTGTCCAACTTAAAACATGCAAAATAGGCTTTTGCTCACCCACATCAGAAAAGTGAAGAATAACTGTAAGCTTTTTAAGTGAGGAAAAATCAAGTTGCAATCTTATTTTACTTCATTAACACATGGTCTCGTGAAAGTTAAATTATCCCAAGTAAAATATTCAACAAAAACAAACTTTGTCCAACCTAAAACATGCAAAATAGGCTTTTGCTCACCCACATCTTACCAACTGCCCACTGGTGCCGAAATATGGGTCAAATGCAGAGGGACAGTTTTTAAAGTGACATTTCAGTGAATTTATAACTTTGATTCTTTTGTCCATTGTCCAAATCTGTCTAGTGATTCGGAGATCCTCACTTCCTGTACACTTCTGAGCTGCCCCACATGTTCTAATGACTTAATGTTGTGTAACCTCTGCGATTACCCCCTGTGTGTGTGCATGTGTGTGTGTGTTTGTGTGTGTGGATGTAATGAAGAAAGTGTGTAAACAAGCTGAGAGAGAAGCAGCGTGCGTGGGGCTCCATTTGGCTGTGGTTTTGTTTTTCGAGGCGGATTTAAAAAGTTATGAGCTTCTTGCGAGCTAAATCTGGTGTATGTGTGTGTGTGCATTTGTGTGTCGTTCAAGTCTTTGGTGTGTGTGCGTTAAGGCTCTTTCCCTTCACCCACTTCTGCTGCACATGCTTTGTGTTAGACTGCCCCCTAGTGGTATCTGACTACTCATATATTTCAAAGGTTTTCTTCCACTTTTGCTGCATATTTGAAGTTATCTAAGTTTTTGTGCTTTATGTTCCTGCTAATTTCATAAAACAATGTTCAGATGATTAATTTTCTCATTCATTTGATTAACATTGAACTACAAAAAGTATGAAACAGCTGCAAAATAGTAAAGGATTGTTATATTCTTCAAGGAAAGTTAAACAATTTCTTTTCATTTTTTACAGGTTTTTAACTAGTGTGGTGTACAAAACACGTCGGAAATGCTGTTGCTTTGTCTAGAATGTCCCACAGTATGGCTTTAAACTTACCTATTCCCATGGAGACAACCCTCCAGGCCAAGTTACAGGTCAGATCTGTGGAGAGGTAGGAATTCCAGTTTTTCATAGAATTCTGGAGCAGTAATTGAATAAATGCAACATAGATGTGTTTAATGCCATACTGTGAAACTTTTCAGGCAAAGCAGTAACAAATTTGTGGAAAATAAAAGTTAGACAGTGCACGTTTAAGTTTGGATTGCCTCTTCGTCCATACTTTTATCATGCAAACTGAAATAACGTCACTTTTTAAGTACAGAGTTTTCGTTTTTTAAGTTTGAATGCATTTTCTTTTTACGTACAATATACCAAATAAAAACTGACAGTTATGAGGAAGGCTCGGCGCTCGCAGCTGAAACATGTCAGGGTAAATTCATCTCGCTGATAAAGCTGTCTGCCTAAAAGGTGCATTGTGTAACTTTTCTGGTGGAGGGTGCGTCAAATGTTTCGTTTTTTTCCATAGAAATGTTGTTGCGTTGTCTGGAATGTTTCACAGTTTGGTATTAAACATTTCTATCTTCACGGAAACCAAATCACGCCAAGTTACAGGTCAGATCTGTGGAGAGGCGACCCCGCTCACATCAGAATACCTGTTTTAGTAGTTATTTTTGAGCTGTGAAACACCTGTAATTGGATAAATGTAAAGTGGGGCTGTTTCATGTCATATTGTGGAGCATTTGAGGCAGAGCAATGAGCAGGAGAAGGAATCCCTAACCAAAAAGTTACAGAGTTCACCTTTAAGTTTGGATTGTGTCTCTCGTTTACTTTTAAGGACATCCCCTTTGTAAATATTGTGTTTTTTTTGTGAAGGGAAAAACATCTCACTAAGAAAGTTGTCTGCCTTAAAGAAAACTACTATAACTACTGCACTGCCAATTTTTAAAACTTATATCAGGTTATTCATTTTGTTTTCAGATTTATTATCTACTTACTAGAGGTGTTACGATATCGTCACTGCATGAACCTCCCGATATTTATTGTGATATCGTGGGAAAGCTCACGATTAAGAATGTAACAATATCCAAATCTCTCTGTACGATATTTTCACGATATACATCTCACGGTACGATATTTAGTGCGATATTTTGTGGAACTAACTGTTAATATGCAACGTTTTCATCTTAAAATGCCTTGACAAGACTTAATCCAAAGAACTTAAAAGTTATTTCTTCTTGTAGTCTGCACCGAAATGGAGTAAAGGATCATGGTCCATGTAGTTCCTTCTGTCTTTTTTTAGCTATTGCTGCACCATAACTCTTAATTTAAGCAAAGAGACTTGTAATTCGATATATTGTGATGGTCCACGAGATTATTGTGAGAACTCTGACGATACGATATCACGATATTTTAGTTATTGTTACATCCCTACTACTTACTAGTTCTGAGACTGCTTAATTCTAGTCTCTTTTAAGTCATTTTCTGATAGATTTAAGTGTTTATATCTTAAATTTTGGCCAAGCTTTTCTGCAGTGTGTATGACAAAGATTATCTTTATGTTCCTTGCTGCTTTCCAAATCTTTCTCTATAAATGATAAAAACTGAAAATCATGTGGCGTTATTAACTCCACGTCCCACCACGTTCAACAGCTTTCCTTTCCGCTTCTACAATCTGAGATGCTCACCCTGAAATAATTTGCAGTACTTTCAAAGACTTAAGTAACGCTGTAATTATTCACTTTTATAATGCCTTTCCTTCCTCTACACAATCGCCCGGACTTATCTCTCGACTTTTTATCGTCAAAGAGGATCTGCGCGGAGTGAAACCAGCAGATGTGGAGGTGATAATGACACTTTAAGTCCTCCTGTCCTTGGCTGGAGGAGCTTTCCCAGGCGTTTTGTGCACACTCAGCGAAAAGAGGAGAACAACAAGGGCTAAGGGAGCGGCCGTGTACAGTGCGGATGTGTGCGCTGAGAGATGGAAAGATCATGTTGGAACTAATCTGGGCCATGTGTGGTTTAAAAAAGGATGCTCTCGAGTCGCTCTGTCGTGAAAAATGAATAGATTTGATTGTCCGTGTGTCTGCTGTCCTTATTTCAACCATTTGTCTTCATTAGACGTGTAGGTTTTTTAAAAATGGTATGTTAATATGGCTTGGGAGCTATGGGAAGTAAGGAATAACGCTGTGTTTAAAATCTCTGCCGCATCCTGCATGACAGAGAGGAGGAAATATTACAGCGTTACTTTTTTTTTTTACACACTCTAGCTTTAAACTTCATTTTCATCCATGGAAAGGAGCCGGTGATGCCCCCAGTCCAGGTTAGAGGTTAGATCTGTGGAAAGGCAACACTATACTTACAGTGAGAAGGCATATTTTTCAAGTTTTTTCAAATCAAATCCCTCTATCTCAGTGTTTCCCAAACTTTTTTTTTTTTCTGGGGACTCATATTTTAAAAGTCACAAACCTTCTCGACCCAAGTCAATAGACATTTGTTTACGACCCATCAATGCCAGGGGGAGTAACAAAAGAACCAAGATGGAGAATGGAATAAATTAAATCATGTTTAATTACCGGGAATGTAAAAAGTAAACTTCACAAAACAGACTAAAATATATACAGAATATAAACTAAACTACAAAATAAAATATCAGGATTAACATTTAACGAGTTTTGTGCCCCAAAAAAAAAAAAAAAAAATAAAAGCAGGTCACGCAGGTCTATAAAAAAAATGAGTGATTAAACTAAGGGACACACAACAAAAGTAAAACCACATAAATCCCACAAACAGAATCGAGTGACAAATTTAAAAAAGGCACAAAACAGAACTAAACTAAGCAAATGTTTCAACACGACAAACAACGTCAGACACATACCAGTACAAAAAAGTGATCAACACGAAAAAAACACAGTGAAACACATAAAAGGGCAGACTGGCCACAAAGGCCAGAGCCAAGGCCAAACAGGTGCTGACAATCTCCTTAAGTAGAGGGAGGAGGCTGGAGGTGAGGCAGGATTGGTCAGGTGAAGATGTGCCCCACCAATCACGGACCAGGACACCCACAGCAGGATCCAGGACAACCAGCAAAATAAATTAAAACACAAAAACAAGTCAGAACTGAAGGCCTGGAGCCATAACAACATTATTCGTAAATCTCAAAATAGAAATGGATTTGACCATTATTGAAAATTAATGAGGATATTTTATTTTTGACTGAGTGATTGTGTCTCTGAATAGTTAGTATAACTCAAGTTTTAAACAATCAACAGTCATTGAACCAGCAATAAAAGGTCTCCACGAGTCGCCTATTTAGACATTAATTGTAGCCCATTTCTTTTTCTTTTCAGCATTCAACTGAACCAGCAATATTGGAACAAAAAAATTAGAAATGATACAAAACATGTCTTAACATTTCAACATTTCTAATGAGACTGTTGGGCCTGTCTGCGTTTTTGTAGCGCGTTCCAGTCTGGGGTGCAGGAGGAGATCACACAGATCTGTTTCTGTGCTTTGTCTTCATTTTTGTGAGCACAGAAAATCCAAATTCACACACATTTGTAATAGTGAAAGGAATAAGCGGAGAAGAACTGTATGTTGCAAACACCTAGTGCCTCCACTCAATTTCATTTCTCTCCAGTGACTTGGTCAGGAATCAGAATACACTAGATCACAGGTGTCAAACATAAGGCCTGGGGGCCAGATCCGGCCCTCCAAGACCTTTAATGTTGCCCTTGGGTGACTTTCTACTAAAATATTGTAATTATATTTTCTATTAAAATCTTGTTAATTTTCTGTGGTGTTTATCACAGCAGCGTCTCCAGTGTCTCTGTACGTGGCCCCTCCCACCAGAGCAGCACAAATGAAGACTTGTCTCTTTCCAAACGCTCTTAAAGGACGATCGTTTTGACTGTTGACCGTGACACCCTCATCAGAAAAAAAAGTCCAACATGAGAAAAGTGGAGCCGAGTGCAGGATTTTACAAGAAAAACTGACTTATTCCTGTTTATACAAGTTAATGTTAAAACATTGTGTTGAAATGGAATTTTTCTTAAAGTTTCAGGTTGTTCATAATATTATAATATTATAATAAGAAAGAGTTCATCAATTAAAAAAGATTTCTGTAATAGATTTGCGTTTCTCTGCACAAATATTTGAACTTATTGTTATTTTTGGGGTTTATATGACATGAGTTTTCTGATCCGGCCCCTTTGGGATCAAAGTAGGTTGGATACGGCCCCCGGACCAAAATGAATTTGACACCCCTGGTCTAAATGGTTAATAAGTGTGAGTTTGGGCACCAGCCAATCAGTGAAGAGTCATATTTTCAGTGTTGTCAACGATTCCCAAGATTGAGGATTTAAAGCCGGAACAAAGAGAATGTTTGATGAATTTTATCAAGGGAAAAGACGTTATTGCCCTTCTTCCTACGGGATTTGGGAAAAGCTTCATATACCAGTTATCCCCGTTAGTGGCGCATTACATACATCATACCTCAATAGCAGCAATTGGCTAAATGAAACAAAGTACCCACCTACCGTCGAGCGAACAAATTCTGCGAGATCAGGCTAGAATCAGGCTAGACCTACACGGCGACCCCAGAAAAATCTCTCGCGACCCACCTGACCCAGTCTTTCGGAATCTGGATACAAGCACCAGAAAAGTTACACAGCACACCTTTAAGTTTGTCATTCCATGTCGTACTTTGAACTAGAAATCAAACACCAGTCCAACTTTCTCTGTATTCATGAGTTGCTTATTGAGGACGTATGACCATAATCTTTCTGAATTAATCGCTATGGAAACTGCCCTAACTTTTCATCACACTGAAACCCATGGATAGAAGAGAAGGAGAGCCAGATGTCCCGAGCACTGAACAGATAAAATATTTCCATCTACACCAAATGTCTATCCTGACTTTACTGAATGGACTCTCTCCCAATGATGTGGCTCTGTGACTCCACCTGTTTCCAATGCCCAAATATCCTTTCTCTCTCTTCCTCTGTCTCGGTCTCTCTCTTTCTCTTTGTCTGTGCACTATACGCGTGAACATCTTGAAATGGTAAAGTCAAATCAGACCTGGGCTAAACATTACAGCGCAGTTGTCAAACAGAAAGTGAACAGGCTCCAAGTCTCGTTTTGACTTTCGACCGAACAAAGTTATAACTGTCTCCAGAAGAACGAAAACACACGAGGAACAAGGCTGGAGGAGCGAGGAGTACGTAGTAAGCAAAAGTACAAGTATAAAGTCTATTGTTTTGTGCAGATCTCAATGACGTGGGCAAAGAGCGTTACTTTTACCAAGACACAGTCAGTGTTGGGAAGGTGACTTTTAAAATGTGTTCCCCTACAGATTACAGATTACATACCCCAAAATGTAGTTTGTAAAGTAATCCATTAAATTATTTAAAGTGAGTAATGTAATCTGAATACTTTGGATTATTTGATTTGCTGTAGAGAAACAAAGACGAGGAAATCTTCACATAAGAAGTTTTGTCTGATAAAAGAAAATAACAAGTCCAGACTTTACTTAACCAAATTAAAAATATTTTAGTCCTGGATTAGTCTTGGTTTAGACCTGGTTTAGACCTAGTTTTAGACCTGGTTTAGACCGGGTTTGGACCTTGTTTTAGACCAGGTTTTAGACCTGGTTTGGACCTGGTTTAGACTGGGTTTAGACCGGGTTTAAACCTGGTTTTAGACCTGGTTTAAACCGGGTTTAGACCGGGTTTAGACCTGGTTTTAGACCTGGTTTTAGACCTGGTTTGGACCTGGTTTAGACCTGGTTTAGACCGGGTTTAGACCTGGTTTTAGACCTGGTTTAGACCTGGTTTAGACCTGGTTTTAGACCTGGTTTTAGACCTGGTTTTAGACCTGGTTTAGACCTGGTTTTAGACCTGGTTTTAGACCTGGTTTTAGACCTGGTTTAGACCTGGTTTTAGACCTGGTTTAGACCTGGTTTTAGACTTGGTTTAGACCTGGTTTAGACCTGGTTTAGACCTGGTTTAGACCAGGTTTAGACCGGGTTTAGACCTGGTTTTAGACCTGGTTAAGACCGGGTTTAAACCGGGTTTGGACCTGGTTTAGACCTGGTTTTAGACCTGGTTTTAGACCTGGTTTGGACCTGGTTTAGACCAGGTTTAGACCAGGTTTAGACCTGGTTTTAGACCTAGTTAAGACCGGGTTTAAACCGGGTTTAGACCTGGTTTGGACCTGGTTTAGACCTGGTTTAGACCAGGTTTAAACCTGGTTTTAGACCTGGTTTTAGACCTGGTTTGGACCCGGGTTTAGACCTGGTTTTAGACCTGGTTTAGTTTGGCAATGAGTGGGATTACCGGAAAAAAAAAAAAAAAAAAAGGGATATAGCCCAAAATGTGAAAACAGGAAAATACCGCAGTGTAATCCATTTATTTCAACAAAGTAACTGTAATCCAATTACCACTTAATGAAACAGTAACTGTAACTGAATACAGTTACTCATAATTTGTACTCTGATTACGTAACTCCAGTACATGTAATCTGTTACTCCCCAACACTGCCGAGAAATGATAAATGTGCACTTTTCTGGAAGGTCCGTCACATACTTTTCTTCATGAAGATGTTGAAATTATTGTTTTATGTTCCATAGTAGAGAATGAAAGGTCCTATATTAAGAAAAACTCACTTTTTTGAGTTTCAAGTCATATTATAATACTGTTACCTCCTCAAAAACATGTCTTGATATGGACAAAAGTAAGATAGACACTGCGAAACATACCAGGCAAAGTAATAAAGTCCATAGTGACAAGCTGGAAAAGTTACATAGTGCGTCTTTAACTCAAGCCTGCAAATGTTCAGTTATGGAATTGATAAAAAACCATTATACTTTCCCACCTACATTCAGGAAAGGGGCGTGCCCGTAAAAGTGAGAACATTTGGCTGTGCAGAGGCTCGCGGACACAACCGTGATAAAAGGGGCTTTATTGCGTTTCTGGAACCGTTTAAAACCTTTCGCGTCGTATGTCAATGATACAGTGTTTTGCTGAGTGGTTTATTGTCTATTGTTTGCTCCCTAATCAAACTCAGTGAACAAATTAAAGGGCCTATTCTCAATTTTTTTCCATGTTTCTGAGCAAAATTTGTCTTGCCCCAGTACAGAAATATTGTATATAGTAGTAGGTAGTTTGCAAGTCTCAAGTAAGTCTCGAGTTTTTGACCTCAAGTCCGAGTCAAGTCCCAAGTCAAAGTTATTTCAAGTCTTTAAACCGAAGTAGATTTTTGCAGTTTACATGACTTTTAAACTAAATTGTACTTATAAAGTCATAGTATATTTATATATGAGTATTTACAGAGTATATAAGAGTTGTAGAAGTGCAATTTTTTCCTTTTTAAATGTTTTGACAAGATCTTAGGGTGAATCATTACAGTCAGAGTAGAAAGAATTCAGATTTTAAAGTGCTTCTCAAGTCACAGGCTGTACTTGGGCAAGATACATTTTCCTCAAATACATGGGAAAAAAATCAGGGTAACACTTTAGTTTAGGGACTATGTATTAATGGCTAGTTAAAAGGAAAATGCATAGTAACTGCTTAATTACATCTTTATTAATATTTATAAAGTACTTTCCATGCATTTTTATGTAAGGTTGTATTTTGCAAGTATTAAGCCATTAACTACTTCCTTCCCATTAAAGTGGTGAGGATTACACCAGATGTTTCTGTACGTACATAAACATGAATAAGCGTTATACCAAGTGTAATATATAAATACCAACGAATAGCTAAGTAACAGGTAATTAGAAAACCAGTTACCAGTAATATGTGGTCCCTGAAGTGAAGTGTTACCAAATTTGGGTACAGGACCTTTAATTGAGAGGTTAGGCTGAGGAGTTATAGTGTCTCCACTCAATTTCATTTCTCTCCAGTGACTAGATCAGGAATCGGAATACACTAGACCAGGGGTGTCCAAGCTTTTTTCATCAAGGGCCACAAAACTAAACACAGATGAAGCAGAGGGTTGATCGAGGGCTGTAGACTGGTGCTGAATACAGTGAATAATTGAAATATGTGCATGTTTAACACGTTAGAATGAGCCGTCAGTCTTTATTCACGCTAAGATTCTTAAAACCAAACGCTAAATATTAAATATGAGCTTCATCAAAGTAGATTTTCAAAATGCTTGCAGTAAAAAGTAAATTTTTAATCGATGCAAGGTAATTTGGGTCAATTCACCTGGAAGCCTGAGGGCCAAGAAAGATTTGTCTGAGGGCCGCATAGTTTGGACAGGCCTGCGCTAGACGGTTTACAAGAACCATGGAAGTGTGAGTCCGGGCACCAGCCAATCAGCAAAGATCCATACATGGCAACGATTCCTGACATCGAGGATTTGAAGCCGGAACAAAGAGAATGTTTGATGAATTTTATCAAGAGGAAAGACGTTATTGCCCTTCTTCCTACGGGATTTGGGAAAAGCTTATACCAGTTCGCCCCGTTAGCAGCGCTTTACATTCGTCACGACCAAATAGCAGCGATTGGTTAAATAAAAAAGCACCCGCCTATAGTCGAGTGAACGAATCCTAATGCTGCGAGGTCAGACGGTTTCTATGAAGTAAAACCGTCTATAGGAGGCTACAGGAGTTACGATAAGGGTGTGAATTATACATATTTGAGTCTTTGTTCATGCGTTCTAAGGCTAATTCATGTGCAGTTGTTATTAAATGTTATCCTAAAATGAACTGTTATTATTATTATGTGTTTTCATGGCATGTCTGAACTATCACGTCTCTCCGCAGTTTGAGTTTCCGTCCAAAAGTTCAAAGTTCACGTGGGGCTTTTCCACTGAGTACATGAGCTGTGACAGACTCTCTAAAACACACCGCGCTCCGACAATACGGCCGTGATTACCAGCAGACTGTGGGGGTCAGACGGATGAGATGGAGGGGAAACTACAGCTCCTCGGTTCATATCTCGTGACCCGGAGCGGCGAAGTCTGGTCGGAGCACGCAGAGATGTGGCACTTTCCAGAAGCCATCCGTCTTTGGGAGCTTTAGCAGTACAGTGTATGTTTGACTTTAGCAGCTCCGAGGTCCCAGGCTGATGGATGCACGTCACACGGGGATGACCTGCGGTGCTTTCCTCTGCTTTACACACTCACGTTAACTGGGTCATCAATCAGGCCTGTGCTTTTGAACGGGCTCGACACGGCCGGCTTCAGTTCTGCTCTGTGAAGATGAGAAATGTGTAGATGTTTTCATGATTCACTGATTTATATGAGTGATTGAGTAGACGGTTTATGAGTTTGATTTACACGATCGCATGTTCGTTGAGAAAAACACTGGAATTACTATGTATAAACTTGTAATCCCACGTTGATAATTTGCAGTGACATCATGCTGGGGGTGTTCTACATGCATCTCTATTGCCAGAATGTTCTGCATTACTACTACTACAAACCAACGGGCTTTTTTAGGGTTTTATGTTAGTAACTTTGGCTCCCACTCGATGTGACTGTAAGAACCAGGGGTGTAGTGGGCGTGGTACTCAGAGGTTACGTCGTCCACCCACTTCTCCACACCTGAGATATTAAAAAAAATAACAAATATAAAATAGCTACGACTTAAATGTGAAACCGGAGAGACTGGCAATGATGAAAACAACCTGCACAGACTCATGATATCTGCAGGACTGTCCTATAGTGACCTGAGACATGAGGGACCAGGACTGAACCAGGACTGAACCAAGAGGACTGAACCAGGATTAAACCAGGAGGACTAAAACAGGACTGAACCAGGACTGAACCAAGAGGACTGAACCAGTATTAAACCAGGAGGACTAAAACAGGACTGAACCAGGACTGAAACAGGACTGAACCAGGACTGAAATAGAAGGACTAAAGTAGGACTAAACCAGGACTAAAATAGGACTGAAAAAGGACTGAACCAGACTAAACCAGGAGGACTACAACAGGACTGATCCAGGACTGAAACAGGACTGAAACAGGAGGACTAAAACAGGACTAAACCAGGACTGAACCAAGACTAAACCAGGAGGACTAAAACAGGACTGAACCAGGAGGACTTAAACAGGACTGAACCAGGATTAAACTAGGAGGACTAAAACAGGACTGAACCAGGACTGAACCAGGACTGAAATAGAAGGACTAAAGTAGGACTAAACCAGGACTACAACAGGACTGAACCAGGACTGAACCAGGACTGAAACAGGACTGAAACAGGATTGATCCAGGACTGAAACAGGAGGACTAAACCAGGACTAAATCAGAAGGACTAAAACAGGACTAAACCAGGACTGAACCAGGACTAAACCAGGAGGACTTAAAACAGGACTGAACCAGGACTGAAACAGGAGGACTAAAAGAGGACAGAACCAGGACTGAGAACCTGGGTGAGGAAAAATATACAAAAATTGCCCGTGTGGAAGAGTTAAACTATTAATATTGAAAATATTAATAGTGAAATATTTAAGTGTGATGGAATCCGTTTCTTAGATTGTTCATGCCAATAATCTGGAAATACACACACATGTGCAGTTCTTCATTCATTGTCTGACTCTCCCTGTCCATTTGTCACAGACGCTGAGTGATTAGCAGCGGTGGGGCAGAAAGGGTGCACACTGGGATAAGATCTGCCCCTCTGACCCACTGGACCTCATTACTGCAGCCAATCACAGACACCGCATTAGGCTCATTACCCTGAGACATGGACAAATAAACAGCACAGAGTCTGAGCTGTCTGAGGGAGAGAGAGAGAAGAGGGTGAAGGAGGCAGAGAGAGATAGATAGAAAGTAGGGGTGTAATGATATCCAAGTCTCACGATACGATTTTGTCACAGTATGAGCCTCACGGTACGATATTTATTGAGATATCGTGGGAAAGCTCACGATATGTTGGGGAGGCTCACGTTTAGGGATGTAACAATATCCAAATTTCTCGGTACGATATTTTCACGATATACATCCAGGGTATACATCCAGACTTTTTAAGACCTTTTTAAGACCACTTAAATGAAAATTAAGACCTACATTGCAGCCATTATGCGGGTGAAAAACACCAGATCCATATGTAATAATGACAAACCAACTACTGGTGCTGTATCGGGAATCTAAGAGCAGTGTTGGGGAGTAACAGATTACATGTACCGGAGTTACGTAATCAGAGTACAAATTATGAGTAACTGTATTTAGTGGTTACAGTTACTGTTTCAGTGAGTTGTAATTGGATTACAGTTACTTTGTTGAAATAAATGGATTACATGGCAGTATGCTCCTGTTTTCACATTTTGGGCTATGTCCCTTTTTCTTTTTTTTTTCTTTTCAGTAATTCCACTCATTGCCGAAGAGTAAATCAGATCTAAAACCAGGTCTAAACCAGGTCTAAACCAGGACTAAACCAGGACTAAACCAGGACTAAAACCAAGTCTAAACCAGGACTAAATCCAACTCTAAACCAGGACTAAAACCAGGTCTAAACCAGGACTAAAATCAGCTCTAAACTAGATCTAAACCAGGTCTAAACCAGGACTAAAACCAAGTCTAAACCAGGACTAAAACCAGGTCTAAACCAGGACTAAAATCAGCTCTAAACTAGATCTAAACCAGGTCTAAACCAGGACTAAAACCAAGTCTAAACCAGGACTAAAATCAGGTCTAAACCAGGACTAAACCAGGACTAAAATCAGCTCTAAACTAGATCTAAACCAGGTCTAAACCAGGACTAAAACCAAGTCTAAGCCAGGACTAAAACCAGGTCTAAACCAGGTCTAAACCAGGACTAAACTAATCTAAACCAGGACTAAACCAGTGTCTAAAAGTCTAAACCAGTAAACCAGGTCTTAACCATGTCTAAAACAGGATTTAACAGGACTAAACCATGTCGCGCAGACCGTGTCTCCTCCTCTTCTATCAATAATATTTTTAATTTGGTTCAGTAAAGTCTGGGCTTTTTATTTTCTTTTAGCAGACAAAACATCTTATGGTAAGATTTCCTCGTCTTTGCTTCTCTACAGCAAATCAAATAATCCAAAGTATTCAGATTACGTTACTCACTTGAAGTAATTTAATGGATTCCGTTACAAACTACATTTTGGGGTATGTAATTTTATGTAATCTGTAATCTGTAGGGGAATACATTTGAAAAGTCACCTTCCCAACACTGTCTAAGAGCCACTGTGGATTAAACCTACACGTCCCCATGAGTCGTCCAACGTCTTCCTCCACTGTACTGATTGTTTACTCTTTACTCACCGCCGCTGGCACCAGAAACCAAAGTATTGTTTGCGCATAATCCACATTAGATGTTCATTCACGTTACGCGATTTCACGTTGTTGTTGTTGTTTTTTCCTTCCTTCCTCTGTTCAACATTGCACCGCAGCCCGGTTGAGTAAGCAAAGAAAATAGGCTAATGAAATTTAAGACCTTTGTGAAAAAAAAATAAGACTTGGACAACATAATTTAAGACTTTTTAAGGCCTTAAATTGGAAACATGAACATCCCACCCTGTACATCTCACAGTACGATATTTATTGAGATATTTTGTGGAAGATAACAAAACTTTTTCTTCTTAAAATGCCTTGACAAGACTTAACCCAAAGAATAAGACTTAAAAGTGCTTAGAACTGTTATTTCTTCATGTAGTCTGCACTGAAATGGAGCAAAGGATCATGGTCTATGTAGTTCCCTCTGTCTTTTTTTAGCTGTTGCTGCATCATAACTCTTCATTTAAGCAAAGACACTTGTAATTCGATATATTGCGATGGTCCACGGTATTATTGTGAGAACTTTGACGATATCACAATATTTCGAAGGGAGAGAGGGTTGGCGGTGCGACTCCAGTTCCCACAGATGAATACTGTCGTTGTGTCCTTGGGCAAAACACCTCGTTCCCAGGGTCGGCGTGCACTTGGTGTATGAATGTGTGTGAATGGGTGAGTGGTTCCTTGATGTAAAGCGCTCTGAGTGACTTGAAAGGTAGAAAAGAATGTACCACGCTCTTACGGAGAAAGAGAGAGACTGAGGGAAGCACATGCACAACTTAACCCCATGGCTGTGTGTCAGATGCCCTCCCAGTGACCCACATTTCTGCGCATGTTTGTCTTTCCACGTGCTCCTGCGCCGGGTTCATTCATGCACATCTCCCACACGATCGTCGTCATGCTGCTGTTTGTTGACATTTAGAGGGGAAGCGCCATTGTCCGCAGAATAACAAAATACCAAGATCAGGTTTCTAAAGGGGAATCTGTGTGAAGTATTGTATTTTTAACGGCAACCACAAACACGGAAGTCATTAAAACAGACCACATTTAGTCAGATTCAAGTGATAGAATTATTTAAAGTTGAAATAGTCTGTTTAATTTACAGATATTGTGTATTATGTGAAGTAAAACATATTAATTCAGGTCAATCAAGGTACATTTATTTCCCTATAGGATGAACTACAAAGAGTTAAACAGAATTCTTAAAAACACAGAGGAAATGAGATCTTCAGGGTATCTTAGAAGTCCACAATAGGTGCTCCTCAAGGACGAAGCTCCAAACTGAAGATATAGAGAAGATGACCAAGCTTGTAATGTAAAAACTTACTATGTTGAAGTAAAAAGCAGTCAAAAAGTCCGAGGCACTGTTGGAATAAGAATAAAAGTCTTTTAAAAGTTATTTGGGACAAGGATTTTTATTCTAATTCCAACAATGCCTCAGATTTTTGACCGCTTTTTACGTCATCACAGTAAGTTTTTACAGTACACACCAGGGATGTAACAATATATAAACCTCACGGTACAATATTTTCACGATAAACATCTCATGGAACAGTATTTATTGGGATATTTTAACAAAACTTAAGACTTAATTCAAAGAACTAAGATTTAAAAGTGTTTTATTGTTACATCCCTAGTACACACACTGCAAAAAAGCTTGGCCAAAATTTAAGATATAAACACTTAAATCTATCCAAAATAAAAAGACTTATAAATTGTGAAATTATCTGTCCAGGCAGCACGATAATTTTACATGACAAGTTATCTTAAAATAAACTATCTCAAGACAAGGATTAAGCAGAGTCAGAACTAGTAAGTACATAATAAATCTCAAAACAAGATGAATAACCTGAAATAAGTTTTAAAATCTTGGCCAGATCAGAGAAATTTGCAGTGCAAGCTTCATCATCTTCACTTTATGTTAGAAACTAATCTCAACGTTCAGTGTTGTCACATTACTAAAACATTTGAATACTCGATACTCTACTGATTTTGATACCCAAATGATCATTTTAAAAGCTCTTGTTTTGAGAAAATGTTGTTATTTTCAACACAAAATAATAACATTTGTTTACTACTGTGTGGTCTATTACTAGTTCTAATAAAACTCAAGAAACTCAAGGAAATCCAGATTGTTTTCGGTATCGATCCTGCTTAAATGAGTATCTAGTTTTGATAGTAGACATTTAGTATCTGATTTTTGGTATGCGTTTAACAATCGTATTAACTGTACACATGTTTCGTATACTTTTACCTTTACTAGAATACAAACTAACATTCAAAAAGAGCGTAACTTGGAATATTTGCGATCATTGTTCAATTCCTTCTACCCAGAGTTACAGGTCTGTTGTAAATCCACGCATACTTCTACTTTTGCCTCCGACATTTTGACCGTAACAAAAAGCAGGCTTCAACCCTCCACCATTTTGACAGAACCAATCGTTAAAGATAATAAATGACGATATTATTCATGAAAACATTGGCCCACTGCTGTTCTCTTCCCCACAGAGCGACCCATCATGAGGTCCACGGGAGGCCCACAGACCGGCACAGGCAGTCACAGCTGAGTGGAGCTGATGAATGAGAAAATCACCAGCACAAATCTTATCTGTGTGTATGTGTGCAAGAGCGAGTGTGTGTGTCGAGGTGTGTGTGTATGTGTGTATTCTTCTATTCTCCTATGATGCCCTGACCTGAAAACACACTGACCCATGGAGCCTCCTGCAGCCACTGGGACTCATGTTCAAGTCTCCAAGGGCGACTTTTGATGACTTTGTTTTTGGTTTAGTCAATAATTTGTGGTGATTGATGAAGCAGAGGGTGTAAAAGCAAAACAGAAAGAAATATGTTTACGTTTTGCAATACGTTTTAAAGGTCCTATACTGCGCAAAATTGACTCTCGAGAGCTTTGAGCCATGTTAGAATGTTGTTACTTCCTCAAAAACATAGTTTTGTTTTGTTTCATTCACACATTTATTATTCGTCGGTCTACATTTACAAATCTCAAAATGCTCTGTTCCATCTTGTGTTGTCATGTAGTGGTACTGTATTTTTCGGACTATAAGGCGCACCGGATTAGAAGACACAGTATCAATAATGTTGAATTCTGTCATCTACCGTAAATTCTGGACTATAAGCCGCTACTTTTTTCTCACACTTTGAACCCTGCGGCTAATATATGGACGGATTCTTTGTTTGGCACATTGTCCATTTACATATATTTGGTCTGTGGTTTGGCAACACAGCGGATACACGCAGCCTGAGCGCAGAAAACACCGCTGTCTGTGCGATTAACACATGGATCTAACATTAGTGAGGGGGATACGTCTTACCCGAATGTGTAAATGACGAGAAGAAATGTTTCAAACAGATCCACTCATACCTGATTGATAGAACTAGCCCCGACCCCAAGAGAGCCTGAAATCTGTCGAAATCCTCCAAGACACTGACATGATACAGACAGGACAGAGACTCTTTCTGCAGGAGACATGCGCAGTAGAGCTCGGGGAGAGACAGGGGTGACGCGCCGAGGAAAGTTCTAGTTTGATTGTGTTTTGAACAGTTTTTTTGCGCTTCATGCACACACCCTCCTCATGAAGAAATGCAGATGATGCAGCTTTTAAGTTAACGGTGATTGACGTGGCTGTGGAATAAGTAAACAGAACTGCTGCACGTGAGCCGGCATCAGTGAGTCGATGATTACATTTTGGCGACAGCAGCGTGACAAACTGAGTCAATGCAAAAAGACGACAAAAGTTTTCAGAGGCGATAAAAGCAGACGGCCTGAACTTGAAAAACGTTCTTGAAGAAGTGGACACCTGCAGCTTATATTCAGTTGTGGCATATATATGTACAATTTAAAAATTTTGTTAAAATTTTGTTGATGCAGCTTATATTCAGGTGCGCTCAATAGTCTGGAAAATATGGTATTTTCATGCATAAGGTGCACCAGAGTATAAGGCGCATTAAGTGAAAAAAAATGGACGACACTTGAGACTGATCCTTAGCCCAGGCGTCCATGATCCACTGGCAGATCGTGTCACTGTCTTGGTGAATGTGTTTTATGAATGTGAATGTAGGTGGATAGTTTAAGGTTGTTTTTTATTTCCTACAAGGACTCACGTATTCATTGAGTAATAATGTGTTTAATGCAGTTTTGTGCACATTTGTTTACATTTTACAGAAAGGAAATTTAAAACAACATGGCTAATTTGCAAAAACTATAAGTGCTGGAAAAAACAGCTCACTCCTTGTGCATTTCATATCTTAACAAAGTCGTACTAAAACATTTTGACAGATTTTTTGAGCGCCGTGTACCACATAAAATTGGTTTGAGGTCAGTAAGCACAACCTGAATTAATACATAAGGTGCACCAGATTATAAGGTGCACTGTCTATTTTTGAGAAAATTAAAGGATTTTAAGTGCGCCTTATAGTCCAAAAACACTGTAGTTTTCAAGTTAACAGCTCCTTTTACCTCCTTTTGTTCTCATTTGCATTGGAGCATTAGTGTGTTATGGCAACGCAGCACTCATGGACCCGTCTCCAGATCTTGAACTAAGCTTGGTCAGAACTACCCAGAGGACTTGACCTATTGTGCGTGTTTTAGTGAAGGGGTCATGTTCTTTATAGGGCCCTGTGGCAAAAAAGTAAGAAAAAAGAAAGCTTTAAAATAGCTGAAAGATCTTGCGGATGTTTCTTGAAAATTCAGTCCCTCTGGTGTTCAAGAAAATAGCTTTTAGAACGAAAATAAATACTTCTGAACTTGTGCGTCCTGGTCCTATATTGTCCCTGTACAGTGGCTCTCTGGAGACTGCAGCAGGTCCCATGTCTGTATATAGTAATCAGAGGGATGTTTGTAATAATTTTCACCCGGACGCCTGCAGTCACACACTGTAAACTGCACGTACGGCCTCTCGTGGGTGGGTATACATTTAAGTAGCAGTAGTTTATTACTTATTGCAAATATTTGTTAAGTAAACTCTAAAACTTTAACCCTATTGTGAAAGAGTAAAAGTATTTCATTGCATTTGATTGTATTTCATAGTTGCCTGTGATTTTAACTTTATGTTCTTTTGCATCGGAGTATTGCTCTTGTAGTAGTAATAGTAGTAGAAGTAGTAATAGTAGTAGTAGTAGTTGTAGCTATAGTAGTAGTAGTAGTAGCAACAGTAGTAGTAGTAGTAGTAGTAGTTGTAGTTGTAGTAGTAGTAGTAGTAATAGTAGCAGTAGTAGTAGTAGTAGTAGTTTGTAGCTATAGTAGTAGTAGTAGTAGTAGTATTTGTAGTAGTAGTAGTAGTAGTAGTTAGTGTATAGCAGCAGCAGTAGTAGTAGCAGCAGCAGTAGTAGTAGCAGTAGCAGCAGCAGTAGTAGTAGCAGTAGCAGTAGTAGTAGCAGTAGCAGTAGTAGTAGTAGTAGTAGCAGTAGTTGCTCTATTTGAGAACAAGAAGTTTAACAGCGTTGCATTACTTATTGCAAATATTTCTATTTATTTATATAAAACTAAAATCTATTGTGAAACAGTAAAAGCATATGATCACATTTGAAAAGCAGTAGTAGTAGTTGTAGTACTAGTAGTAGGGGATACTATTAAGTGAAAGTAGTTTATTGCTAAATGCTAAATAGTTGTAGTAATTAACAACTATTTCTAAAGTATGTGATAACGTTTGAAAAGTATTTGATAGTTGCCTGGTAGTTTCACTTTATACCTACAGCAATGAGGTAGTTGTCCAGTAGTAGTAGTAGTAGTAGTAGTAGTAGTAGTAGTAGTAGTAGTAGTAGTAGTAGTAGTAGTAGTAGTATTGTACAGGAACACTATTAAGTAACAGTAGTTTATTACTTAATGCAAACTAAACCCTATAGTTGAAGTATCTGATCGCATTTGAACATTATTTATATAGTAGTAGTAGTAGTAGTAGTAGTAGTAGTAGTAGTAGTTGCACTATTTCAGAATAAGAAGTTTAACAGTGTTGTATTACTTATTGCAAATATCTGATAAACTCCATTGTGAAACGGTAAAAGTACATGATCACATTTGAAAAGTATTGATAGTTGCTTGGTATTTTCACTTTATACCTACAGCACTGAGGTAGTTGTGCAGTAGTAGTAGTAGTAGTAGTAGCAGTAGAAGTAGAAGTTGTAGCAGTAGTAGTAGAAGTTGTAGTAGCAGTTGCTCTATTTAAGTACAAAACGTTTTCAAAGACTCCCTCTGAAGTGAATGATATTACAACACAAGCTGATGAATTTTCTGTCTGCTAGAAGTTTCCTTCATTCCTGTGTCATCGATTGATCTGTTTGGAGAGAGAGAGAGAGAAGAGGAAGAGAAGAAGAAGGAGGTGGAGGAGGAGGAGGCGGGTCCAGAAGTCGAGTCTTCATT
The DNA here is from genome assembly GCF_026225935.1 of Boleophthalmus pectinirostris. Taxonomy (NCBI): domain Eukaryota; kingdom Metazoa; phylum Chordata; class Actinopteri; order Gobiiformes; family Gobiidae; genus Boleophthalmus; species Boleophthalmus pectinirostris. The sequence continues at coordinate 12,002,427 of NW_026571404.1, forward strand.
CACAAGCTGGCTGCGCTCCAAGGACATTCTGTACGCGTTTGTTTGTGAGGAAAAGTCCAGAATACGTTTGAATCCTTCTGGAGTCTGGCCTCCTCTGTCTGCGGTGCTGCTGCTGCTGTGTGCTTAGTGCCTGGCTCGGAGGGGTTTGCTGAGATCACAGTATTCACTTATCTGCATGGCTCTGTGTACAGTGTTAAAAGGTACAAGATTAAACTCTATGAGAAAGTGGCATAGGAGTGACCTCACATGTAAACTATGGGTTTGAAGTTGATAAATGAGGATAACATGGCATCTGTAATATGTTGTGCAAATATATCTGCAAATGAACATACATGAGCCAGCTGCTGTGAAGTTTGAAACGTTAGAAACCAAAAGACACGTTTTTAAAGTCCTCTATTTGGCTATTTTCTGATCTATGTTATAATGTTTCTGCATCACAAACCTGGAGTGGTGTTTTGTTTCGTGTTTCACACATGTTTAACACACAAATCCTGCATATTTAGGGTGAGTTTGTCTCTTAAACAGAAAACACGCTGTTCCTCTTTGTGATAATCTGTGATAACCTCATGTGGTAATACAGGAAGTGCTCCATACTCCTTCACTAGAATCATTTGGAGCATTTCAGCCCTGGAATTGCCGATCTCTACTGAACTAAAGGTAAAAAGTGTGTTTTAATGTAAATACTACTGCTTCATGACATCACAAGGTGGAACAGAGCATTTTGAGCTTTGGACATGTAGATAGGCTAATAATAGAGGGTTGTTACTCAAACATCTGTCTATTAATGCAAAGGACGTCTGTCTGTGTGTGTGTGTGTGTCCTCCTGTTGGTTTGTTTGTTTGTCTGTTCCACACGTAACTCTCGAACTCTTCTGACTGATCTCAAATTTGAAGGGTGTCATCCTAATGATATGGGTGTGTGCAGTGACAAGTTTCATGTTGTTGGAGCAAAAAATGCCAAAGATCTGGTAAAATGAGTGCTATATTTTAAACATCTTTTGGAATCATGGACACCACGGGTCACATGACACCACGGCCAATCCGAGGGCTGCAGGCTCCGAAGTCTACTTTTTCAGCCGTACATCTCTTCCAGCGTGACAAGAGCTGTCCCACTTCATGCAGCCCTCAAATGCAGCCCTTAAAGCGGACAACAAGGACACATCCGAGTATCCTTCGTGGCCTCCAGTATCCCATCATGCATCACGCGGCCACAGTCAGATGTTCGAAAACACAGAGTGAAAACACAGAGGAAAAAGCCCGTCCTGAGAGCAGAGAAAACATGAGTACATGGGAGACAAAAAGGTATAGAACCAGAACTAAACCTGGAAAAAACAACTCTGAATTTTGATACACACAGGCCTAAAGCAGCTTTGGTCCTCCAGTTAGGTAGCCAGGCCAGCACCACCTAGTGCCTCCGCTCAATTTAATTTCTCTCCAGCAACTTGGTCATAAATCAAAATACACTAGACGGTTCGCAAAAAACCCGGAAGTGCAAGTTCGGGCACCAGCCGATCAGCGGAGAGCCAAACATTCAGTGTTCCCGAGATCGAGGATTTAAAGCTGAAATAAAGAGAATGTTTGGTGAATTTTATCAAGGGGAAAGATGTTATTGCCCTTCTTCCTACGGGATTTGGGAAAAGCTTAATATACCAGTTAGCCCTGTTTGCCGCACATTACTTACATGACTACCAAATAGCAGTGATTGGTTAAATGATAAAAAGTACCCGCCTACCGTGGAGCAAACGAATCCTAACACTGCGAGGTCAGATGGTTTCTACGAAGTGAAACCGGCTGATGAATCAGGCTACCAGCAAGGTCCTATACACTGCAAAAACTAAAATCTAGCCCAGTTACGATCACTTGAATTAACAAAGTTTGACCATGTGAGTGCTTTTAATTTTAAGAAATCATTACTAACACAAATGTAAATGCAAAATACAGCCATAACCCAAAAATCTGTCAAATAAGTTTGTTTTTAACTGCGTGAACCTCGAAGCTTTGAGCTAAAAGTTTGGCTCGTGTATGCGAATGAAACACGTTCACATGCATGCTTTTACTTTGGTATTTTTGATTTGTCAAAAATAATACTGGTCTAGTTTACAAGTTGATGGCAAGAGCGCAGACCACATGTGGAAGTGCACGTTTTATTTTATTTTGGCTGTGTTTGTTTTTAGGATTTGAAAATGAGTTTAAGAATGTACGGAAATCCATTAAACATTCATTCATCATTTAAACGGGGAGAGATTTGAATCGCACGTTTGAATCGACCCCAAAAAAACTGACTCCAGATCTGACAATTCTTTAAAAATATGCCATTTGTATTACTGTTTCAACACACTCTATGAGAAAACCATGCTTATGCGCTACATTTCCAGCTCTCAGTTTTGCGTGTCAGTATTTTCCCTTGTTTATTGCGTGCATATTTGTGCGAGTACATGGTCCGCAGATGTCCACTCGCTCCAACAATCAATAAAGAGCTCTTTGTTAGAAATATATGAGTTTGAGTAGAGCTCCCCCGATCCTGTACTGGGCTATAAACACTACTTATTAGACTGTATGAACTGGCATGTTATAGCAGCTACATCACAAGGTGCATTTGAGTGGGGCCTTGGGCTGGGGTCTATCACCAACAGTCAGGCTGAGTTTCTTGCTCGAGTGTGGGGGGAGGATTTGATGACAGAGTAATATGAGGTGTACAGTGGATGGAGACTTAGGCCGCGTTTCAACACCAGGACCTATTAGCCGGAGTTTGAATGTATTTGTTAGCTGCAATTGGAGAATATCCAGTCTGTTAACAAGGGAAGTCTGACAGGGAGTTGTGTAGGTTCAGAGGTGGGCAGAATTGTAACAGTACTTCACGATATTACTCCAGTAGCTGTGGTCCAAGAAAATGGCCAAAGACTAAAAAATGTTAACTTAAATATATTTTCTATACTATATAATTTGTACACTCAAGTATTATTGCATAGCATTGTTGCCATAGAAATTAACAACTCAATTTGTAAAGATTGTGCAGTTGTGTAGGTTGTGTATGTCAAAATTGTACTTCAAAATACTACTACTGTACTTCAAAACACTACTACAGTCAAAGTACAAAATTGATAGAATATGTAAAAAGTGTAACAGTAACAGTACTACTACAGTCGAAGTACAAAGTTGTGGTCCAAAAAATTAGACTAAATCAAAGTAAAGTTGCTATACTCAAGTAAGAGCATTGTTGCCATAGAAATTAACAACTCAGTTTAAAAAAGTAAGTCTGACAAGCAGTTGTGAAGGTTCAGAATTGTCAAAATTGTACTTCAAAATACTACTACAGTACTTCAAAACACTGCTACAGTCGAAAGTACAAAAAGTTGTGGTCCAAGAAATTAGACTAAAAAAGTAAGAGCATTCTTGTCATAGAAATTAACAACTCAATTGAACAAGGTGAGTCTGACAGGCAGTTGTGTAGATTCAGACATGATTAGAGTATGTTAAAATTGTACTGAAGTAAGAGTACTGTTACTTCAAAACATTACTCCAGTTTCAAGAAATTACCAAAAAAAAAAGTAAAGTTACTTTACTCAAGGAAGAGCAGAGGCAGCCCTGCCATTAGGCAAAAGTAGGCAGCCGTCTAGGGTCCCCAAACATGAAAGGGCCCCCAACCAATTGCCCTCAGTGCCACTAATGGCCGAGGCCTCAGAGCAATTTGATTTTCTCTCAATATGACATCAAATGAAAGTAGTTTACTTTTAAACAGTAATCATAAGAAAAAAAAAAAAAAAATAATCATATGTAATGGATGTAAACAAAAATGTATTGTACTTGTACTTGCAAAAATAGAAAAGATACAAGCTTAGCTTTATACAAGAGGTCAATGGAAGACAACAAGTGCAACAATGATATGATGATTGACACGTCATAGGGTTATCTGTCACATAAGTGTGAGTTATTTTACAGTTGTAGGGAGTATTATCCGTTACATAAGGGTGAGTTATTTTACAGTTGTAGGGAGTATTATCTGTTACATAAGGGTGAGTTGTTGTACAGTTGTAGGGAGTATTATCTGCTACATAAGTGTGAGTTGTTGTACAGTTGTAGGGAGTATTATCCGTTACATAAGGGTGAGTTGTTGTACAGTTGTAGGGAGTATTATCTGCTACATAAGTGTGAGTTGTTGTACAGTTGTAGGGAGTATTATCTGTTACATAAGTGTGAGTTGTTGTACAGTTGTAGGGAGTATTATCCGTTACATAAGGGTGAGTTGTTGTACAGTTGTAGGGAGTATTATCTGTTACATAAGTGTGAGTTGTTGTACAGTTGTAGGGAGTATTATCTGTTACATAAGGGTGAGTTGTTGTACAGTTGTAGGGAGTATTATCTGCTACATAAGTGTGAGTTGTTGTACAGTTGTAGGGAGTATTATCTGCTACATAAGGGTGAGTTGTTGTACAGTTGTAGGGAGTATTATCTGTTACATAAGTGTGAGTTGTTGTACAGTTGTAGGGAGTATTATCTGCTACATAAGGGTGAGTTGTTGTACAGTTGTAGGGAGTATTATCTGCTACATAAGTGTGAGTTGTTGTACAGTTGTATGGAGTATGGTGTGAATGTAGTCCTGTATCTCTCACTGTTTGAGCAGAGCTGTAATTGTGCATTATAGTGGGGGCCCCAAACTCAAGTTCACCTAGGGCCCCCAGATCGCTCACTCCGCCACTGAGGAAGAGTAATTATGCATAATTGCCGTTGCTGTCACAGAAATTGACAACTCAACTTAACCAAGGTAACTCTGACAGGCAGCTGTGCAGGTTCAGAGGTGGGTGGAGTATGGCAAAGTTGCACTCAGTTAAGAGTACTGTTACTTGTTAGACAATGTTACTCTAGTTTAAGTACAAAGTTGTAGTCCAAGAAATTACCAAAGACAAAAAAAAAGTTTCTATACTCAAGTAACATTAATTTTAAAATGAGTTTTCTTGCCACAACAAGGTAAGTCTGACAAGCAGTTGTGTAGGTTCAGAGGGGGTAGAATATGCCAAACTGAAGTAAAAGTTACTTCTAAATATTACTCCAGTTGAAGTAATGGTCCAAGAAATGACCAAAGACTAAAAAAAAAGCTAAAGTTACAATACTCAAGTAACAGTAATTGTATCCATGCATGCATAATTACAAATTTTGTCATAGAAATGAACCACTCAGTACAAAAAAGGAGTAAATAATAGTAATAAATATGTTAAAGGTCCTATATTGTGCAAAACTGTGATGCAATTTTCAAGTTTACAGCTCCTTTTACCTTTAATTGAGTAGAGATGGGAAATTCCAAGGTTAAAATTATCTAGTGAATGATTCTAGTGAATTTTAAAATGTCTTTTGATTAGTCAGAAGTCCTCAAAATGTCGCCTGTAAACACAAAGCCAAAACTATGAATATCTGGTTGTGTTACTCAGAAGTGCCATGGTAACAAAACACTAAACATCTTATAATTTCTTGTTCAAAGTGTTATCAAAAAGAACCTACAACCTTTAACAGCATAACCCATATTCGACAAATCACATGTATTGATTTTATTCGTTAATGCTATCTAAAATATTTAAACAGAGACAAATCCTACATCGTTTCACTCTTGTAAAGTAAACAGCAACCAGTGAACTAACAATGAATCAGAGCCGCTATGTGTGCAACTTTTACAGCCTCCCTTGAGCAAAGTTTGTTCAGTAGTGAGGTCTTTGGCCCGGGGCATTCATACGTCTGACTCCTGAGATGAGTGATGGACGTGGGTGTAAACCGAAAGAACTGAAGAGGAGAAAAATGCCACAGGGTCAGAGCGCACGGGATCAAGTCGTGTCTTGCGTTAGCAGGTTTCCTCAAGGCAAATCAGGGCTAAGCTGGGACTAAACCTGGATCAAATCAGGTTCTATAAGTGGGGCTGTGTAATTAATTTAATATCTGCCTATTGCCAATCGTCAGTCGGTAAAAATGTGGTTTGGAGCAAAGTTGTTTTTGTTTTAAATGGGGCAGACCATAACGTTTTTATATTCAGAAAAAAAGCTAAACTGAAATTAAATCATAAATCAAGACTGAGCATGTTTTTTCTTTAGTTTTTCTTTTTTTCTTTTTTTTTTTTCCATATTGCCCAGTCATATCTGTGAGAACTAATACACAGTTCAAGCAGGATTGAATCAACTATAAACCATAACTAAATAAAGGAAAATGATTTAAACTAGGATTGTCTAACCAGGATTGGAACAGATCTAAACTAGAAACTAAACAGGGAGGCAAAACAGGATAGAAGCAGGACTAAACATGGAAAAAAAAACAACTCTGAATTTGGATACAAGCAGACCTGAAGCAGTTCTAGTCCTCCAGAGAGGTTCTATAGATCAGTGTTTCCCAAACTTCTTTTTCTGAGGATACGTATTTTAAAAGTCACAAACCTTCGCGACCCAAGTCAATAAACGATATCTGTAAATCACAAACTAAAGGTGGATTTGACCATTACTGTACATTAATGAGGAAGGCTCAATTTCATTTCTCTCCAGCGACTAGGTCAGGAATCAGAATACAGGGGTGTCGAACTCATTTTGGTCCGGGGGCCGTATCCAACCTACTTTGATCTCAAAGGGGCCGGATCAGAAAACTCATGGCAAATAGCAATAAGTTCAAATATTTGTGCAGAGAAACACAAATCTATTACAGAAATATTTTTTTAATTGATGAACTTTCTTATTATAATATTATAATATTATGAACAACCTGAAACTTTAAGAAAAATTCATGTTAAAACATTGTGTTGAAATTGAACTTGTTTGTAAACAGGAATAAGTCAATTTTTTCGGGGAAAATCCTGCACTCGGCTCCACTTTTCTCATGTTAGACATTTTGTTGATGAGGGTGTCACGGTCAACAGTCAAAACGATCGTCCTTTAAGAGCGTTTGGAAAGAGACAAGTCTTCATTTGTGCTGCTCTGGTGGGAGGGGCCACGCACAGAGACGCTGCTGTGATAAACACCACAGAAAATTACCATTTAACCAATTTAACACATTTTAGTAGAAAGGCCCAAGGGCCACATTAAAGGTCTTTGAGGGCCGGATCTGGCCCCCGGGCCATATGTTTGACACCTGTGCACTAGAAGGTTTGTAAGAACCCCAGAAGTTGTAGAGCTGTGAAGCCGTGACGTCAAACTCAAGCGCCTGTCTGAGTCCCTTTTGTGGTACAGCAGAACATTAAACAAAATGGTCGAGATGGATGTAGACGAAGACGTACATTCTGTGTTGGCAACGATTCCCGAGATCAAAGATTTAAAGCCGGAACAAATGTTGGATGTTTGGTGAATTTTATCAAGGGGAAAGACGTTATTGCCCTTCTTCCTACAGGATTCGGTGCATTACATACATCACGACCAAGTAGCAGCGACTGGTTAAAAAAAAGCATCTGCCTACTGTCGAGTGAATGAATCCTAATGCTGCGAGGTCAGACGGTTTACACAAAGTGAAACCAGCTGATGAATCAGGCTAGAGTGATGGTGTCACTCTGAACAATTAGTATTACTCAAGTTTTAAACAATGAAAAACAGAACTCGAACCAGTAACAATGAGACAAAATAGTCAATAAAATAATTTCAAAAAGATTAGAAATTATAGAAAACATGTCTTAAGATTTCAACATTTCTAATGAGATAAGTGGGCCTGTTTACGGTTTTGTAGAGTGTTCCAGTCCGGGTGCAGGAGGAGACGCAGCAGCAGATTAGGCGCATCATTCAGTCTGTTTTTGTGCTTTGTTTTCATTTTTGTGAGCACAGACAATCCCAGTTCACAGATATGTAGTAGTGAAAGGCATAAACATTGAAATACTGGCCCTACTGAGGATATAATATTCTGACAAAATGCTTATCCAGAGGTTAAGCACAGTTAAGGTTATGTTAAGAGGATAAGGTCACAGTTCCATGTATACAAGTATGTATGTAGACCGACATGCAGATCGTGACAAGGCGACCCCAAAAAAATCTCTTGCGACCAACCAGTCTTTGGGAAACAATGCTATAGATACTTTGCAGTGACATCATGCTGTTTTTTTTTTTTTTTGTTTTTTTTTAACATACATTTTTACATGTATCTCTAAGGCAGAATGTTCATTAGTTACGTCAATTCACACATCAGCAAACACTGTCAAAAAGTTTTAAGATTGTCTGAAAACCCAAGGAAAAATACAAAATAAAAACACTTTCTGTCAACTTGTGTTAAAACAAAGCTCAGTTTTAAGCCTAACTTGAGTAACAGAGCTTCAGACAGAGCAGTACTACTTTACTTCTCTTATGCATAGCCAAATGCAGGGGATAAGTTTCACAATTGCTAAGTTTTCCCAGGATAATAAAATATCCAAACAGGTCCAAACCAGGATTAATCTACGGATAAGATTCAACAAGTCCAGAACCAAACCAGAGCTAATCCAGGACAGATAAGTTTAAAGGAGGAGGAGAGGGCTGAGGCCAAAGTACGCTGTATCAAGTTGTGTCTTGCACCACTTGGTTTTCCATTTTGAAATTTCACCAAACAGTTCATGAATATCTGCTCGCTTATCTCTCAGACAAACTAAATAAAACTTCAAAAACTTGTCAAAAAGTAGCCACAATCAGTCTTCCTCTTATCTTCCGTGCGCTGAGGCGTGTTTTACTAACCTTTGATTCAACATAGCCGGAATATTTAAAACTAACTTCAAATCCAAACCAAACAATACTTTATCAGCGTGCCCACAGCCTCCTGCACACACGCTCGCCGGGTTCGCTGTGCAGGTCTGGGCGGTCAGTGTGTGTTAATATGGTGATGTTGACCCACTGTTGACTTAGCCATTAAGAGCTGTGGTTCTTGTGAAATCCAACCCTCCAGCTCTGTGTTTGGTTTGGAGTGGGCGGCTGGTGGAGCTGAGCAGTTGGGTTACGGGCCGGTGTGGACGGTGAATCTGATTATTCAACGGTTTACTCAGAGATGAGAAAATGAAATACTTAATACATGCGTTTTTTTGGTTTGTTTTGTTTTGCATCCTTTCATCCTCAGTCAAGTTCTACCTAAGATCCCTCCTGGTCATTTACTGAACAGGTAAGGTAGGTGTCTTGCCCAATGACACATCCAGATTTGAACCACCAACCCTTCTACTGAGATATGAGACATTGATTAATTAATAAAAAAATAAAATACACACACACAAAAATACTTAAATTGTGCACTTTTTGCACAGTCCCCTACTTGTGTTGTTATAGGTTTACACCAAATATTCAATAGTATCTCGTTAAACACTATCTCCATGGAGACACCACCAGGTCAATTTACAAGTCAGATCTGTGGAGAGGCAATCCCGCTCACAGAAAGACCCGTAATGTAGAAGGTCCTAACCAGAATCCAATGTAAGGTTGCAGCAAGTGTACAAATACCTTTAAAGGTTTTATATTAGGGAAAATTTAAAGGGACAGTCTGGAATTTTTGGACATAGGACCTCATTTCCTAGTGAGCCAGAGTGTTGGAGACGTGTGGAGACACTTTTTAAAAAATATTCCATCCAGTCCTTGTATTTGCAGAGGTCGCTAGTGCTAGGTTACTGAACTGATCTCTACTGAACTAATGGTAAAATGTGGGTTGAAAGTTACCACAGCATGACATCACAAGGTGGAACAGGGCATTTTGAGCTTTGGAGAGACTAAAAGGGTTACTCAAACATGCGTGAAGAAAACAAAACACAACTCTGGGTACGTTTTTGATGAGGTACTATGGCCTACAGCTGACAGGAGTTAAAGGGACAGTCTGGAATTTTGGACAAAGGACGTGTGGAGACACTTTTTAAAATATTCCATCCAGTCCTTGTATTTGCAGAGGTCACTGGTGCTAGGCTAGTGCATGTCAATGGCCATAGTTATCCTGCCACTAAAAACAGTCTTACCCACTCCACAAAACACCCGAAGCAAATCTGTTATTACGCCAGACTGTCAATGTAAATGTCTGTGTTGATAGAATAATGTTTGAAATAAAACTAACCTTGCATCGCATGAATTGTTGCATGTTGAGGGACTATTTTCTTATATATCAGTCCGCTGCTGCCAAACTTTCTATCAGGAACTCGCTGCTGCTGCTCAGACATAAATCCTTCAAATGCAAGGTTGGTTTTACTTCCAAAATGATCCTATCGACAAAGACATTTACATCGACAGTCTGGCGTAATAATAGATTTGCTTCGGGTGTTTTGTGGAGTGGGTAAGACTGTTTTTAGTGGCAGGATAACTATGGCCATTGACATGCACTAGCCTAGCACCAGCGACCTCTGCAAATACAAGGACTGGATGGAATATTTTAAAAAGTGTCTCCACACGTCTCCAACACTCTGGCTCACTAGGAAATGAGGCCCTATGTCCAAAATTCTGACTTGTCCCTGTAACTCCTGTCAGCTTTAGGCTATGGTGCCTCATCAAAAACATACCCTGTGTCGTGTTTTGTTTTATTCACGTATGTTTGAGCAAACCTTTTAATCTCTCCAAAGCTCAAAATGCCCTGTTCCACCTTGTGATGTCATGCTGTGGTAGCTTTCAACCCACATTTTACCATTAGTTCAGAAGAGATTGTAAAGATTGTAAAGTCCAGGGTTGAAATCATCCAAACGAGTGACGAGTGATGAGGAAACAAATGATAAGAGATCAGATAATAGCGTAATATGAGACCTTTAACAACTCCAGTTTTGTAGAGTAGGTTTGCCTTTCTTCATCTTCCCGACTCCCTCTTCCATGGCACCGTCATAAACCTCCATCTTGACCCTCCCGAGTCGCCGTGCTTACATCACAGTTGGACGGCTCCGAGTCCCGCCCACACCTCAGACTGCCGGACACATGTGCTCATTCAAACAGACTTACCCTGATTAATCGCCCTGGCTCAAGTACAACAATAAACATGGAGAGAAGAGCAGGTTTTTTCCCATCAACCCCTCTGTCATGTCAAACATCTTGATTTCAACATTCCTCCCCAGTCATTTTCACTGACTCATATGTTCGTGTGTTGCCAGCGCTCGCTTGTTTTAAACTAACACCAGGAATTATGGATTTTACCACTTTTTGAAGTCCTCCGGTGCGTGTGACAATTTACTTTTGTGCTAAAGCTGCACTGTGTAACTTCTCTGGAGACTGGGCCAAGTTCTTGTGTCTGTGGAGATGTTATAACATTGCCTGGCGTCTCATAAAAGCCTTCAGTTTCTTATTCCGGTGAAACCTACCAGGATGACTGAGGGATTTGCCATTGCTGGGAATGTTTCAGAATGTGGCGTTAAACTTGTCTATCTCCATGGAGACAAGCAGGTGATGGCAAGTCAAGTTACAGGTCAGATCTGTGGAGAATTTTGTTCTTGAATAGATGCAAAGACAGATAAATGTAACGCCGTACTAATCTGTGTATTATTCATTCATTTGTTTTAAAGTAAAGTAATAAAGCCACAAAAAAGAAAATGAAAAAACAACTATTTTCTTCATTATTTGTCTCCAAAGGCAAAATGAAAAAAAAAAAAAAAAAAAAAAAAAAAAAAAATGGATAACGATTCATTTTGTTAATTTTGTGTTAAAATGAACAGAACTGAACCAGGACTGATCCCAGGGCTGAACCAGGACTGAACTAGGACTAAAACAGGACTAAACCAGGACCAAATCAGGACTAAAACAGGACTAAACCAGGACTGAACCAGGACTAAAACAAGACTAAACCAAGTCTAAACCAGGACTGAACTAGGACTAAAACAAGACTAAACCAGGTCTAAACCAGGACTGAACCAGGACTAAACCGGGACTGAACCAGGACTAAACTAGGACTGATCCCAGGACTGAACCAGGACTGAACTAGGACTAAAACAGGACTAACCCAGGACCAAATCAGGACTAAAACAGGACTAAACCAGGACTGAACCAGGACTAAACCAGGACTAAACCGGGACTGAACCAGCACTAAACTAGGACTGATCCCAGCACTGAACCAGGACTGAACTAGGACTAAAACAGAACTAAACCAGGACTAAACCAGGACTGAACTAGGACTAAAACAAGACTAAACCAGGTCTAAACCAGGACTAAACTAGGACTAAAACAAGACTAAACCAGGTCTAAACCAGGACTGAACCAGGACTAAACCGGGACTGAACCAGGACTAAACTAGGACTGATCCCAGCACTGAACCAGGACTGAACTAGGACTAAAACAGAACTAAACCAGGACTGAACTAGGACTAAAACAGGACTAAACCAGGACTGAACCAGGACTAAACCAGGACTAAAACAGGACTAAACCAAAACTGAACCCTGACAGGCCCGAAGGTTCGCCCACGTGAAACATCGGGTTGTTTAGACCTGTTTTAGTCCTGATTCAGACCTGGTTCAGTCCATATGTGTTTCATTTTCTTATTTTTGGTTTTATTTTGAAAAACAAATGAACGAACGATACACAGATTGATACTGAGGAACATTCCAGGCAAAGCAATAACATCTCTATGGAGACAAGCAGAAAAGTTACATAGCGCATCTTTAAAAGCCAACTGGCGCATGTAACATTTTCCAAAGAATTATTACATTTTGATTTAAGTACAAGATTGGACCTTAATCTAGGTAAGTATCAATCAATGCACGGAAACTCCCAGGTCTGATTGCAATAGCCATTATACAGCTCATATAAGTTGCGTGAACTCACTTTTTTCATCCAATGTTCCTTTTTTCTTAAGCTTTGACGTTATGAAGACATTTTGGCAGATCGCTGGGCCTACGCTAAAGTCCTTCCAGATGGAGCGATGAATGAGCGTCGAGAAAGAGAGCCTTGTTCAAAGAATCAAAGAAAGTCGCACTCGTTTGAGCCTGACGTGACATTATAGAGTCAAAGCAAACGAGGAGAGAGGAGACGACCGAGGAGGTAGGACGCAAAGAGAGGACGGACGAGGTAGGAGACAAAGAGAGGACGGAGGAGGTAGGAGGCAAAGAGAGGACGGAGGAGGTAGGAGGCAAACAGGTCCATATTTGTAGCCTATATTTATTTTCAGTTTGAATGTTTTGCATAAATTATTAATCACAAAGTGAGAGAAATGTTGAATAAATGCATCATGTCACTAAAAAATAATGGTTTGAATAATCATGATTTCAATATTAACCAAAATAATCGTGATAATGGATTTTTTTCCCATAATCGAACAGCTCTAATAATCCGTGTATCATTCATTCATTCGTTTTATATAAACCCAAAAATGAGAAAACGAAAAAACAACAATTTTCTTCATTATTTGTCTACAAAACCAAAATGAAAAAACAAATAGCAATTTGTTTTTTTCAGTTTTCGATTTAGTGTTTAAACGAATAATAGAACAAAAGAATAACGGCTGTTTCCCGTTTACGTGACTTAAACTATGTTGCTTGACTGAACCAGAACTGAACCAGGTCCAGGACCAGACCGGAACCAGACCAGGACTGAGACCAGGATTTAGACTGGGACCAGGACCAGGAGACCGGGACTGAGGCCTGGAACAGGAAAAGGACTGAGGCCAGGACCAGACCAGGACTAAGACCAGGACCAGACTGGGACCAGACTAGCACTGAGACCGGGACCGGACCAGGACTGAGACTGGGACTGACACCGGGACTGAGACCGGGACCAGACCAGGACTGAGACCAGGACTAAGACTGGGATCAGAGCGGGACCAGACCAGGAATGAGACTGGGACTGAGACCAGGACCAGACCAGTACTGAAAACAGTGTAGTCCTGGTTTAGTCCTGTTTTAGTCCTGATTCAGTCCTGGTTCAGTCTGGTGCAAAAGTCCGGCATTGCAGTTTAAGTCACGGAAACGGAATCTGTTATCTGTTGTTTTTATCTGTTTTTTTTTTTTTTTTTTTTTCATTTTGGTTTTGGAGACAAATAATGAAGAAAACTGTTGTTTTTTCTTTTTCTTATCTTTGGTTTTATATTGAAACATGAATGAACCAAATGATACACAGATTCCTGATACCTTGGAGTTGTGTTTTGTTTCATTCACACACATTTAAAACTCAAATCCTGCGTATTTAAACAGAAAACACTATGCCCCACCTTATGATGTCATGTGGTAATACAGGAAGTGCTCCATTGTGTTTTTTTACTCTATATAAAATCATTTGGATAAGTTTAGCCCATTTCTACTGAAGTAAAGGTAAAAAGATCTGCTAACTTGACATCACAATGTGGAACAGATCATTCTTGCTGTTTTTCTTTTTTAATTTTGTTGATGTTTATAATGGTTATTTTCTGGTTGTACATGGGACATTTTGTACTTTTCACGTCAACACACAAATTGCCCGTGGAATAGTTACTTGCAGCTGTTACCAAATACTTCTTTTTCAACAATATCTCCGACTGAACAACACTGTCTGTATCTGCAGTTTCTTTCACGTGGCTCCCATTCAGCAAAGTGTATTTTAAACTGTAAACAGGCAATATCGTTCAGTATAATCTATTTCACAAACAGGTGCTTTTAGAATATTCTAGTACATGAAGTAAGAGGTTTTCCTGCATGAACTGTAAGAAATAAAAATCAGGTTCAGTTTATTTAAAAGTTATGATCAGCATGGGAGTAGGAAGAACATATAGCACCGTTATATAACTACAACCTGGTATTTCAATCAAGGAAGAAGGAAAATACCACTGTACGAGCTGCCCACATGTCAGTACAGTGAAATACTTTAACGTGAAAATAAGTCTTGTAGTAGTGGACGACCGTGATCGTCAAACTGCAAAAGGAAAGGAGGTCAAATGTGTTGATAGTTTCTTAATAATACGAAGGAATACATGATTAAAGAGAAGTCTGGGTATGGATTATAACCCCAAAAGGAAGGTGCGTGTTTGAGATTCATAGTTTCAACTGTAAAAATACTAATATTTAAAACATCAAACAAATCGTCATAGGTTCAAAGTTGTCCTCCTCCAATAGAAACACATAACGGGGAGATGGATGTGGAAGTTCAGACAGTACGGTAGTTTTCAGAGTTGATACAGCTGCTGTTACCAATCAGTCCTCATCCCCAAACCTTTGCAGAAAAAAGGTAGGTACGTATACGTTATTGAAAGATTTATTTATTTATTTTAATCAAGTGAAATGTTTGAGAAGCAGTCCTCATTTGCAAACATGACCTGAGAAACTATGCTCTCCGTTTGACCCGTCCTTCGGCCAGAGTGTCAGGAGCAGTGGGCTGTGCTGTACAGTGTGGGTGGATTCATCTGCAGGACTCAGAACTCAGGACTTTAGCCAGAGGATTTGACCTGTGGTGCATGATTTGAGTTGATGGGGGAAACCAGAGAGCCTGGAGAAACCCACCCAGACACACAGAGGAACATGCAAACTCCACACAGAAAGGCCAGAGCGACTTGAGAATCGAACCAGAGCGAACCTAGAACCTTCTTGCAGTGAGATGAGAGTGCTTAAAGTAATAATAGGAAGTCATAACACAGTCCTCAACCAATTTCAACTCATCTTCAAGCTCTTGTTGAATCTATCGTGTTTTTTGTCGCTCCAAAGTATAAGTCGCACCAGCCGAAAAATGCGTAATGAAGAAGAAAAAAAAACATATATAACTCACACCGGACTATTAAGTTGCACTTTTTTGGGGAAATTTATTTTATAAAATCAGAAACCAGGAACCGACATTTCATCTTCAAAGTCAAGTTATAGTAATAACAATAGAACAGAGAACAACAGACTGTTAATGTCACATATGAACAGTTCTTCAGATAAACTATAACATAAACAACAGAACAGAACAAGTTTACCAAACTCTCCATCTCACTCCAAATCACTAAATCCATTAAATTCTTCATCCTCGGTGTCACTTCTGAGCAACTCCACGACCTCCGGAGGTAAACTCCTCTTCTGTGTAGCTGTCGTCAGACTCAGTTCCAGTGAGAATTATTCCTTCCTTTCTGAATCCCGACAGGATGGTTTCGGTGTCACTGAAGTTACTTAAATTTTAAATTTTCAGTGGTGCAGAAGTAATGTTGCGATCGACTGACACGATACAGACAGGACAGAGGCTCTTTCTGCAGGAAACATGCAGTAGAGCCAAGTGACAGTGATACAGGAGTAACAGGAGCAGCAGATACTGACACACAAGCCGAGAGCGCCCACTCACAATTGTCAGTGTAAACATTTTAATATACAAGTTGCAGGACCTAGCCGCGCTGGCGCCACCTAGTGCCTATGCTTAATTTAATTTCTTTTCAGCAACTAGTCAGAAATCAAAATACACTAAACAATTCACAAAAACCCCTGAAGTGGAAGTTCAGGTGCCAGCCAGTCATCAAGTGGAAAGACGTTATTGCCCTTTGTCATAGGGGATTTGAGAAAAGCTTAATATACCAATTAGCCCTGTTAGTGGCGCATTACATAAGTGACAATCAAATAGCAGCAATTGGTTAAATGATAAAAAGTACCCACCTACCATCGAGCGAAGGAATTCTAACACTGCGAGGTCAGATGGTTTCTACAAAGTGAAACTGGCTGATGAATCAGGCTAGGCCAGACCAGCCAAATCATGAAAAAAGTGCGACTTATAGTCAGAAAAATATGGTACAAAGTAGATCAAATGAAATGACTTATGCAGAGAGACACAGGGTCAGATGTGTGTACAAACTGAGAGTGTTATTCAGGTTTAAATGGAAACACATGGATGTGTGTCCTAACGAGACCGGGACATTGTGTGTCCCAGAAGCAGCTGCAGCTCAGACACTTCGGATGTTCCTGTGCAGAGTCTGAACCAGCACAACTCACATCTGGAATATTTCTGTTGTGTACTGCCCTTCATACTTGTTAGCTTCCTGTCCAGATTTGTTATTATGTCTAATATTGAACCACATGCATGTGCTGTCAGTTTCCTCTTCTAAGGCATTTTGGACTCAGTTAGTGTTTACAAGTGAAAGGAAACCAAAATCCATCCAATTTGTGAGAAACTGGATATTATTTGATTTAGATTTTTTGTTGATTTTAACTGGATATTTGTTTATATGGGATCAACAGTGTCTAAACTTGTGGGGAAAAATGTAACTGGCAAAATTTCAAGGTGACAAAACAGCAAAAGGTCCATTTTCATGTTCACATTGGGTGGAAGATGGAGCAACATATTTAAAATACTCAATTGTTTTATGCTGAAATTCATTTTTACGCACAGTGAAATGGTAAAAATTAACATTAAGAGGTCTTGACTTAAAGGTGAACTAAGTAACTTCTCAGGTGGAGGATCTGCCATGTGGAAAGGTCACGTTGCTCACAATAAGAATACATGCTTTTTTAAGTTTAATGCCATACTGTGGAACATTCCAGGTACAGCAAATGAACCAGAAAAGTTACACAGTGCATTTAGACCAGGGGTGCCCAATACGACAATCTCGATCTACCGTTGATCACCAAGGTAGTGTGGGTAGATCGCAGTGTCGTAGTACTCGTCTTGGACTCGATCGCGTTTGGACTGGAGGTGGAGAACACTTGACAAGTGTGATCATATTTCATTACGGCCGCTGCTGTCGGTAATAAACTTGTACTGGTGTGCAGGAGCATGCGGAGCGTCTCTCTACAGCCTGTGCGCTCATTTGGAACCCGCGGACACTGTGCGGCACATCACAAACACACAAACACACACACTCCCTGCGCACGGCTTGTCCACAACAATGTGTGCCCTCGTGTACCAGTGTGTATCACAGGGTTAAACTTTTTAAAACATCCTACCTGTCCATCTGCCTCAAGTCAGCGCGCCACTCCTCACCTTTTCACGCTCTCGCTCCTCCACAAGGACAGTGCACACAGGCTTCCTCCTTTATTTTCGCTGATAAGAAGAGCAAGACAAAACTCGAAGCAAAAACTAATCTAAATTTATATTACAGTGTCTGCACAGAGCACAGAGCACAGAGCACAGAGCACAGAGCGGGCCTACCGTGACATGTGACTGAAGTTTGCCTAATAAAAGTGCACAAACGCATCTGTGTTTGTTGCGACGTTTGTTTGGTAAATGTGCGGAGGCTGGTGAATCTCACTGCAAAACCAGTAAGACAAGGGTGGGCAAACTACGGTCCAGGGGCCATATGTTAATCTTTAATCCGGCCCGCCAACCTTGATGATAATAATAATCATCATCATCATTTTCAGTGTTTTAAAAGTCATTTCAATAAACAGTAAATACCATGGGACTTGAATAGATATTTTGTTGTTTTGCTTTGTAATAATTTTCAATTATGGGATATTTCAGTAACATAGGATATGTTTTCTACATATCCCACCATGTTATTTTTTTTCTCTTATGAGGTGGATTACCAAAAAACTCCATCCATCTGCTCCTGGTCTGGCCCTTCCATCAAATTTTTGAACCCTTTATGGCCCACGAGTAAAAAAGTCTGCCCACCCCTGCAGTAAGAGAATGTACCTCCAGTTAGGAACTTGAAAAAGCAGGTTTAAAATCCTACCCACTTTCTTCACTTTCTTATCAGTTCTGTGTAAAGTACCAGTGGAAGTTCTCTTAAAGAAGGGGTTCTCAGACTGTGGGTGAGGGTCCAAAAAAGGGGTGCAGAGTCTTAAAGTGCAGTACCGTTTGCTTGGCTTTGTATTAGGCAGATCATTTTGACTTGTGTGTGGGCACCTCAAACCACAAACTTTATTCATCACTGTCCAACATCATTTTATCTTTTAGAGTTTGTTTGTGTGTAACAAGATCCATACTACACTACCAGTCAAATGTTTGGACACACCTTCTCATTCAATGTTTACTACTTTGTACATTTTATATACTAGTACATACAAAATACATAAGATTTTAGATTCCTCAGTGTGGCCACCCTTTGCTTTGTTAATCCCTGGCCTTCTCTAAATAATCTTACAATAAATTATTCTGAAATATATATTTTTTTAATTCAAGGTGAGCCATGTTTGGATCATGGACTTGGTTATTAACTTCTAAAATCTGAAACAAGTTTGTGGAGTTATTTTGAGTTTATTATTGTTTACTACATTCCATACGTGTTCATTCATAGTTTTGACACCTTCGGTCTAGAGCGTAAATAAAAGATGAAACATAAATTTAAAAGTGTTTCCAATCTTTTGACGGGTGATCCAATGTTTGTTCCCATATAGTGTTCTTGTTTTCATTAGTCATAGCATTACACAACTTCACATGCCAAATCCAATAGTAATTTTCACGTGGGTCCTTCAGTCATTTCCTCATTCCCATAATTGAGTAAAAACACATATTAAAACTTGTGCAATTGCCCTGAAAAGTACACACTGTCTGTATTTTCTCTGTTATTTTTAGAGACTATCTTTGCAGAGACAACATTAAATAACCTTGGGCTACCTCCTCACGCCCAGTTCGTATTTATTTCACCGCATTTGTCTTGTTTTTACTCAAAGCTTTTGGGTAAACGCTGGACTAACTCAAACAGAAACACAGCCTGACAGTCATATCACAATAGTTTATTTTGCTGCTGATCCGCTCAATAATAAAATACAGTTGTTATTATCATTCCTCATGAGTCGCGGTCAGCTTCCAGCACAAACATGGCGGCTGGACGGCGGCTCAAATGCCCGGTATCGTAGGAATAATATTGTGCTTGTGAATTAGCATGAAGGAGGCCGGGGCTATACATAACAGGGCAACAAATCACCCGCTGGACAGATATGGAAATGTAAATTAAGGTAAACACTGTGCAGGATAAAGTACTATAAGCTGCAGTATTACTAAAGTTTATTTAGAAACACTGATTCAATATCTGTGTGATCCCTCAGTCGTCCAAGTACAACGGTGGAGCATAAAGTAAAAGTAGTAAAGTGCTGTACTTAAATAAAAAATGTTGGGTATTTGTACTTTACTTAAGTAGATTTGAAAGTGGATTCGTTTTACTTTTATTTCATTACATTTGAGAGCAGGTATTTGTACTTCATGCTCCAACACATTTTTGAACAGGACTGAAAAGCAAAGGTTTTATTTGTGAAAGTTTGAGACCTGCTGAAAAGGCTGAGGGAGCATGTTTGTACTATGAGCAAACAAAAATGTACAAATAAAAGCTGATGGAAAAAAATTCAGTTGTTTCAGTTCAACAAAATTCAGCACAATTCTTTATAAAAGTCACTAGATTTATTACAAGGGTGTCAAACTCAAATTCACAAAGGGCCTAAGTCGTGGGCCAAACTAAATATTTATTGAAAAATTTCAAAAACATCTGCTTGTTTTCTCTTCTTTCGAGATATGTAATGTTAAACCTTTTCTTATCAAAATAAATGTTTAATAATAGTTTTTCTTAAACATTGAATCCGGAACAAGCAGAATATAAAATAATAACAAAGTTTTAAATAATAATGTCTCTATAGTCTATCTGTAGCCGGCGGGCAGCTCCAGTACACATGTGATATGATTTCGTAGGCCAAATATAATTATATCGTGGGCTAAATTTGGCCCCGGGACCTCAGTTTGACATGTCTGTTTTATTTGATCTCAAAATATGCACAAAATACTTTAACTTTTTATTCTTTAAATGCATTTTTAAATGAGTTCTTTAATACTTTTACTTGCGTAGACTTTTCATGTGATACTTTTACTTGAGTATTTTTCTGCTCCAGCATCTGCAATTTTACTTTTAAAAACTGAGAACTTCTTCCACCACTGTCCAGATTTGAACCATAACAAATGTCGATATTGTCAATACACTTCTGGTCAGATTATTGGTGGACACTGGCCTGATTCATCAGCCGGTTTCACTTCGAAGAAACCGTCTGACCTCGCAGTGTTAGAATTGGTTCATTCGATGGTAGGCGGATACTTTTTATCATTTAACCAATCGCTGCTATTTAGTCGTGACTTATGTAATGCGCCGCTAACGGGGCAAACTGGTATATTAAGCTTTTCCCAAATCCCATAAGAAAAAGGGCAATAATGTTTTTCCTCTTGATAAAATTCACCAAACATTCTCTTTAATCTGGCTTTAAATCCTCGATCTTGGGAATTGTTGACAACAGTGAATATACGGGTCTTCGCTGATTGGCTGGTGCCCGAACTTGCATTTCTATTGTATTTTGATTCCTGACCTAGTCGCTGGAGAGAAATGAAATTGAGCGGAGGCACTATGTATATCGCCAGCCTGGCTAACTCGAATACTTTTACTTACTTCGATTTTTTCACGTGATACTTTTACTTGAGTAATTTTCTGCTCCTTTATCTGTAATTTTACTTTTAAAAACTGAGTACTTCTTCCACCACTGTCCAGGTATGAACCATAACAAATGAAAATGTCAATATTGTCAGTACACTTCTGGTCAGATTATTGGTGGACACTGCCTGATACAGTATTTGTCTGAAGGGAGGAGCTAATTACTCTGAAAATAACACACATATTTGTTTACAGTTTTGTTTGTTTGCTCAGTCGATTTATCTTTCACGGTTATTAACATACTGGCTATCACTATTGTTTTCACTGTTGTTTGGAATAGATCAGTTCTATTGCCGTGTTTTTGGGCTTTACACTTTTTCCATTTTGTCTAAGTGTTTGTGTACACTGTGGGCGGGTTTTATTTATCACATCGTGTGGAGCAAAATCTGTATGTACACCTACAATCACTGGGACAAAAATCAGGTCACATCATGTAAATTCTTCAATCTTAGAACAACAACATGGTTTACAGCTCAGATTTTGGTTGAAATATGTTTATCTGAATGAGTTTTGATGATTGTGTCTCGCGTACAGAAATGCCCAGCGCCTCCACGGGCTTATAAGACGCCACAAATAGAACGCGATCGGCCAGTTTCCAGACATTTGTTACAAACACAAATGAATTCATTTAAACAAGTCTGCCGTTTCCTTCGGGCTTTACACAAAAATGATGCCAACTTATAAATATTAGAATTAAACCACTATTTCATCTTGTCATCAGCGTTACACCAGAACATCGCAGCACACTGGGTGAACATTTTATCAAACAAAAGATTTTATATTCATCATAAAAAGGACAATACAACACAAAATGAGATTCACTTTCCACTTCTCACAACTCACACAAACCACAGAAAACCTCCCAGTTATGTTTTAGATTTTCGTTACTATAGTTAAGGTTAGGATCAGTCTTCAGGAAATGAATGTAACCCAAAAAGCATTTATTTATTTTAACATTATAGTATAGTCATTAGAGATGTAACAATAACTGAAATATTGTGATATCACATCATCAAAAGTCTCTCAATAATATCATGGGCTGTCACAATATATCGAATCACAACTTTCTTTGCTTAAATGCATTGTTTTATAGAAGCAACATCTTCTAAACATTTGGAACTACATCTCCCATGATTCATTTCAGTGCAGAAAACATGAAGAAATGTGTTTTTTACATTAATTCTTGTGATTATGACAGAAATAATTGACACCAAAATCTTGTCAAGGTATTTTAAAAGCAAATGAGTGTCCCATCTTTAATTATTAGCCTCTTCAAAATATCGCAATAAATATCGTACCGTGAGATGCATATCGTGATAATATTATACTGTGAGAGTTGGATATTGTTACATCCCTAGAATATGACAATAAATGTTTCAGAAAAAAACTGTTCAAAGCATTTTATAACGTCACTCTTTTTATTATGTATAATATCCAGTGTTGGGGAGTAACAGATTACATGTACTGGAGTTACGTAATCAGAGTACAAATGATGAGTAACTGTATTTGGTTACAGTTACTGTTTCAGTGAGTGGTAATTGGATTACAGTTACTTTGTTGAAATAAATGGATTACACAGCGGTATTTTCCTGTTTTCACATTTTGGGCTAAACCAGGACTAAACCAGGACTAAACCAGGATTAAAACGAGGTCTAAACCAGAACTAAAACCATGACTAAAACCAGGACTAAAATGAGGTCTAAACCAGGACTAAACCAAGTCTAAAGGCCAGGACTAAACCAAGACTAAACCAGGTTTAAACCAGGACTAATCCAGGGCCAATTTGAAGAGAACAAACATAAATTTTCAGGATAAGGTTGGTACATTCATGTAGTTTTAAAAAACATGACAATATCAAGTAATCCAAAATATTCAGATTACGTTACTCACTTTAAGTAATTTAATGGATTCCATTACAAACTACATTTGGGGATATGTAATCTGTAATCTGTAGGGGAATACATTTTAAAAGTACCTTTCCCAACACTGATAATATCATAATATCGTGAGCCTCCCCACCATATTGTGAGCTTTCCCACTGTAGGAGACAGGAGTGGTGCACGGTGTGGTTGAGGGTGTGGGTGTATTGCTCTGGTGCAGAGGGGGCGGGGCTCACGTGGGCAGGTGCGCATGCATGTGTGCCTGTGAAAGGATTTAAAAGTGTGCACTTACCTGTTACCCAGTTTTGACTGAGGGTCAGGGCTGGGTAGCTGTAATTCTTGTTGACCGCCACTCCTTTTCTGTACTCACCTTTTATTCTCTAACTGGTTCTATCCATCTTCTTCTCTGCGCTGTATGTCTGTTAAATAATATACAAAATGCATTCAAAATAGCCAAAATAAAATAGCCTTCATGCGTGTCACAAACTACGACCCCAGGACCCACTCTGATCTTCCCGAGCGGCTATAAGGTTGGTCAATAAGCCGCTACACCCACGATGTCGCAAGAAACACCGTACTGTTATAATATCTTATTGTGAGACTTGGATATCGTTACACCCTTAATAGTCATTGATTGACAATTTACCTTTTGACTCCAGTTGACTGCTCCAACATTTTGAGTGCAAGGTCAGTTTGGGGTAAAAATCATATTACTAAATTGCTGAATGTCAACCTTATAAAATACTGACTCATGTGCATGACAGCATCAGGCCAGCTCCACTCACAAACAGAGTTACTGGCCCAACTTCTGCACTCATTACAATCCTGTGGGGTCAACGGAGATGTCCAATGTCATATTGTCAAAGTTCTCGCAATAATATCGTGGACCATCACAATATATTGATTTACAAGTCTCTTTGCTTAAATTAAGAGTTATGGTGCAGCAATAGCAAAAAAAAAAAAAAAAGTCCATGATCCTTTACTCCATTTCAGTGCAGACGACATGAAGAAATAACAGTTCTAAGCACTTTTGAGTCTTAGTTCTTTGGAGGAAAGAGGAAAAGTAGCCTATTAACTTATGAACATAACATGAACTTTAACAGCCACATCAAATCAATAAGACCTGCAGCCTTTTACCATCTAAAAAACATCGCAAAAATCAAAGGTTTACTGTCTAAATCAGACTTGGAGAAACTTATCCATGCGTTTGTCTCCAATAGGTTAGACTTCTGTAATGGTCTGTCTGCTGGCTTCTTTAAACGAGCTGGAGTACATCCAGAATTTAACTGCAACTCGGGTCCTGACTCGAATTAGAAGTACGAGCACATTTATAAGTCTTTCGCTCAGGTCTCTGCACTGGCTTCCTGTGGCTCAGAGAATAGACTTTAAAGCAGCTCTGTTTGTGTACAAGTCCGAGCACCAAAAGTCCATCTGTGACATGTTAGTGCCGTATGAACCATCTCGCACTCTGAGGACCTCAGGGACCGGCCTCCTGCTGGTGCCCAGAGTCACGACTAAACACGGGGAGTCAGCGATTCAGATTCACGCAGCAAAAACCTGGAACAGTCTTTCTTGAAGATGTGAGACAGGCCTTTACTTTGACTCAGTTTAAATCCAGGCTCAAAATAGCTGCGTATGACTGAAAGGTTTTCATTTTTCATTCTGCACTCTTCTCCCTAATTTATATAATTCATGTCTTTCTCTCTCTTTTTTAATTTCATGATGATTATTTATGTTTTCATTTGTTTTTATTGTGATTTTAATGTATTTGTTATTCTGTAAAGCACTTTGAATTACTTTCTGTACGAATTGTGCTATACAAATAAACTTGCCTTGCCTATTAACACTTTTGTTAGCCTCTACAAAATATCTCAGTAAATATCGTACCGTGAGATGAATATCGTGAAAATATCGCTCCGAGAGATTTGGATATTGTTACATCCATAGTCAAAAGATGTAGCTATGCATAATTGAAGCTCAAATCTTTTTTTTTCTCTTCCTGGGTCGTCATGTCTTATCCAAACATCAATGAAACAGTTCAATAGCTACACAGCAAACATATTTATTAGATTTATTTATTTAGTATTTAAATTTGGACGTTTTAACAGAAAAAATCCACACTCCACCTTTCTCTCCACACTCCAAACTCACACGAAATCAAACACTCACACTGAGCAATCAAATCTAAATATCAAACATAAACCATATTCTCTCAAAAGTCATCAAAACACACTTGGGCTATAACCTTCCATACGAAAACAAAGCATTTCCTGAGCTCCAGTCTCTTGTTACTCACACCTCTCTGCACAAGCCCAGACTCACAGTGTGGGACTTTGAATACGTCAGCTCATTATTGTTTAAGCGTAAACAGGAAGCAGGTCTCAGGACGTCCAGCTTCGTCATCGGACCTCCCAGCGCTTCGCCAGAACAATCCAAGGAGCCCTAAAAATACACCCAACCAGTGTGTACCTGCCGCGAGGAGGAGGGCAGGGGCAGGTCCGAGCAGGCGTGTTTGTGTTGGGTTTATCTACTGTACGGGCATGTGGTTAGCTGTGGCGGTAAGCAGGCAGCAGTACAAACAAACTGTGGTCGGCGCTAAAGAATGGGGCAATTTCCTGGTACACAGAGGGATAAAGGAGCGCGACAAGCCCAGACACACAAGGGCCATGGGAGAGTGGGAGTCTGAGAGCTGCTCGGAGCAAGATCACGGAGGAAATAGCATATGGTGTTACAATGAAAGCGATGAAAGGGCCCGTGTTTGAATCTTTTCTGTGTTATAATGTCGGTTCCTTATCAAAAACATACCTGGACTTGTGTTTTGTTTCATTCGCACATTTAACACACAAATCCTGGATATTTAGTCTGTATTTTTCACTTAAACAGAAAACAGAATGTTCCACCTTGTGAGGATGTGCTCCACTGTGATTTTAAACTCCATACACCTTCAATAGTGTCATTTGGATGATTTCAGCCCTGGAAATTCCAGTCTCTACTGAATAAAAGGTAAGAGGTAGTTGTTAACTTGAAAACTAGTGTTTCATGACATCACTAGGTGGAAAGGAGCATTTTGAGCTCTGGAAATGCAGACAGACTAAAAATAAATGGTTATTCAAACATGGGTGAAACCAAAACTCAGCTCCAAGTGTGTTATTGAGGAGGTAACAGCATTATAACATGGCTTAAAGCTCACAAGAAACAATTTTGTGTAACTTTCTGGAGGTGGTATGTCACCGGCATGATTCCAGGGAAACAGAAAGTAAAAATCATACTTCAGAACATTCTGTATGCTGTGGAATGCTGTAACAAAAAGAACAAGATTTTCATGGAAATAAGGAGGTCAAGGCCCTCACAAATCATATGTTATTGTATTTATTTATTTAGTATTTCAATTTTGACTTTTTTAAACAGAAAAAAAAACACACTCCACCCTTTTCTCCACACTCCAAACACACACTAAAGTAAAAAAACAAAAAAAAAACATAAACAAACATAACAACCATACTCTCAAAAAAGACATCAAAACACACTTCGGCTGTTGCCTTCCATAAGAAAACAAAGCATTTCTGGAGGTGGTACGTCACCTACACGACTCCAGGGAAACAGAAAGTAAAAATCATACTTCAGAACATTCTCCATGGAGAGAGGGGAGTTTTATGCGATGGAATGTTATTTAATTTTGACTTTTAAACTGAAAAAAAAAAAAAAAAAAAAAACACTCCACCCTTCTCTCCACATTCCAAACACACACAAAAGTAACAAACAAAAACAAACATAACCATACTCTCGAAAAAGTCATCAAAACACACTTTGGGTATACAAAAAAAAAAAAAAAAAAGCATTTCTGGAGGTGGTACGTCACCTCCATGATTCCAGGGAAACAGAAAATAAAAATCATACTTCAGAACATTCTCCGTGAAGAGAGGGACGTTTTATGCTGTGCTAAGAAATGCTATAGCAACAAAAAAAACAAGATTCCCATGGACATAAGGAGGTGAAGGTCCTCACAAAGCATATTTATTTATTTTATTAATTAATTTATTTATTTAGTATTTAAATTTTGACTTTTAATCTGAAGAAAAAAACAAAACAAAACACTCCACCCTTCTCTCCACATTACAAACACACACAAAAGTAAAAAAAAAAATAAATAAATAAATATAATACAAAAATACAAAACACACACACACACACACAAAATAAATAAATAAATAAATTAATTAATTAATTAATAATTAAATAAAACACTCCACCCTTCTCTGCACACTACAAACACACACAAAATAAAATAAATAAATAAATAAATACAAAAAATACAAAACACACACAAAAAAAACTTATAAATAAAAAAAATAAAAAAAAAAAACACACTCCACCCTTCTCGCCACATTACAAACACACACTAAAGTAAAAAAATATATATAATAAATAATAATAAAAAATACAAAATACACAAAAAAAAATTTAAAAATAAAAAAAAAAAAAACACTCCGCCCTTCTCTCCACACACAAAAGTAAAATGAAAAATTTAAAGATACAAAAATCCAGAAATACAAAACACAAAACACACACACACACACACACACACAAACTCTCAAAAAACACTTCAGCTGTAGTCTTCCATATGAAAACAAGCATTTCTGGAGGTGGTACGTCACCTGCACGATTTCATGGAAACAGAAAGTAAAAATCATACTTCAGAACATTCTCCGTGGAGAGAGGGACGTTTTATGCTGTGCTAAGAAATGCTATAGCAATAAAAGAACAAGAGGCCAAATACGAGTCAGGTTTGTGGAGGTGCAGACCCACAAAGAGGAAAGTCACATGAATAAACAATAAACAAACAGACATGCTTTAATTTAACTCATTGGGTAGAGCTTTTGTCCACTGATCTGAAGGTTGGGGGTTCAAATCCCACTCTCGACATAAACATCATTGGTTGAGCAGTCAGATCCACTGACAGACAGGTTGGCTGGTGTGATTCCAGCTCCCACAAATGAACGCTGTTGTTGTGTTCTTGGGCAAGACACTTAACCCACTTTGCCCCCAGTGTCTCTGTACACCAGTGTATGAAAGTGTGTGTGAACGGGTGAGTGATTTCTTGTTGTAAAGCCCTTTGAGTTACCGTAATATTAGTCCATTTCGTTAAAAGTTTGGTAAAAAAGTTACACAATGGGGCTTTAATATAAGTGTTTCAAAACCAACCTAATTTCAGATCACATATTCTGACCTCTGATGTTTCTATAAATGAGTTTCTAACCCAAAGGAAAAAAAAAAAAGATTAAATATTGTAAGTTATTTTGTTTTTGCTAATACACCAATTTATACTAATCAGAATACATCCGTTTTTACTCATAATTATTGTATATTCTTATTCTTATTTTATTTATTCGTAAAGGAACAGTACATATTAATGAACATTAAAAATGTAAATATGACTTATAAATAATCGAGATTTCAACCCTGGTCTTAAAAGTGCAATTTTTCAAAGGTGGTATACTTTAGGGATAAAAGTTATTGGTGATTTCTTTGATAGTAATGTTATTATATCATTTGTGCAAGTTCAGAACAAATTTGGAGTCGCTCAGACGGACTTCTTTGCTTATTTGCAGGTTCGTCACTTTATCAGTTAAAATTTTAATGCTACCCATGGGAATATGCAGTTGGCTCCTATTGAAAAAGCTATCGTTGATCTAAATTTAAAGAAAAGTGTCATTAAACAATCTTACTCAAACTTGCGGGGACATAATCAACATAATATTGATAAGTTGACGAATCGTTGGGAAGGAGATCTCCAATGCCACTATGAGGAACATAGTTGGAAGGACTGTATCCGGTCGACTCATTCACTATTCCTTAACAACCAATATAAAGAGACCCAATTTACATTTTTACACAGGCAGCACAGAACACCAGTTTTTTTGAGTAGGATAGACCCAAGTAGATCACCTTTATGTCTTAAATGTAAGGCAACAGATGGGACCTATTTACACTTTCTGTGGACTGGCCCAAAAATCTCAAAGTTCTGGCAATGTATAACTAAAGAAATAAGCAACATAGTGAAATTAAAACTGGTGAAGGACCGGGTTGGTTTCTGCTGGGGCTGCCACCATTAAACTAAGTTGCAGAAAAGTAAATTAAAATTAGTAGCTAAATTACTATTTCTGGTGCGTAAGTGTGTGCTGTTTAATTGGATTCAAGAGAAGCCACCTACTGTCACCCAGTGGTATAAAGAAATTATTAGAGTGTTACCCATGGAAAGAGTCAGCGCAAAATTGAAAGGTAATGATGATTTTTTTGTGGGGTTGTGGCGGCCTCTGCTTGATTACTTGCCCGGTGATCTAACTGTCATCATACAGAGAGGTACAGGCTCAGTGTTGTGGCGGGCGGTTGGTCTGCCTGTTTGACCGGGTCGGTGTGTCTTGCTTGATTGGTGAAGATGTATGTAATGAGTAAAACTCAAACAATTGCTCAGACTGCTCTTTGTTTTGTTTTGTGTGTTGTGTTAAAATGTTGAAAACTTAATAAAATATGTAAAAAAAATAAATAAATAAATGTAAATATGTAAAGATTATAGCCAACGTAGCTCATTTCCATCTTCAGTCCCTCGGCAGGTTGATGTGAATTCATCTACAGGACAAAGGAAAGTACAGCAAACAAAAGTACACAACACCAGCACGCTCACTATACGTACAACACGCTCACTATACGTACAACACACTCACTATACGTACAACACACTCACTATACGTACAACACACTTACACGTACAACACACTCACTATACGTACAACCCACTCACTATATGTACAACACACTCACTATACGTACAACACACTCACTATACGTACAACACACTCACTATACGTACAACACACTCACTATATGTACAACACACTCACTATACGTACAACACACTCACTATATGTACAACACACTCACTATACGTACAACACACTCACTATATACGTACAACACACTCACTATACGTACAACACACTCACTATATACGTACAACACACTCACTATACGTACAACACACTCACTATATACGTACAACACCACTCACTATACGTACAACACACTCACTATATACGTACAACACACTCACTATACGTACACACCTCACTATACATGCAACACACTCACTATACGTACAACCCACTCACTATACGTACAACACCACACTACTACGTACAACACACACACACTCACTATACGTACAACACACTCACTAATACGTACAACACAACTCACTATACGTACAAACACACTCACTATACGTACAACACACTACTCACTACTATGTACAACACAACTCACTATACGTACAACCCGCACTCACTATATGTACAACACACTCACTATAACGTACAACACACTCACTATATGTACAACACACTCACTATACGTACAACACACTCACTATACGTACAACACGCTCACTATACGTACAACACGCTCACTATACGTACAACCCTACTCAGTATAACGTACAACACACTCACTATATGTACAACACACTCACTATACGTACAACACACACTCACTATAGTACAACACACTCACTATACGTACAACACACACACTCACTATACGTACAACACACTCACTATACGTACAACACACTCACTATACGTACAACACACTCACTATACGTACAACACACTCACTACTATACGTACAACAACACTCACTATACGTACAACACACTCACTATACGTACAACACACTCACTATATGTACAACACACTCACTATACATACAACACACTCACTATACGTACAAACACAACAACACTCACTATACGTACAACACCCACTCAGTATACGTACAACCCACTCACTATATGTACAACACACTCACTATACGTACAACACACTCACTATACGTACAACACACACACTCACTATACGTACACACACTCACTATACGTACAACACACTCACTATACATACAACACACTCACTATACGTACAACACACTCACTATACGTACAACACACTTACTGTACATACAGTTAGTTTCAAACAGTTCACTCGAAGCCCAAAATCAACAGTTCAAGAGTTAAACCAACAACCCCTCAAAATAAAATAAAATGTAAATTGGTTAAACATGGTGACATATTTGACCAGTGAACAACCGCTGTTTTAAAGCTTTGATGATGTTGATACTTTGCAGTTGATGCTGATATCATCAACATTTCCTGTTGGTCTGATGCTAACTGGAGGCTCTGCTTTGTCTGACGCTTTATTAACTTTATTTTAACACAATCTGACCTGATTTAGCTGCAACTGCAACAGGTGAGCAGAGAGTTAAACAAGTCTCGCTCTCCTACACTGGGAAAAAAAACAAAAAAACAAACAATATGTAGTTAAATTAAAATGGATTAAACGAAGAATATTTTACTTTTTTTGAGTAGATTCAACTTGACAAGTGAAATGATCTACCAGTGTAATAAGTGTGTTTTTCTTAATTCAAACCATATTAGATTTTGTTTCTTATTTTAAGTGCAGAAAGTTGTTGTTGTTCTTATTTTAAGTGTAATAAGTTGTTGTTTTTCTTATTTTAAGTGCAGCAAGATGTATTTTCATATTTTAAGTACAAAAAGTCTTGTTCCACTGCTAGATCATTTCACTTGTCAAATGAAATTTACTCAAATCATGATCAAACCGTCTTAATTCAAGTCATCTTCACTTGGCAAGATTTTGATTTTTCCAATATAAGCATGAGCCAACAGTTTTTCAGTCAGTCACTGTCATGTTTTTGTTGAAAATCAAACCCCTAAACGGGACCACGATCACAGGCCCTTGAAAATGTGCCGTTTCAATCCATTTTTGTATTGTTTGCTCCATGGTAACTCCCAAATATTCCGCCATAGATGTGGACGTGAGCATGTAGGACACCCCCGGCATGATGTCACTGCGAGTATCAATCCTCACGGTCTCTTTCAGGCCAACCGGACCCAAACATACCAACAGCACAATGGTCCACATGCAGATGATTTGCAGGGCCACATGAAGAGCGGAGAACAGCATGTGAACACAAACCACACGCTCTTATAATGGTGAACCTCAGAATGAGCCATGTCACTACAATGTGGACTGTCAACAGATTCAGAGAGACGACAAAAACACCCACAGGCCAATACACAAGAGATATGGGACCAAGCATAAATGGTGGTTAGTTCTATTGTTTAAGTGATTGGGTATTGGTTTCTGTTTTATTTTTCCTTCTGGGGTTGTCAAAAGCTTAGCAAACAGATAATTGGTACTAAAACTGTGACTGAAAATAGATTCTCGAAACTAAAAGTCATGTTCACAGGACAGAAGTGAACTTTTTCTGAACATAGACGTGTATATGTTGATTCTTTTATTATGTTTTTAGATTGTTTCTGTACTTTTTGGGGGGGGGATCTGAACTGAAAATCTTTTCTTTTTGACCTTTTCCATAAATAATTTCTGTTTTAATTGATTTATTGTGGGAGGAATTTAACTTAGGCACAGTTCTGGACACATCTACAGCCCATCTGTCCTGGTAAAGTCCTGGTTTAGTTCTCGTTTAGTCCTGGTTCAGTCCAGTTTCAATCCTGGTTCAGTCCTGGTTCAGTCCTCGTTTAGTCCTGGTTCAGTCCTGGTGTAGTCCTGGTTTACGCTAGTTTCAGTCCTGGTTTAGTCCTGGTTCAGTCCCGTTTCAGTCCTCATTCAGTCCAATTTTAGTCCTGGTTTAGTCTTGGTTCAGTTCTGGTTCAGTCCAGTTTCAATCCTGGTTCAGTCCTGCTTCAGTCCTAGTTTAGTCCTGGTTCAGTCCTGGTTCAGTTCAGTTTCAGTCCATTTTCAGTCCTAGTTTAGTCGTGGTTCAGTTCAGTTTCAGTCCATTTTCAGTCCTAGTTTAGTCCTGGTTCAGTCCTGGTTCAGTTCAGTTTCAGTCCATTTTCAGTCCTGGTTTAGTTCTGGTTCAGTCCTGATATAGTCCTGCTTCCATCCAGTTTCAGTCCTGGTTTTGTCCTGGTTCAGTACAGCTTCAGTCCTGGTTTTGTCCTGGTTCAGTCCCGTTTCAGTCCTCATTCAGTCCAATTTTAGTCCTGGTTTAGTCTTGGTTCAGTTCTGGTTCAGTCCAGTTTCAATCCTGGTTCAGTCCTGCTTCAGTCCTAGTTTAGTCCTGGTTCAGTTCTGGTGTAGTACCTGGTTTACACTAGTTTCAGTCCTAGTTTAGTCCTGGTTCAGTCCTGGTTCAGTTCAGTTTCAGTCCATTTTCAGTCCTGGTTTAGTTCTGGTTCAGTCCTGATTTCGTCCTGCTTCCATCCAGTTTCAGTCCTGGTTTAGTCCTGGTTCAGTCCCGTTTCAGTCCTCATTCAGTCCAATTTTAGTCCTGGTTTAGTCTTGGTTCAGTTCTGGTTCAGTCCAGTTTCAATCCTGGTTCAGTCCTGCTTCAGTCCTAGTTTAGTCCTGGTTCAGTCCTGGTTCAGTTCAGTTTCAGTCCATTTTCAGTCCTAGTTTAGTCGTGGTTCAGTTCAGTTTCAGTCCATTTTCAGTCCTAGTTTAGTCCTGGTTCAGTCCTGGTTCAGTTCAGTTTCAGTCCATTTTCAGTCCTGGTTTAGTTCTGGTTCAGTCCTGATATAGTCCTGCTTCCATCCAGTTTCAGTCCTGGTTTTGTCCTGGTTCAGTACAGCTTCAGTCCTGGTTTAGTCCTGGTTCAGTCCCGTTTCAGTCCTCATTCAGTCCAATTTTAGTCCTGGTTTAGTCTTGGTTCAGTTCTGGTTCAGTCCAGTTTCAATCCTGGTTCAGTCCTGCTTCAGTCCTAGTTTAGTCCTGGTTCAGTTCTGGTGTAGTACCTGGTTTACGCTAGTTTCAGTCCTAGTTTAGTCCTGGTTCAGTCCTGGTTCAGTTCAGTTTCAGTCCATTTTCAGTCCTGGTTTAGTCTTGGTTCAGTTCTGGTTCAGTCCATTTTCAATCCTGATTCAGTCCTGCTTCAGTCCTAGATTAATCCTGGTTCAGTCCTGGTAAAATCCTGGTTCAGTCCAGTTTCAGTCCATTTTCAGTCCTGGTTTAGTTCTGGTTCAGTCCTGATTTAGTCCTGCTTCCATCCAGCTTCAGTCCTGGTTTTGTCCTGGTTCAGTCCACTTTCAATCCTATTTCAATCCTGGTTTAGTCCTGGTTTCAGTTCTCATTCAGTCTTGGTTCAGTCCAGTTTCAGTCCTATTTCAGTACTGGTAAAGTTCTGGTTGAATCCAGTTTCAGTCCTGATTTAGTCCTGGTTTAGTTGTGGTTGAGTCCAGTTTCAGTCCTGATTTAGTCCTGGTTTAGTTGCGGTTGAGTCCAGTTTCAGTCCTGGTTTAGTCCTGGTTCAGTCCTAATTTAGTCCTGATTTAGTTGTGGTTCAGTCCAGTTTCAGTCCTGGTTTAGTCCTGATTTAGTCCTGGTTTAATTGTGGTTCAGTTCTGGTTCAGTCCTGGTTAAGTCTTGGTTTAGTCTTGGTTCAATCCTATTTCAGTCCAGTTTTAGTTTCCTGGTTTAATCCTGATTTAGACCTACATCCTGTCTTCTCCTTCACAGTGGTTCTTCTCGAGGTTTCTCTGTTTCCCCAGTGGATTTTTTGGAGTTTTTCTTTGCAGAAGTAGTAGTAAATATCGGGAGCGCCATGGGACAATTATCCATTTGCTGGTTTTCTGTGGATGTTGGTTAATCTGCCTGTTTGTTATTGACCAAAGACCGTTTCCCTGTTTGATTTATAACTATCTGCTGGTTTCATCTGCCGTATTGTGAAGCGCTGCTGCTGTGGTGCTGCTGTGGTTTGAGGCTATACAAGAATAAATTGAATTGAAATTGTGTTTATGTTGCACTGATAACATCAAACAAGTATGAGTAAAATCAGCTGTGGACACTGTGAATTCAGCCCTGAAACTGAAGAACTTGGCATAAACAACTGTCCGTGTCTCTTTTACTATAGCCTCAAATCTCTACGGGCAGAGACTTGGCTTCTCATTTTTATTCCACGATAATATTATAAAAGTATAATGTCACATTTTTTGCATAATATCTGGTGTCGTGGTTAAGCTTTATCAAATATTCTCTTTGGAATTCAGACTAAAAAGTAATTGTGTTTTCAGATGATACAAAGTTCTAACAGAGAATTCACTTTTTAAGATCTTAACTCAACAAAAACATACCCGAAGTTTAGTTTTGTTTCATTCACACATGTTTGAGTAACCCTGTTTTCAAGTTAACATTTACCTTTTACCTTTAGAGATTGTCAATTTCAAGGCTTAAGAGTGAAAAAAAACAATATCTTGTCAATTGTCAAAAAGTTTTGAGACGCAGCAGCCTTGTAATTATGATGACCAAAAAAAAAAGAATAAAAATCTATCAACTGTGGACGTAGTGAGGCCAGATAAACATTAGATAACAAGGCTCCCTCATTTTATTGGCTGTTAGGCTGTCGTTTCTAGTGTAACTGACTCGTCGGATTATGCAGCGGTTCTTAGAGGCTTTTTCAAACTGTAGCTTCTTCGCATTTCGCACAAAGTATGTCGCACCAAATGAGAATAGATTGTGTGATTCTTTCCCTTAATTTCATGAACGACAACATTTTCTAGAGTTTTGAGTTTGCTTGCATTTTAAGTGACGTCAAAAAGACTTGTTGTGTTGTTTTTTCTTATTTTCAGTGTATCAAGATGTATTTTCATATTTTAAGTACAAAAAGTCTTGTTCCACTGGCAAATGACTTTACTTGTCAAGTGAAGTTTACTCAAATCATGATAAAACTTTCTTAATTCAAGTCATCTTAGCTTAACTAGATTTTATTTTTTGCAGTGAGTTTGTAGTAAACTCTAATGATATAATTTGAGGAAAATAATAAAAATCTGTTCTAGATATCGGCCCAAAATATCTGCAGAGCTTTACTGGGTATTGGTTTCTCTGGATTTGAAACAACCTTTATCAAAATCGGACCACAGACTGTAGAAAGAAGTGGACTAAGGGAGTGTGATGTCACCCATAGTGTTCAGCTCCAGTCAAATGAAGCTCATCAAGGCTGCAGTTATGAGTGAATTTGGAGCTGGGAAAAAAAAAAACATACACCAGGATCATGTCGAGTGGGTTAGTTAATATGAACACTTTAAGACCAAAATGACGAGGCTCACTGCAGCATTCACTTCAGAATTACAGAGACAAACTTTATTGATCCAGTCAATTCACATTATTTATATAGCACATTTCACAAACAGTGTTGAAAGTGCTGCACAGACACATACTAATAACAACAATAATAACATAAAGAGAAAATAAACACTCAAATTGAATCATACTAGCCTTAAATTAATAAAACCGTCAAATAAAATAAGAGAAAAAACATAGAATAGCAATACAATATGTTAAAAATAAATAAAAGACACAGAGGACCTCAACTCATGCAGTGTTAGAGAAGCTAGAGAATAAAAGTGGATTTTAAGATGAGACGTAAAACACTCCACTGTGGGGGCTGGGGGCTTGATTGATCCACAAGGGAAATTATTTGGACACAGTAGCTCACACATCAAAGTATAATATAATATAATGACAAAGAGTTAGTACAAATGGTAATAATAAATTCTGAATAAGTAGCACAAAACATAGCAGGTTTCAAATAAGGCATAATTATATCAATGTATATGTAAAATAGAAAAATAAGTAATAAATAATCTCAGCTTTATACAAGAGGTCATAAGGATTTGGAGTGGGAAGCGGGATTTGCTCACTTCCTATTTGGAACGTTAACTCTGTCCATTTATATAAACAGTCTATGAATCGGATGTGAAAAAACCCATATCGGTCAGTGTCTAAAATCCACTCTTTTACATGAGTCAGTGCATGTCTGAGTGTATTAACAGTCTCATATAAATATCACACAGACACAACAGGTGACAGTGCGGTGTTGAAAAGTCTCCCGGGGCCTCTCAGAGTTCAGAGCCGGTGCAAGAGCAAGAAATGCAGCTTTTCTTGAATGAATATGTGAAAGGAGGAGTCCCGTCCCAGTCTCACGTCGCTGCGTATATTTCACAGATGACAGGTGACATAGCTAAAGTCCTGTCGGCACTCGCACCTTTGACTAAATAGGCCACAGAACAGTCTTATCATTCTTCCATTACTGCCTGTACACTTAACCTGTCATAAATTAAACCCCATTTGTTCTGTTTGTCTTGGAGGGAAGCCTCTAGTCTCCTCCCTGTCTGCTTTTATGACTTAAAGGTTGTATGGAGGATTTTTTTTTGTTTCAAACTGTCAGTGAAAGATTAAAATACCATTACAGAGACGCAGCAGCTTTGTAATTATGATGACCAAAAAAAAAAGAACGAAAATCTATCAACTGTGGACGTGTTGAGGCCAGATAAACATCAGCCAATAGAAAACGAGGCTCCCTCATTTTCTATTGGCTGTTGGGTTGTCAATCAAACTCCCTAGTATAACTGACTCGTCGGAGCGTGGGGATTACGTGGTTTACGCAGCGGTTCTTAGAGGCTTTTTCGAACTGTCGCTTCCTCGCATTTCGCACAAAGTTTGTCGCGACGGCGGACGAGAATCCACGCAAAAGAAAGTCTGTTTTTGAGGTCGCTGAAAGAAGAAGAGAAGAGGAAAAGTAGCAAAGCCAAACTGAGGTGATTCTTGGAGATCTCGTCCAGCGATGGCGCGACCGAAGCAGACGAAGGGTCTAAAAACTGACGCGTCGGTCGCTGAATTACTTCTAGACAGGAAACTTCAACAGTAATTCTGAATGCGCACAAGGACTGTCGCTGTATTTCTCTTCCCTTAAAAAAATCCTCTATACAACCTTTAAAGGTGCATCGAGTAACTTTTCTGGTGGAGGGTTCGTCAAATGCTTCTCTCAATGGAAATGTTGTTGCTTTATCTGGAATGTTATCCTTTTTCTTTTCATGGAGATCAAACCAGGTCAAGTTACAGGTAAGATCTGTGGAGAGGCGACCCCACTCACAGCCAGAATGCCGGTTTTCCTGGGTATTTTTGAGCTCTAATTGAATAAATGTAATGCAGAGCTGGGGCAAAACGCGAAAGTGAGGGCCGTGACGTGACAACAGTAGTTTTGCAAGGATTCACGTGGTTCGGAGGGATGTAGACAGGGCGTGGGGCAAATGTTGTCAACTATAAAGCGCTATGGGAAACACTGCCACCCCAATCGCAGACGAGTTCCCTTGTGAATATTAAAGAGATACTGTATTTTCCAGGCTATTAGACACGCTCTTAAGACTCCAACCTCATCAAAAAACGACTGCGCGCCCCACAATCCAGAGCGCCCTATACACGAATCCACTCGGGTGTCGCAGCACGACTTCAGTAAACTACAAAGCCGCACCACCCGCAGCGCACGCAAACACAAATGGAGCAGACAACGACCGCGCAACCAAAAACACCCACAGCCACACTCATCACTCCACGCCGACGAGGAACGGAACAGAGGAACGAACTGAAAAAGCGAGTGCAATGTGCCACTTCTAGACACAACTGAACAACTGAGTCACTGCGAACACGCCGACAATCCAGCGTGTCCCAGACAGCACCCTCCCTACACGCCACAACTGAACAAAGCCCAGAGTCACCGTGAACGCGACAAACAAAGTCCCACTGACCCGTCCAACTGTTGTGTTTCGTTTAAAGTCCGGTGCGGTTTATTTGTGAAAAAAGTTCGAAAATAGACCATTTAATGAGAGTATATATATATTATAATCCAGATAATAATAGCCCGGAAAATACGGCACTCACTCATTCACAGCCCTCCACTGAACCGAATGTCCTGTACCGACATGGTTTGGCACGAATACATGTACTGTACACTCCTAATAAAAATGTATATCAAACTCAGATGGCCGATGTCCAAAAGCATGTCTCGGCCAAAAAAGTCTTCATCAGATATTTTTCTTGCTTTGAACCAAAGTATATTGTTATTTAAAAATAAATAAACAAAAAAAAAGCTTTTGGACGTCGGCCATCTGAGTGTGCTATGCATTTTTTTCACTTTTTTTTGCTGTTCCTTGCACTTGCCCCTTTACAAAAACGTCGGTGTGTGTTTTCTGTTTCATTTGATATCCATAGAAACAACCAAGCGGCAGACACTCCTCCAGAAAAGTTACACAATGCACCTTTAAAGATCCTGTAAGACACAGAATTGACAATTGTGAGCTTATGTCGCTGCATATACTGGTGTGTGAATTTGTACATGAATGTATGTGTGAATGGGTGAACGTTTTTTTGATATAAAGAGGTTTGTAAAGTGCCTTAAAGGTGGAAAAATGTTGTATAAAAATAGTGAAATACTTTACCAGGACAAGCATAAATACTTTAGAAAATGGACTTCATATTTTCACATTGGAGCATGGGAGTTTTTGCGATATCAGATCAGATCTTTCCCTCCCTTCTGTAACCAGTAATCACACAGGCATCTCAACAGTTGTGCAAACTTGGAGATGGATCTACTTGGGCTTCAGAGTACAGGCTGTTCCATTGGCGGGCACACTGCATCTTGGGAAGGCCCTCCTCAGGCAGGTACAGATCTTATTCATCACTGACATCTCCCTGTGTGCTTAAGCTTACTGTAGATCCCCTGCTTTTACACACACACCTCCTACATAACTGTGTAAAGCACCC
This sequence comes from Boleophthalmus pectinirostris, assembly GCF_026225935.1. Lineage (NCBI taxonomy): Eukaryota > Metazoa > Chordata > Actinopteri > Gobiiformes > Gobiidae > Boleophthalmus > Boleophthalmus pectinirostris. The sequence continues at coordinate 12,042,117 of NW_026571404.1, forward strand.
GGCCACCCATACGCTCGTCTTCCATCTGACAACACTCTGCTCAATCCCCCTGGTTTCACAGATCAGCTCTTTTTAACTCAATCCTGAAGCATTGTGGGATAACTGCATCCACACACATATATAATTCTGGAAGGCCACCCACGGAAAACTGCTTAATGAAACATGCAAATATTCCGAATCTTGGTCCAGCCCATGTCTCCCGCTGCGTCTTATTCACATGCATGAGGACCGTCAATATGAACCGGGGGAAGTGCTCGGCGGACTGTATATGGTCCATTTGGATGGTAATTCTCGTAGAAAAAGTTCATTGTTTGGCAGCCGAGAAGATGAAGAGAGAGAGAAGGAGAAAGAGGAGGAGGAGGAGGAAGTGCTTTTGGGAGCACGTTAATGAACTTGGGTGGTTTATCTCCGGACTTGGACAATAAAACCTGTCATTGAGTGGGATAGGAGGATTAGTGTGGGCTACGCAGGATTTTCAGATGTATTTTTACTGTACCATATGGTAACTTCAGTCTGTAGTCTTGTAATAAAACGGTTTCCATGATCGTTTTTACTGTTACTTCATTGCTTCATTAAAAACTTTCAGATTGTCTTATTTTGCTCATTGATATTGACCATTTCTTGAGTGTATCCGACCAGCTATTTGTGGGTTTCAGCTTCTTCTAGGATTACTTACCATTCAAAAGACTATATTGAGTTTTAAATTGTTAATCACTATGGCAACAGTCTGAATTTTCATCATTCTGAAACCCAAGGACAGACAAGTACGCAGGAGCAGGAGCAGGGTCCCATTGTTTTTTTTTAGACTAGCACCTCATGCTGTGAAATTAAATCAACTTTAAGAGTGGTTGGGGGTCCGTCACCTGCTTGTTTCTATGGATATGTAACTGTTCTGCCCAGAATGTTCCACAGTATGACAATAAACAGCTCTGCCTTATATTTATTCATTTACAGGTGGTTTTATGGATCAAAAATACCTAGAAAAACAGGCATTCTGATTGTAAGTGGATCTTATTTGCCTACATTCAGCCCAAATCTGATTTTTTCACCCCTGTGCAACCTGTATCTGATCTTTTAATGACAGTCTGAGCGACACAGATCCGATTTTTTCAAATGTGACCCAAACCACTTGGATATGTGCTCCTAAAACCGATACATATCTGATCTTTTGACGTGTGACTTCTGTCTGAACGGCCAGGTCACATTCATCCCACCTACACGTCAGGCAATGGGGGGAAAGCGAGGTTAGCAAGTTCATTAATATTTGGGGGGATCGCTGTATACAGGCCAAATTGGAGGGGCGGAACCGGGCGGTTTTTGAAATGATTGCCAAAGAAATGTCCGAGCACAGACTGTCCTGGCTCCAGTGTCAACGAAAAATAAAGCGCCTGAGAGCCAAATACAAGGAGGCTAAAGACTCAAACAAACGAAGCAACTGTGGACGTGTCACCTGTCCATTTTACGAAGAACTGGGCCGTATTTTGGGAGACAAGCCCAGTGTTTAGGCGACTTTCGTAAACACTGAGCACTCTTGCTGTGTGTGACGTCGTTGTGACCTCCAATGCACATGCGGGACACTTTTGGGGCATTTAAAGTTCAGACTGGAGATCGGACTTCACAAAAAAATCTGAATTTGAGTCTGAACACACCTTGGTCTCCATGAAGATAGAAAGGTTTAATACCGTGAACAATGTGAAACATTCCAGACAATGCAATAACATCTCCGAAGAGAAAAGCATTTAACGGACCCTCCACCAGAAAGTTACACAATGCACTTTTGAGTACTTCATTGTGTTAAACCTGACAATTCCCTTGGACTAAACAAAAACCATACACTGTCAAAGGTGACTCTTGTTGTCACTGAATTATTGACCAACCCAAAATTCCAACCGCAACTTTCTGAGAACTTCGTTGAAAACTCCACCACCATGCATTTCTACGCCAATTATAATTCACAAACTCTTGGCCGTACAATGAAGCCCTCTCACAAACAGCTTTAGCCCATTATAATCTCAAAGAACAGCCTCTTCTTCTCTGGCCCTGTCTCTGGGGCGTTTTGACCCAGACAGAACGGTGCTGGGGAGGGGAGGATGTGTCTAGTGTCCAGTGTCCAGTCTCTCCGCTCGACCCCGCTTCGTCAAAACACAACAACAGCCCCAATGGTTTGCAGATGTGGCCCTGTGCAGCTAATAAATCCTGCAGAAGTCAACACAGGGGTGGGGTTAAGAGTTGGGAGCTTTGGGTGGGGGTCTGGACGTTTGGGGGTTGCGGATGTGTACGCATGTGTTGTTTCCAGTATACGTCTCAGTCAGAACGAGCTTTAAACCCAATGAACCCCTAAATGAACACGGCCTATATCGGACTTAGAAAAACTTTATTGATCCACAAGGGAAATTACTTGGACACAGGAGCTCATACATCACAATATACTAGAATAACAAAGAGAAAATATTATAATAATTCTATGTAACAAAAATAGCAAGAGACTGATGTCAAATAAGGCATAATTATATAAATGTATGTGTACAAGTAGAAAGAGGTCATAAGGACAAACAGTACAAACATAAAATAATGATTGATAGGACAGAGGATTATCTATTACATAAGGGTAAGTTGTTGTACATCTGTATGAAGTACGGTATGAATGTGGTGCTGTATGTCTCACTGTTTGAGTGGAGGATTGAGGGGATTGAGCTCCTCTCCCTCTATGATTTTATGATATCAGGGATCACAGAAATCACGGTTCGGTACATACCTCGATTTTGAGGAAAGTGAGGACCTGTGCGTGACAACCGTAGTTTTATGAGGATTCACGTGGTTTAGAGGGATGTCGTCAAATCAGGGGGCAGTTGTTGTCAACAATAAAGCACTCGGGGAAACACTGCCACCCCAATCATGGTCGAGTTCCCTTGTGAATATTAAAAAGCCGAGCCTTCTGTGTAGTAAAACCACCTGTAATTTAATGAATGTCAGGTAGAGCTTTTTAAAGTCATACTGCAGGTGGTGGACTCCCAACCAAAACGTTACACAGTGCACTTTTAAAACTCATTCAGAGACTGGCGCGGGGATCATGGCATCTTTATTTATGTGCTTGACCAATCATGAGCACTGGGGTCCATTACCAGATCCTGAGTCTTGATCAGAACTACCTTATGCAGAATTTTCATTATTTTGCATGTTTTGGGTTGATTTGGTGGAAACCGGAGTGTCCATCGAAAACACATCCAGACACAAAGAGAAACATGCAAACTCCAGAGTCAACCTGGAACCTTCTTGCTGTGAGGTGTGAGTGCTTACCAGTGCAAGTAATTATGTAAGTAAGTAAGTTTTATTTATATAGCGCTTTTCACAGACATATGTCACTAAGACTTTTTACAGAGCATTAGTCATTCACTCCACACTACTAAAACTATGATTGTAGCCACAGCTGCCCAGGGACTGATCGAAGCGCGGCTGCCAATCTGGGCCATTGGTCCCTCCGAACCACCACCATCGCTCATTCTCACACCACTTTCACACTAGGCCATGTGGGTGCAGTGTCTTACCTAAGGACACAATGACAGTTTTTGTGACCTGTGGCACCTGATTTTCCCAGTGGTCTCATTCAAATTCTAACCAGGCACGGCCTTGCTCAACTTCAGAGATCTGACGTGAACAGGTTTTGACTATGTGGTACTTCTTTGTGAATAGCCTAAATAGATGTCTGTAAGTGTTTTGCCCAATGACACAACAGCAGCATACTCTCCAACCACCGTGAATAGTAAGTGGTTCCTAATGTACAGCGCTTTGATTGCAACAGAGGTTAAAAAAAAAAAAAAAACACTATATATTTCTTTTGTGGTTCCTCTTCATGGATAACATACATAGATGTCTTTAAGTGTTTTGCTCAAGGACACAGCAACAGCACACTCTCCATTTGTCCAGGTTTGGGGACAAGAATACAGCGTACTTTGATCCCTTGTGGCTGGAATACATAATGTTGCCTTGTATGCTAAAAGTAAATATATAATTACCATAAGCTTTGTTTGGTTTTGCATTCTTGTGGGCCTAATAGTAGTTTCTGGTTTGTTTCTGTCACAGTAAATCCCAACACAAATATTTCCAGGGTAAAGGGAAGTTCTGCTGTATGAGTATTTTGCTGTAATTACGCTCAAACCAACAAACGACTTCACCTCATTTAATCCAATGAACTGGTGCCAAAGAAAGCCATGGGGCAGAGCAGCACAAAACACAGACCTCTATGTCAGAGTCTGTTTGTTCCACAGAAGCTTTTATCCTATTTGACTCTTTCCACATCCGGATACACAGTTTTAGTCAGACATGATTTTACAGAAACATCATCTGGACTTGGTTTTTAAGCTGAGGAGGCAATTTCTGATAAATAGTACTTTCTTTTATGCAATTTGTGTAATCCAATTTTGGTGAAAGACTGAGGGGCTGATTGGTAATGTTAAGTTCAAGTCTTGCCAACAAGTGCATGTTTTAGTTATGAAATGCTATTACTAACAAAAGGAGAATTTTCAAAGTACATCTGAAAGATTTTTACGCAATCTCGGCCAACCATAACGTCTTGCGAAGTGTACTTAATCATTTTTGTGATGAAATTAGTGTTGTCAGCGAGTTGGAGACAGTAATAAGTGGGTAACATTTTCCTGGACAAATTATGTTTATGATTATTACAGGAAGGGCATCTGGGATAAATAATGACTGTGCTGCTGATTCAGAATGTTTCCAGCGTACATCTTCTACTGGATTGGTTTTGCAACACCTATAATCTTAACAATATAGGCAAGGTTCAGTCTTAACCTCCTTCAATTCTTATAAGCATAGTAACTTTTTTCAGTATAAAAAAACACATTTGGAACAATAGAGGAATATTTAAACATTTATTTCAAAGTACTTCTATAACCTCTGCCAAGGCACTGGCCCAATCTCGCACTAAGAAAAAGTGCCCAGACCGAGAAAACTAGAACATGATGGTGTTCTATATGTATCTCTACTGGATGAATATTTAGCAGTTGCCACGGTGACACAAAGCACACATTAGCAAACACTCCTAAAAAATGTTTTAATATAGGCTTAGAACTCAAGAAAAAAACTCAAAAGTGTTCATGGTCCTGTTTAGGAGTTAGATTTTCAACAAAAGGTGAAAGTGACTAATTGAATTCTAATGCTTCTAATGTTGTAGTTCCAACTAAGTCTGCTCTTTCTGGTCAGATTGTTACAGATTAAAGCTCAAATTAAAGTCTGACTTGAGTAACAGAGCTTCTAACAGAGTAGTGCTTTCACTTAGCTTCACTATGTTTTAACTGAAGATGAAGATTGTCGCCAGCAATGTGCAGACAGTAATAAAGTATGGGTTAAGCTTTCATAGACACTGTCCAATAATGACAATAAAATAGTTGATTATGGCAGAAAGGGCATCTGGGCTAAAAATCACTTGGCTACTGGTGCCTCCACTCAATTTAATTTCTCTCCAATGACTAGGTCTGGAATCAGAATACACTAGATGGTTCGCAAAAATCCCAGAAGTCTGAGCTCGGGCACCAGCCAATCAGCGAAGAGCCATGTATTCTGTGTTGGCAACGATTCCCAGGATCAAGGATTTAAAACCAGAACAAAGAGAATGTTTGGTGAATTTTATCAAGGGGAAAGATGTTATTGTCCTTCTTCCTACTGGATTTGGGAAAAGCTTTATATACCAGTTAGTCCCGTTTGCGGCGCATTACATACGTCACGACCAAATAGCAGCGATTGGTTAAATGAAACAAAGTTCCCGCCAACTGTCAAGCGAATGAATTCTAACACTGTGAGGTCAGACAGTTTCCACGAAGTGAAACCGGCTGATGAATCAGGCTAGCAAAAAGAGGCCAACCCAAATCAAAAAAGTTAGTAAGTTTATATCTGTGTGTATCTGAAAGGTCCCATATTATGCAAAATTGACTCTTGGGCACTTTAAATCCTGTTATAATGTTGGGACCTCATCAGAAACATACCCACAGTTGTGCTTTGTTTCATTCGCACATGTTTGAGTAATCTTTTATGATAGCTCTGTGTATCTCCAAACCTCAAAATGCTCTGTTCCACCTCATGAGGTCATCAAGGAGTAGTTTTCAAGTTAACAGCTACATTTTAGCTCTTTTTTTCATTTGGTTTAGATTGTAAATTCCAGGACTGAAATTATCCAAATAATTTTAATGAAAGTATATAAAGTTAAAAAAAAAAGTGGAACACTTCCTGTACAACATGACATCACAAGGTGGAACAGGGTATTTTCTTTGAAAGAAGAACTCAGTTGGCAACTCTAAATATGTCAGATTTGTGTTAAACATGTGTCAATGTGTGAATGAAACAAAACACAACTCCAGGTGTGTTTGATGAGGGAACAACATTAGAACATAGACTGAAAAATAGCGTAATCCGGTCCCTTTAAATGTACTAATAATAATATTGTTCTGATCCACAGTCTTCGCCTCTTCCTGTTGAAACTATGATACAATATATAATTTCTCCACAAACACTTCACTTTGCACTTTGAGTTATATAACGTAATGACATATGTACATAGCTGCTCTATAGCCTGTTATTTGATGGTACAAAGCCACATAGGATTTGGCTTGTCAACGCTCGAATTACCCCTGCGTTCGCTTTTTACACTGACCACAAACTTTTGGCCATAAGCACCCACCTAGACTGGCTACAGGTCGCCTGTTCAAACAAGCTCCAACGTACAGACACGCGACTCTTAAAGGGCAATATTATGCTTTTTTCAAATCGAAGTTATAATGTAGTTTCCTCATCTTACACCTGGAGTTAAGTTTTGTTTCACTGATGCATGTTTAACACACAAATCTTGCATATTTAAACTGAGTTCTTCCTTAAACACTGTTCCACTTTATGATGTCATATGATAGTAAATGAAGCGCTCCACGGTGTAAACTCCATACACCTTCTGGAATCATTTGGATGATTTCAACCCTGTAATTAGGGGTGTACATGTTTTCGTGCTGAACTGTTTCGGTACGAGACGTTCCGTTCGATGCAGGGTTGTGCATGAGTGAATTTGCGCAATTTGTGTGTGTTTACATTCCACCACTACATGTGCAGCTACATGGAGGCTCGACTCTTTAATAGTCACAAGGAGTGAGTATTAACACTGGACTGTCAGTGTTCCCCACAGCACTTTTCATTTAGGGTGTCCGCCTTGACAATAATTGTCCCCCGCCTTGACTACATCGCTCCAAACCACGTGAATCTTTGTAAAACTACGGTCGCTGAGCCCCGGTCTTCTCTTTCCCCGTCACGGTATCTCCACCCCCGCCCACCCACTCCCGCGACCTCTGTCTCTAGCGAAACATATTTTCAACCGTTGGGGACACTTGTAACTGTAACAATCTGGACAAGTTGTTTTTTCTGGCCAAAAATATGAAGATTGAGTAAAACTTCTTCCTGGAACTGTTAGTGCAGCGCTTTATTTTTTGAAAAGATTTGTTTACTGTTTACAAGGAATTTATTTTTAAGATATTTCAAACATTTGTTGCTTATTTGAGAATATTTTATTTAACTTATTAGTATTACCAAGCAGCACTTTACATTTAATTTATTTTTCCATTTGTATAATGTAAAAACAAACTGTTGGTTTAAACATACAAATAAACAAGTAAATGGTTTTGCATTTTGAAAATGAAACGACCAATGACCTCAAAATCGAGGTACGTACTGAACCTTGTTTTTTTGTGTATTACACCCATAGCTGAAATTGCCAACCTCTACTGAACTAAAGGTAAGTGGTGACTGTTATTTTGAAAACTGCTTCATGACATAACAAGGTGGAACAGGGCATTTTTTGCATTTGTGATGACAGACTAATACTAAAGGATTCTTAAACATGTGTGAATAAAACAAACTTCAACTCTAAGTATGTTTTTGATGCGGTAACAGTATTCTAGCGCGGCTGGAAACTCATAAGAATCCATTTTTGTGTAATATAGGACCTTTAAAGGGGAAAGCTCCAGTGCATAGACACACAGCTCTTAAAGTGGAGGGCTGCTGTTATTTTTCTAAACAAAACCAAAATGCCTAAATTGGGTGCATGTGCCAAGACGCAGGCCTGTCTGCTTTCACTCTGTAGCCTGCCTTTAAGAGACCAAGTGTAATCACGGTCGGGGCCCCTCCACCAATAATAACAATAATAATAATACTAGTAGTAGTCTATAGCCACTTTCTCACACAACAGGCCAGACTGTAAAATCAAATACATCTACAGTATGTGACCGCAAAACCACGGATATGTAAAATGTCAGTGTGAGAGGAAAACAGAATATCGAGAATCAAGACATTTAGACGTTGTTTTAACCTAGAGAGAAGCAGGGAGTGCGAGGAACTGAAGACTGAACCGACACTTCATCAAAGGTTAAGTTATATTCACATTTCTTTTATTTTTCAGAGGATAACACCAACTTCTGTACTTGTGAAGTTGTCAAATTTGGTAGATTATGCAGTTATTATGAAACAATCCATTTAAAGGGCCCATATTAGGCTATTTTCTGATCTATGTTATAGTGTTTCCTCATCACAAACAGACTTGGAGTTGTGTTTCGTGACGTCACAAGGTGGGAGAGAGCATTTTGAGCTTTGGAGATGTAGACAAACTCCTAATAAAGAGTTACTCAAACATGTGTGAATGAAACAAAACACAACTCCAGGTCTGTTTTGAGGCGATAACAACATGGCTTAAAGCTCACACGAGTCACTTTTGTACGGAAGCCGAGAGGGGTCACAACAAACGCAAACGCAAATGCGACAACACAACAAAAAGCCACAAAAAAACAAAAAAAGCCACAACGGAAATGACCACGGGACTCTATTTTAATGCAAATGCCGCAACACATTAAAAAGCCACAACACATTAAAAAGCCACAACGGAAGTGACTGCGGGACTCTATTTTCCGACGGACCGATCAAGCGGCAAGTGAAGAAGAAGAACGACAACGTGAAATGAATAATGATAAAACAATAAATTACTTTTACTTACATTTCCAACTTCTCCGTTCCTTTACTTTTCACATTGTAGTTCTTCTTCTTCACTTGCCGTTTGATCGGTCTGCCGGAAAATACAGTCCCACGGTCACTTCCGTTATGGCTTTTTGATGTGTTGTGGCTTTTTAATGTGTTGTGGCTTTTGTATTTGTTGCAGCGTTTGCATTAAAATAGAGTCTCGTGGTCATTACTGTTGTGGCTTTTTTTGATGTGTTGTGGCTTTTTTCGGTTTCTTGTGGCTTTTTGTTGTGTTGTCGCATTTGTATTTGTTGTGGCGTTTGCGTTTGTTGTGACCCCTCTCGGCTTCCGTACTTTTGCGTAATATATAGCATTTAAATAACATCACCACAAAACCACAAAAGAGTGTTATTATTATTCAAGTTGGTATTTAAAAATATCTATTCATAAATCAAAGTACTAAACGCTTTCTTACAAGTTTATGAAGTTTTATAATTGCAAGCAGTGAGTTCACAATGGTTTGATTTTGCTTAGTGCGTTTACGAGACACATGGGAAAGAAACAACAATTGAATTTGGGTTATGCAACTTAAAACGAAGAAAGACAACATTTTACAGAAAAGAAAAACACATGGGTCACGTCCTCTTTGGTTTCATCAATCACAATTTCTAAGAATCTTGAAATGAAAGGACTGGGTTTAGTTTAGACTCCTAACCCCATTGACATCATATTGAATATTTAATCAAATGTGCATTGTTAAGTGCAAAATTCTTCACAGTTGTTAAGACTAGGGGTGTGCAAAAATATCGAAATATCAGTATATCGTATCGTTTAATGCGGTGTTACAGTATACTGAATTATTTTGTTACAGTGCCACAGTTTTGTTGTTTGTTTAGTGAAAAGAAACTTGTTTATGCATCACATTTGACATTTTCACTGATTTGATGATTAAAATGTTTGTGTTTCATATTAACTTTGCACAAAAAGTGGTTTAACAAAGACTTTTAGTATCACAGCCATGATTTTTTAGCCATTATTTTTATTGAACCGTATGAATTCGATTTGAAATATAACGTATCGAATTAAAAATGACAGTGCATTTTTATTGAGGTATGTATCTTACTGGCAACTGCAATTACAAGTTAAAGGTAGACTGCGTAACTTTTCTAGTGTAGAATCTGCTACTGGCTTCATTTTTGTTTTAAATAAATGAACAAGAAAAAAAATATACATGATGTTGGAGCGAAAATGGACTAACGTCACATCTGGGCAGCTTGACTCCAAAATTTCATCAAAAATATTTACAACAGATTTAATTATAGATCTTTATTTTTTGTTTGTTTGTTTTCATTTACTGTTTTCATTATTAACACTTTCACAGTTTGATTTTATGTTTGAGAAAAATGCAGTTACACAATCACTCAGACGATAAACAGAATTGAAACGAAAACATGAGATGAGTATATTACCCAAAGTAACAAAGTAAACGTGCGTCAGAAAGCGTGCACGGGTCCAAATGTGTAAATGCTTTGTTTTTGTTACACAGGAATGTTATTCAAACCATTTGAGAGAATGCGTCTGTCAGGAGCTGTTTTAAAATCACTAAAACCACAACAAACACTTGGAGACAGTAATGGGCTAATTTTCACTGATATGTTAACTATCCCATTACTGTCACGCTGTAAAAACAGACTCTCCATGCATGATGGTCCAACGATTCTCTGCTGACAAAGGGATCACAATTTGGTCTGTAAATATGACGCGGGACAAAGCAACACAAGACAAATAAAACCTTTAATACAATTTTGTAGAGAGATGAGAAATATGTTAAAGGTGCATTGTGTAACTTTTCTGGTCGAGAGTCCGTCAACTGGAGATGTTATTACCGTATTTTTTGGACTATAAGTCGCACTTTTTTGGGGGAAATATATTTTATAAATTCAGAGGCCAGGAACCGACATTTCATGTTGAAAGGCAAGTTATAGTAAAAACAACAGAACGGAGAGGCTGTTAACGTCACATATGAACAGTTATTCAGAAAACTATAGCATAAACAACAGAACAGAACAAGTTTAACAAACTCTCCATCACACTCCAAATCACTAAATCCATTGAATTCTTCATCCTCGGTGTCACTTCTGAGCAACATCGTGACCTCCAGAGGTAAATGGAGCGCTACTTCCTCTTCTGTGTAGTTGTCGTCAGACTCAGCATCAGTTCCAGTTAGAATTATTCCAGCTTTTCTGAATCCCGACAGGATGGTTTCAATGTCACTGAAGTCCAGGCTTTGTCGATCCATCCAATGACTTCCAGGAAAGTTGCATGGCACACCCTCCTGGTTACCGTGAAGCTGTGTTCTCCATCCCTGTCTTTCACCAGTCCCTCACAAGTTTCTCGCTCACTCCAAACTTTCTTTCTGCAGCTCGAATATCATTTTCATCTGCATATTTCACTACTTGCAGTAGGACTGAGGCTCTTCCTGCAGGAGACATGCGCAGGAGAGGAAAGCGACAGTGGTACAGGAGTAATAGTTGTAGCAGATACTGACATACAATTTCACAATGTAAAAATTTTAAAATATAAGTCGTACTGGAATATAACTCGCAGGACCAAAAAATATGGTACTTTGTCTGGAATGTTTCACAGTATTATAGTATTAAACCGTTCTATCTTCATGGAGACCAAACCAGACCAAGTTATAGGTCAAGTCTGTGGAGAGGCAACCCCTCTAAAAGTCATAATTCATGTTTTCCTAGGTATTTTTGAACTATAAAACCACCTGTAATTTAACAAATGTAAAGTAGAGCTCTTTAATGTCACACTGTGGAATATTCCAGGCAGCACAATGAGATATCCATAGAAACAAGCGGGTGATGGACTCCCAACCAAAAAAGTTAGATAGTGCACCTTCAAAGTTTGTCATAGAGTCGTTTCAGTCACACATATTTGAGTAACTCTTTATTATTAACCTACTCCACCTTGTGATGTCATGCAAAAGTAGTTTTCAAGTTTTACCTTTTATGTTTAGTTCAGTACAGACCTAAATATTCAGGATTTGAACATGTGTGAATTAAACAAAACCCAAACAACATTTATAACATAGATCAGAAAATAGCATAATATGGACCCTTTAAGTTAATTTTGCTTTTATGTCAAACTATATTAAACAAAAAAAAAAAGAAACTGAAGGCATCTGAAACATTTGCAAAAAAAAAAAAAAAAACACTGACCACTCACCACAGCAGGAGCAAGAAAAGCAACAGCGTAAACCAAAAACACATATGAGGCCACAGTAATGAAGGATATAGCATAAGTAGCAGAACATGGAAGCAAAATATGTGAAGTTATCCTTTAAAATTGTGCCCCGCAGTACTTTTATGTATTGCTCCTGATTTATGGCAGTTATGAAACAAAATCACCATAAGCTCAAAATCACTGCCCCTACATCTTCAACATATGGCGCGCACATCCCCTTTAAACTGCCTTTTGTTCACTAAATCTGGCCGGATTTTGGATATCTTCAGTCAATTTGGGATCATAACATGTAATCACTCACTGTAACAAGTGTGTAATATATAATGGTCCATAGGCGCTGATCTCATCCCTCCAATCATACAACCCAGGGAACAGGAAATTGAGCAAGAATTTCAAGTTTATTGCCAAAAACTGCACTTCAAAGAGTTGGATGAGTCCGGACGATTTTGAATCTATCTTTAGCATATGTTATTCCACTGGGGAGTTTTGTAACACCAAGAAATATATAAATTAACATGGGGCAGGGGTTGCAGCATTCTAAAGAACAGCCCAGACTAAAAAAAAAAAAAAAAAAACTTTACTTAATTTACGATCAAAACATACCCTGGTTTACGAGTGTTGTTTGAAGCTGTTAAGATCACTTTATGAGGTGGTACAACAAAGAACTGGGTTGAATTCCTTTAACACTAGTAACTTTTTGGTTGGGAGTCCCGCTTGTTTCTATGGAGATGTCATTGCTCTGTCTGGAATGTTCCACAGTATGACATTAAACTTTAGCTCTACCTTATATTTATTTATTTACAGGTGTGCGAAATACCCATCAGTGTTCAGGCAGGGAGGTCCACATTTCCAAATTGTTGAGTAATACAGACTCAAATGTGAAAAGAGACACCACGGTGGACGCCACAGACAGGCTAAACTGAATAGGCCCTATTCAATTGATTTGACTTAGAAAATGAACTGCCTTAGCCTAGTGTGAGAAATGCTACTGTAGGACTAGATCCAAACCAGAGTCCTGACCCAGCGGGAGCAGATCTGGTTCAGGCCGGGCTCAGAGGAGCTGGAGCGATGAGTGACGTTAGATGTCTTGGCCTGAGAAAAAAAAACACAAAAGACCCCTCGGAACAACATATAACCAACCAAACGGGATTCACGCTTCTGTCCAGTTGCTTTGCACTACCTCAGAACCAGCCGCAGTCCTCGAGCACGGAGGACCGGACCAACCCACTCGGACCTGTAGTCCACAGCGCATTCTCACTTTCCCCACATGGAACCAGTACGCAGACGACACCACGTAGCAGCTCAGACCCAGTCCATTGCACACTGGTCTTGCTGGAACCAGCACATGGAGGACGAAGCCTCCGGACCGATCTGACCAACGCAATCGGAGGACGGCACAAGACCAAGGACCAGACCCCCAATTTTGTCTTGAGGGGCTGCAAGCTACGGTGAGGTCTTTGTTTCTTTAGTGCTGTTGGCTGCTGCTCAGTGCTTTTGCTCAGGGCTCATGTCCGGTGAGTTTGTACAAAGTTCTACATGCTGCTGTTTTATGAGTTCACGGTGATAACTTGAGATGAGGATGTTGTGAGGATGATTTTTTTAATTTATTTTTTTTTTTTTTTAATTTGAGCCCCCTCAGAATTTTGCTTTTGAGGGGGTTTTACTGCTCTAAAATACTTACAAAAACAGGCATTCTTGAGGCCAATTTATAATTCTGCGTCAACTCAACGCACACTACCGCTGTCACCCTGACGCCGTCATTTTTGATTCATGGATCTACGTCGAGGTCTATGTGTCACGAAGTAATTCAATGCCACAACACTAGGAGGCCAGGAATTAGAAATGGCATTTGTGTTTACAAAATTAAGCGGGAAAGCGAGTACCAGAAATATATGTAAAGAGGATGAGAACAATCACAGCCCTTATTGTCTGCGTCGCTTTCTCTGTTGGTTCGGAGGTGCACGCTTGGCCTCTCCACAGATCTGACCTGTAGCTTGGTCTGGTTTGATCTCCATGAAGATAAAAAGGTTTAATACTATACTGTGAAACATTCCAGACAAAGCAGTAACATCTCCATGGAGAAAAGCATTTGACAGACCCTCCACCAGAAAAGTTACACAATACTCTCTTAATTTACGATCAAAACATAGTCTGGTTTACTGGCGCTGTTTGAAGCTGTCAGGATCACTTTATGAGGTGATACAACAAAGAGCTGGGTTGAATTCCTTTTACAGCAGTGTGTGCAAAGTAAAACCGAAAATCACTGTTGACTGTTGTGCCTTAAAGCAAAACACTTCCAGATATACCCTAGAACTGACATTACATAAGATGAGATTCAAGGAGTGGAGTGGAGTACATAAAATGGGAAACATGATAAATATCATGATATAACATTTTAAAAAGAGAAAATAAACAACTTATTTTTTATGTGTTTGTGTTTTCAGCTTTCCACAAATAAAACAGCAACCACACTTTATTAAGCCACAAGGTAATTGTAGTAGTAATGATGGTAGTAGAATGATGATGATTATGCTTGTTATTATTACTATTAGTAGTAGTAGTAGCAGTAGTACTAGTGGTAGTAGTAGTAGTAGTAGTAGTAGTAAAAGTTGTAGTAGTAGTAGTTCTGGTAGAAGTGGTAGTTAGTTGTAGTAGAAGTGGTAGTAATAATGGTAGTAGTAGTAGTAGCAGTAGTAGTAGTAGTGGTAGTAGTAGTTGTACTTGCAGTAATAAAAGCAGTAGTAGTGGTAGTAGTAGTAGTAGTAGTAGTAGTGGTAGTAGTAGTAGTAGCAATAGTAGTAGTAGCAGTAGTAGTGTTAGTAGTAGCAGTAGTTGTAGTGGTTGTAGCAGTAGCAGTAGTAATAGTAGCAGCAGTAGTAGTCGTAGTAGTAATGGTAGTAGTAGTAGCAGTAGTAGTAGTAGTAGTAGTAGTAGTAGTAGTAGTAGTAGTCATAGTAGTAGCAGTAGTAGTAGTAGTAGTTGTAGTAGTAGCAGCAGTAGTAATAGTAGTCATAATACTAGTTATAGTAATGGGAGTAGTAGCATTAGTAGTAGTAGTAGTAGTAGTAGTGGTGGTAATAGTCGTAGTAGTAGTTGTAGTAGTAGTAGTAGTAGTCGTAGTAGTAGTAGTGGTAGTAGTCATAGTAGTAGCAGTAGTAGTAGTAGTAGTTGTAGTAGTAGCAGCAGTAGTAGTAATAGTAGTCGTAATACTAGTTATAGTAATCGGAGTAGTAGCATTAGTAGTAGTAGTAGTAGTAGTAGTGGTGGTAATAGTCGTAGTAGTAGTTGTAGTAGTAGTAGACAGAAATTTGGGTGCCCTGAGGCAAGACACCTTACATGGGCCCCTCTAATGTAAATTAATAGGAAGACGGTCAAAGTCTGGGCCCCTAAATGTAGTAATAGTAGTAGTAGTAGTAGTAATAGTAGTAGTATTAGTAGTAGTTATGATATCAAGACAAACATTAGTTGGCGAACACTTAACCCACTGTGCTTTTGTCGCTCCCTTAAACAGCCAAATACTTGCATCCAAAAACTAAAATTTGATAAGAATCCTACAACATTTTCACGGTCATGATTCCACTTTCACTTTTCATTTGAGCTGTGATCCCTGCTCCCTCTGCAGCCCCGTCTACCCCCTTCACCACACTTACCCACACTTACCCCGACCATCAAAGGGTTAATCTTAATCTCCACATTTCTCTTACACACAGAGCGCCTTTGTTCAGATCAGAGGCCAGTCCATAAGAGAAACACACAAATCTTAAGTCACCTTTCTGGACCAATTAAGCTTTAAAAATATTTAAAATGAGCTGTACTTAAACAAGTTGTGTGGACTTCAAATGGAAATCACCAAGCAGCTAACCCCCTATGTAATCTGCTCGGCTTTGGGTATTTTAGCAACGAACGAAACGCATTAATGACTATTGCATGTGTGTGAAACTACAACAACATCGGGTTTAAAGAGCTCATATTGCCAGGTTTCACTCATGTGACCCTGATGACGAGCGAAATTCAGATTGCTCCGCTTCGAAACAGAACACAGTGGGTGACAGTGAGTTTGCAAAAAGATTGAACGAGCTTGGCACAGACCTGTTATCGAGAAAAAATAAGTCTAAATATAGGTTATGACGCGGAAGATATGGAGAAGTCAGATTTTTCATACAATTTGGACGATTTTCCCGGCAGTGAGGCGATGGATATAATAAATTATCTGGTGCTGCAGACCTCGTTTTATACAATGAGCCAAATAAAAGTCTTTAAAAGCATGGAGGCGCACAACTATTTAGAATTACAACCACAATCAGAGATAGCAACTCATCCCCCGTGAGGCGTCGGTGGGGGCAGTTCATCACCACAGAAGCAGCTTATGAGGAGCCCAGCCTGTCTTCACCTCCAAAGCTCAAAATGCTCTGTTCCACCTTGTGATGTCATGAAGTCGTAGCTTTCAAGTTAACAGCTCCTTTTATCTAGCTCAGTAGAGATTAGCAATTCCAGGGCTGAAATCTTTCAGATGTTTCTAGCTTCTAGTGAAGGTGTATTGAGTTTAAAAACACAGTGGAGCACTTCTTTATATTACCATGACTTGACTTATGTAACAGATGACCAGTGTTGGGAAGGTTACTTTTAAAATGTATTCCCCTACAGATTACAGATTAAATGGTAAATGGTCACATTTTTCTATAGGTTCTAGCTTTTTCCACCTTCAAGGCACTCAAAGTGCTTCACAACAAGGAACCACTCACCCATTCACACACACATTCACACACCAGTGTACGCAGACACTGTGGGCAAGGTGGGTTAAGTGTCTTGCCCAAGGACACAACGACAGCATTCATCCCACAATGTAGTCTGTAACGTAATCCATTAAATTACTTAAAGTGAGTAATGTAATCTGAATACTTTGGATTACTTGATTTGCTGTAGAGAAGCAAAGACGAGGAAATCTTCACATAAGATGTTTTATCTGCTAAAAGAAAATAAAAAGCCCAGACTTTACTTAAACAAATAAAAAATAGTACTGATAGAAGAGGAGGAGACAGTCCACGCAGTATGGTTTAGTCCTGTTAAGTCCTGTTTGAGACTGGTTTAGTCCTGGTTTAGTTCTGGTTTAGTCCGAGTTTAGACCAGGTTTAGACCTGGTTTGGACCTAGATTTAGTCCTGGTTTAGACCTGGTTTTAGACCTGGTTTAGACCTGGTTTTAGACCTGGTTTAATGCAATGAGTGGAATTACCAAAAAAAAAAAAAAAAAAAAAACGCTGTGTAATCCATTTATTTCAACAAAGTAACTGTAATCCAATTACCACTCATTGAAACGGTAACTGTAACTGAATACAATTACTCAAAATATGTACTCTGATTATGTAACGCCGGTACTACATGTAATCTGTTACTCCCCAACACTGATCATCTTATTGTTGCTCTGTCTTCCTATGACCTCTTGTGTAAAGCTGTGATTTTCTACTTTACTGCTTATTTTTCTATTTTATTTTGACTTATACATTTACATTTATAGAATTATGCCTCATTTGACACTTGTCTCCTTGCTGCCTTTATTGCTACTTATTTAGAATTTATTATTACCATTTATATGTTTTGCTTTTTTATTGTAATATATTGTGATGTGTGAGCTAGTGTCCAAAAAGTTTCCCTTGTGGATCAATAAAGTTTGTCTAAGTCCAGTTTAAGATGTGTGTGAGACCTGTTTGAACACATAAATCATTTCATCCGTCGTAGATCCAACTAAGTCAGCTCTGGTCATATCGTCATCTCATGCATGTCCAGTCTCATATGGATTACTGTGTGCTGGGAATAGTCCTGTTGTGTTCCTGATCCTGCTCCTCCCTCTTTAGATTAGACCACTCCTCATGTGTCTCTCTATGTGTGTGTGTGTGTGTGTGTGTTTGTTTGTATTGACCAAAGCTCTGGATTAAACACTTGTGTTGGAACAGCCGGTGACTCAGGCTCCATGACGTGACGGTGGCGCAGGTCGTGTCTCCGTGTGGACACAATGGAGTTAGATGGAGACAAGAGACGTTTCAGATAGTGGTGTTTTAACCAGACTAAACAAGGGAACAATACTCACATCAAGGCGGTCATGTCAGTGAACAAGTCGAACACGCAGTGCATCGCGTATTAAAGGGCCCGTTTTACGCTATTTTCTGATCTACTGGATGTTATAATGTTGTTTCCTCATCACAAACAGAACTGGAGTTGTGTTTTGTTTCATTCACACATGTTTAACACCCAAACCCTGCATATTTAAGCCAAGAGTTTTTCCTTTTTGTTGAAAATCAAACACCTAAACAGTGACCGTGGACACTTGAATCGATCACGACTCCTCAAAATGTGCTGTTTAAATCCATTTTGTACTTTTTCGTGAGTTTTCAGACCATCTAAACACTTTTTTGACAGTATTTGCTAATGTGTGAAATGTATCTCCATGGTAACTGCTGAACATTCGCCAATACACAAACAGTTAGAATACCCCCAGTGTGATGTTAGCCTGATTCATCAGCCAGTTTCGCTTAGTGGAAACCGTCTGACCTCACCACATTAGGATTCGTTCGCTTGACAGTAGGCAGGTACTTTTTAAAATTTAACCAGTCACTGCTATTTGGTCGTGACGTATGTAATGCGCCGCTAATGGGGATAACTGGTATATTAAGCTTTTCCCAAATCCCATAGGAAGAAGGGCAATAACGTCTTTCCCCTTGATAAAATTCACCAAACATTCTCTTTGTTCCGGCTTTAAATCCTCGATCTCGGGAATCGTTGTCAACACAGAATGTCTGGCTCTTCTCTGATTGACTCTGGACTCACACTTCCAGGGTTCTTGCAAACCGTCTAATGTCTTTTATTTTATTTATTTTTTTGCTTTTTGTTTTGTATTTGTTGTGGGTGTTGCTTTATGTTTTTGTGTTTTGTTTTTATGTTGATTATAGTAATTTGTTAAATGCTGATTATTGTATTTTGTTAAATGTTATATTCTGTTGTAAAATAAAAAAAAAAAAGTGCAGTGTATTCCGATTCCTGACCTAGTCGCTGGAGAGAAATTAAATTGAGCGGAGGCACTAGGTGGTGCCAGCCTGGCTAATGTGATGTCACTGCAAATTATCAATACTAGTATAGTGCACAGTCCATAATAAACAAACAATAAACAATCAAACAACTCAACAACTTCTGAAGTTATCGCTGGCTACACTTCGTTGTGGTATCATGTGATCCATGGTGTCCGTGATTACAAAAGTTCTTTATATTTGTTTATCACTCATTTTAAATGATCTTTGGCATTTTTTTTTTCTAACAACATGAAACAACAGGAGGACACACAGACAGACGTTCCTTACATTAATACATAGATAGATTTCACTCATTTTACCAGATCTTTGGCATTTTTTGCCCTAATAACATGAAAAGTGGCACTGCACACATCCTCATTAGGATTTATTTATTTATTTGTTTGTTTGTTTATTTATTTATTTATTTAATAGGGACAGTGCATATTAATGAACATCTACACCCTGGGATGACACCCTCCAAATTTGAGATCAGTCGGAAAAGTGGTTCAAGAGTTACACGTGGAACAGACAAACGAACAAACCAACAGGACGACACACACAGACGTTTCTTGCATTAATAGATAGATATCACAAATTTTACCATATCATTGGTATTTTTTGTCCTATTAACATGAAACTTGGCACTGCAAACGCCCGTAACATTAAGATAACACCCTCCAAATTTGAGATCAGTTGGATG
Source organism: Boleophthalmus pectinirostris (assembly GCF_026225935.1). Lineage (NCBI taxonomy): Eukaryota > Metazoa > Chordata > Actinopteri > Gobiiformes > Gobiidae > Boleophthalmus > Boleophthalmus pectinirostris. Next base: position 12,062,128 of record NW_026571404.1, read on the forward strand.
AGCGGTTCGAGAGTTACGCGTGGAAAAGGCAAAGAAACAAACCAACAGGACGACACACAGACAGACGTTCCTTACATTAATACATAGATAGATTTCACTACTTTTACCAGATCTTTGGCATTTTTTTTTTAGATCTGTCGGAAAAGCTATTTGAGAGTTACGTGTGGAACAGACAAACAAACACAGACAGACCTTGCATTAATAGATCGATATATCCAAATGCTTTGACGAGAAAACAAAACAAAAACGTGATAGTATTTCAATGTTGTTCAACCGTGCCAAACTTAATAAAGATATTACATAGAACAGATAAATCTTAGTTTATATAGTAAATAAATGTACATTAACCTGAACAGAAGAGATGTATTGTACCAGGTTGTCGCACTACGGCAAATTTCCACCTGACGTTCCTGGGCATATGTTATAAATCTTTAATATTTTCCCATTTAATTCCATAGATTTCAGTAATGGCCTTCACCTCAGTTTTCATTTATACAACTTTAATGGTATGTTATGAAAGCAGATGATTTCAATCTATAAAGCGGAGTAATGGCCGTGTTGTGGGGCCGTACACAGTAAAAGTATTATGTAAAATGTTCTTATTGGGATTTCCATGTTATAACTACATCCGGTCCATGTTCTGTGTAAAGGTGCTTTCACAGCTGCCCCTCGGGTCCAGCAGGTCTTGTACTGTCATGTTTGATTTGATCCAGAGAGGCCGCTCTAAAGGGCCAGTGGATTTTGGCTGGGGCCTAAATGGGAAAGTGGTCCAACACAAAGTCTGTTTTCACACCTGAGAGTGCACAGACTGGAGCTGCAGTGTTGTTTGGTGCTGCTAAAACAACAGCACAAATGAACTCACTGGTGGAGGCTTGGGTGGAGCTCAGACCACCACGTTTAACCACTTTCATGGTCCATCACAAAGAACGATGAAGAATTAATACATTAGTGCAAGTACGTTTGGTTTGGAAGAAGGTCCAAATAAAAGGGAAAAGGGGAGTAAGTGTTTAATTGCAAGAATAAAATGAATCGTTCATCTCGCTGCTTTCCTGGTTCACGCACTCCAAAATCTAATCTTTATCTTATTTCTGGAGCGTTAAAGCGATTTAAACGAAATCCAAACTGCAGTATCTGATGTGAGTAATCAGAAGGGCCATGATCAGGTCACACTATAACTCAAACAATCAGATAATCACAGTTGTAACCGCAGCCACTGAGAATGTCTCATTTTTTTTATTTACGTTCAAAATATTGGCAATGCAACCTTGAAAATGATCCAATCTCATCTGATTTCAGAAACAGTGCCAGGTCGGGTCTGGTTGGTGCTGGGAAGGGAAACCGCAAGGAATTCCAGGTGTGGCAGTGTGGTGGCAGTGACGCTAGTGCTTTCTGTTGTTGTGTCCTTAGGCAAGACACTTCACCCACCGTGGATCCCGTGTCCGTGTGTGCTGATGTATGAATGCGTGTGTTTGTTTGTGTGAATGCAGGAGCGCAGATGGAAAAGTGCTCGTGGCCACAGTCTGTATCATGGATATGATGTTCATTAGCAGGATCCAACCAAAATAAACATCACAACCGCTGATGCATAAGACTATTTACAGATGCATAGGAAAGTTTATAGGAAAAAATAAAAACATTATGCCCTTGGAATACTTGGCACTCCAAAATACAGGATAAATATAAATTAACGACAGCACATACGTAAAACTGTGGTCAAGCTTAAAAATAAAATAATATTTATATATTTATAGTTTTTGAGATCTCATTAACATCTCAACTCTGTCATTTTACATCACAACTGTTTCAATTCTTAATACGTATTGTTCTAACCTGATGAAACCCCCACTGCATATGTGCTATATACAGTACTTTGAAAAGCTGAATGTGGAAAATACATTTCCAAAGATAAAAATCCACTTATGCCTAGAGTTAGTTCTAATTGACCACAGCAAAACCCGTCTGCATTAGCTAAATGCTTTAGGGTGATTTTGCAATGGGAAATAAGCTGAATAATGTGGGGGGAGTTCACTTTTGAGGTCTGCAAATGTAAGTTTATTGAGATCTCATTAGCATCTGTAACTTTGTCATTATACATCAAAACTATTGCAATTCTTAACCACCATTAAATACCCAAAATACATAATTGTATCCAAATTCTGCATACATTATATAAATCCCATTAATGTTTCTGTGATAGAGTTGTCTTTTCTTTTTTTGTATTTTAAAAGCACTGTTATGGTGAAGCAGGAGCTGAGCCAAAAGGCAAAGCACTCGATTTATCGGCCAATCTACGTTCCTACCCTCATGGTCATGAGCTTTGGGCAATGACTGAAAGGACGAGCTCACAGATACAAGTGGTCAAAATGAGTTTCCTCCGCAGGGTGGCTGGGCGCTCCCTTAGAGACAGGGTGAGGAGCTCAGTCACACGGGAGGAGCTCGGAGTAGAGCCGCTGCTCCTCCACGTCGAGAGGAGCCAGCTGAGGTGGCTCGGGCATCTGTTCCGGATGCCTCCTGAGGTGTTCTGGGCATGTCCCACTGTAAGAAAGTCCCGGGGAAGACCCAGGACACACTGGAGGGACTATGTCTCTGGGCTGGGCTGGGAACACCTTGGGGTCCACCTGGAGGAGCTGGAGGAAGTGTCCAGGGTGAAGGAAGTCTGTGAGTCCCTGCTTAGACTGCTGCACCTGCGACTCAGCCCCGGATAAGTGGAAGAAAATGGATGGATGGCTGGATAAAAGCACTGTACTTGATTTTTACTGACTTGAAAGCATGAAAAACAGTTCATTTTAAATGGTTTCCAGTGGACCAAAGTTATTCCTCACTTACATTATGCATTACAAACATCCTAATTATTGAGCTTTAAATGTTTGTCACAACTTTCAGAGATCAGAGCTAACAGCAACTAGCATGCTAACATAAATATATATAACATATCTTCTGATTATGGGACAGTAAAACACTTTTAATTAATTGCAGACAGTACATTGAGGACTTATTTTGACCTCAACAGCTGTTTAAACAATTTATCTGTACTTGGGCAAGACAAATTTAGCTCATACACATGGGAAAATATGAGTACAGGGCTTTTAACCATCAGTGTGTTAAAAATACTGCTTTCTTCAATCACACCTGAAGCTGAAACAATACTGGGCTGAGTCACTTTGTCCCTCCTCTCTCTCTCTGCCCCAGTACTGTCAGCGCACTGGAGGCTGCTTTTGGAGTATTTCTGTCTCATATCCTCAAAAGCCCTTTTAAGAAACGGCCTGTCCGGTGACCTCTGACCTCCGAGGCTTCTGGGTAATCGTTTGGCGCGTTGCTGTGGGAAAGTGGAACAGGTGATAAAGAGGAGGAAGAGGAGTCAGATGAGTTTAAATGCGCGTGTATCTTGTTTGGACAGTGTTTCCTCGACTAAAGAATAAAACGAGAGGTTAACTACTGCTCCTGTTCGGGGACACTTCTCCAGGATGTGTGCCTGTGCCTGTGACTCAGCTCTGGGTCTGTGTGTCTGCCATCTGGGTTAGTCACTTTTTCCACTATTTATCTGTAAACTCATTGTCCTAACAGGCTGTGGACCAATGGGGAGTTTTGGACGCGATATCAAAGTGACAAGATCTGGGAATGTATTGCAATATGTACAAAGCCATGGCCCATTTAGTGAATGTTTGAACAAGCGATGGCTGATTTAGAAACTTAATTTAATCACTAAAATAAACATATCGCATTGCCTCTATAGACATTTTGTAACTGCAGTCTAATATGCAACTCAAGATGATGATTTATTATGAATCTGGATGAAGCAAAACCGTTCTTTCAGTTATAACCAAAATATTTACTATATCTGGGCCTTTGGATTTTTTGCAATGTTTTAAAAATCGCATGTACAAAAAAGTGGTATAAATCAATCTATAAAATACTATAAACGTTTTATGTAATTTCTTTGGCTCTACTCACCTAAGGTTTAGTCTGATTCATCATCCGGTTTCTCTTTGTGGAAACCGTCTGACCTCTCAGCATTAGGATTTGTTCGCTTGATGGTAGGCGGGTACTTTTTTATATTTAACCAATCGCTGCTATTTGGTCGTGACGTATGTAATGTGCCGCTAACGGGGCTAACTAGTACATTAAGCTTTTCCCAAATCCCGTAGGAAGAAGGACAATAACGTCTTTCCCCCAAACATTCTCTTTGTTTCCGGCTTTAGAGGAACAGTTCGGAATTTTGGACATAGGGCCTCATTTCCTAGTGAGCCAGAGTGCTGTAGATGTGTGGAGACACACGTTGAAATATTCCATCCAGTCCTTGTACTTGCAGAGTTCGCTGGTACTAGGCTTTCCTGCCACTAAAAACAATCTTACCCACTCCACAAAACACCCAAAGCAAATCTATTATTACACCAGACCGTCGATGTAAATGTCTGTGTTGATAGAATAATTTTAGAACTAAAACTAATCTTGCATCGCATGAATCGTCGCGTGTTGAAGGATTATTTTCTCATCAGCAACGGAATTTTACTCTGCTCTAGTTAGTTCTGATGATATGAGCGTGGCCATATCTGGAACAGGCTTCATCATGTGCTCTGTGTGTCGCTATGGCAGCTGCAGGTAAACAAACTATTACAGAGCAGGTAAGACAGGTGCCAGGTGATATCAGTCCGCCACTGCCAAGATTTCTGTCAGGAAGTATATTGCGCTGCTGCTGGTCAGACATAAATCCTTCAAAGATTGGTTTTACTTCTAAAATTATTCTATCGACACAGACATTTACATCGATCTCTCTAAATACAAGGACTGGATGGATTATTTCAAAAAGTATCTCCACACATCTACAGCACTCACTAGGCTCACTAGGAAATGAGGTCCTATGTAGGGGTGTGCAAAAATATCAAAATATCAATATATCGTATCGTTTAATGTGATGATACAGTATCGATATCGTGGGCTGCTGTATCGGTATATCGCCAAGAGTATTTTTTGATATATTTTACTAAATTATTTTGTTACAGAGCTATAGTTTTGTTGCTTATTTAGAGGAAGAAACTCATTTATGCAACACATTTGACATTTTCACTTTTTTGATGAGTAAAATGGGTGTTTTTCATTTTAACTTTGCACAAGAAGTGGTTTAACAAAGACTTTTAGTATCACAGCCATGATGTAGCCTTTATTTTTTACTGAAACGTATCAAATCGTTTTGAAATATATCGTATCGAATCAAAGTGCACTATATCGAGGTATGTATCATATCGGCAACTTCTTAATGATTCCCAGCTCTAGTCCTGTGTCCAAAATTCCGAACTGTCCCTTTAAATCCTCGATGTCAGGAATCGTTGCCAACACAGAATATATGGCTCTGCGCTGATTGGCTGGTGCCCGGACTTGCACTTCTGGGTTTTTTGCAAATTTAGTATTTCCCGATTCCTGACCTAGCCGCTGGAGAGAAAAGAAACTGAAGTGAGGCATTAGGTGGTGCCAACCTGGCTAGCGCATTACATACAGCGATTGGTTAAATTAAAAAAAGTACCTGCCTACTGTCGAGCGAACAAATGTTTACACATGTCGCTCTAACCTGACAAAACCCCAAACTGCATATGTGCTATATATACATTCGAAAAGCTTTTACAATCTCTGGAACAATCTGTTACAATGTGTGGAAAATACATTTGCAAAGATAAAGCTCCACTTATCCGTACATTCAACTCTAATTGAGCATAGAAAGAACCTTCTGCATTCGCTAAATGTTTTGGGCAGATTTTACTTTGGGAAATAAGTTGGATAAGGTGGTTGAAAGTTCACTTTTGAGGTTCGCAAATCTAAACTTTTGACTTTGATAACTTTGTTGAGTGATTACATGGGGAATTGTTGCCTGACCAGCCAGTCCCTTCTATTATGTTTGAATCCAGAAGGGACTGAAATCGGACAATAGAGTGTGAAAAAACTCTGTCCAGAACTTGAGACGCTCCAACCACAGCTGCTAAAACTCTTATTGTTATTTTAAAATTCAAAAATTGTGTCGTACTTTGCTGGGTTTCACATGACATCACATTATTCGATTGGCCAATAATATTTAACACAGATGATGAGCGGCTTAAATGAGTTAAAATACATATTTATTTTGTAGTTTCACTAATAGAAATCATCAGGTCAAACATTTGTGAACCTTTTAGCAATTTCATGGGAAAGTACAATGTTATCAAAAATGAAATCTGGCTCTTTCTCCCATCTGCGAGTATGACAACATCACATTCTACAATCTGAAAACCATCGGTAGAACATGTCTCATTCGGATGTGTAAAACTCAGTCTGTCCTTACGCCTGGTGCTTCCTTCAAGGTTAAACTTCTGGCTCACATCTGGAGATCCACTGTCACCGAGCTGCGGTCCTGATGAATTTAAGGCCTGAAATCTCTCATCAGTATAGTTCTGTGCATTCACTGTCAGATCGCAGCTATGGGACCTGCTTTATTTACAGTTGTTCCATTCAAATGACAGGAGCTTGGCCCTGTACTACCCACAAGTCCACGGGTCAAAACCATCTGGAAAGATTTAGGCCAGAAAATGACTTTGCTTGAAGGACAAGTTTGTCTAATCTCCGTCCATTGTACTTTCAAATTGTGATTTCATGTCATTTACCTGGCTTCTGCTTTTCTCTTCTGGGCCTTACACAGGACTTTTCAAACAGCGACGTCCATCATGTTGAAATTAATTTGAATACTGGTTCACGTCTAGTTTTGTCCAGTTTAGACTTGGTTTCGGTTTGTCTAGTGGCCTGTTTTGGTACATTAAAAGATCAATATTATGCTATTTCATGATGTGAGTTATAATGCTGTTTCCTCATCAAAAACAAACATGGGGTTGTGTTTTGCTTCTTTCACAAATGTTTAACGCACAAACTCTGCATATTTAGGCTCCACCTTGTGTCAATACAAGTGCTCCACTGTGTTTTTAAACTCCATACACCTTCAATAGAATCAACTGCATGGTTTCAGCCGTGGAAATCTCTACTAAAGAAAAGGTAAAAGATAGCTGTTTCTTGCCCCAGTACAGATATAGTCTTTTGTGTAAGTGTGATAGTATCGGGTTTATGGGTCACAAACCTGCCTATAAAAGGGGCGCTATACGCTACGCTCGCCGCTCCCTCCTGACCGCTGACGTCGCACGCTGGCGGTGCCAAGCTGTCATGGCTGCAAGACGCGAGGCCCCGAGTGGACCACGTTTAGGCGCACTGAGACTGCTGCTGCGAGGTGTTCAGCGCAGTAATTGCGGAGAGTGTGCGGGCATCGTGGGGGTAAGTGGGGAAATGGTCTTGTTGGCTCAGTAACGCCGTGCGTGAGGTTAACGTGGGTTGGTTTTTTTTTAGTGTTTGTGGCTTGGGCGATCCTCTGCGTGTTTGGGTGGCATGCCACGGTGAATTCTACACGGTATGTCGCTATGGTTTCTTTTGTGTTCCTCTTTGTCGTGTGTATTGTATGTTAAATGTAACATGTTATATTTAGGCTCCTCCTGGCGGGAAGCCTCCCCTTTTTCTTTCTTTGTGTACCTGGTCTGTTCTGCGGTCGTGGCCCTTGGTGAAAGGACTTGCCCTCTGAAGTCTTCGTCTTGTGGGAAGCGCTACTATGAGGCGCGGTATTGACTGTGAAAATGGTCCTAAGGTCCAAGCAACGAGGCCATGCGACCCAATGGACAATGAACGTACAAGACTGGTTGAGGATGTGTGTGATTAACCCTTTGCAAAAATGGATAATAAATTCAATTTAAAATATATTCGAGTCTCATGTCATATTCAGTAAACGAACCTGTGTGCCCATAGTGGCTGGGGAAAAACACTATGTCCTGGTATTACCAGGTGGCGTTGTTGGCAACTTTACTACATATTTGTAAGTCCACTTACAAATATGCCGCTCTGCTACATAAGCAACACTTCAGGTCAAAATAAGTCTGCTGTGTACTGTCTGCATTTAATTAATAATAATAATAACAACAACCACAGCAACAACAACAATTTGTATTTATTAGGCGCCTTTCTGGGCACTCAAGGTTGCTTTACAACAACATTAACAAACATAAACAGCATAAGTTAAATACTATTAAACAATACAGGTAAAACATACAGTTAAAGTGGGACAGTATTTTAATTAATTTCATTTCATTTCATTTACCTCCATTAACTGTAGGGAGTATTATCTGTTACATAAGGGTGAGTTGTTGTGCAGTTGTAGGGAGTATTATCTGTTACATAAGGGTGAGTTGTTGTGCAGTTGTAGGGAGTATTATCTGTCCCTCTATAGTTTGGTGCAGTGGGTGAACAGGAGTGCCCATGATGGAGAGCAGGTTGTCTAGTGTCCTCCTGTCCCTCACTGTGACAAATGTCTCCAGCTCACAGCTGATCACGTGATCAGCTTTATGGATCCGATTGTCAATGAAGATCTCCAGTAAACTGATGCACACATTGAAAGACCTGAGCTTTCTCATTAATAATTCATAGTTATATTATGCTTCTTTTGTGTTGGTAGATATGCCTCATTGCCTTATTAAGTGTTACTCCAGTTTTATCCTTGTTTTAATTCTAGCATTGTTCAAAGTTAGATCTTACCCAATATACCTTACCCCCGTACCCTGTTTTGATTTAGTCCTGGTTTAATCCTGATACTGATTGAGTCATGGCTGAACTGTAGACCCTGTCAGGGCCTTGTTTAGACCTGGTTTGGATTTGGCATTCATTTTTGCTCTTTTCCATTGAGGTTTATAGATATATTTTGTCTGTTAGAGCAATCCAATCACCCTCATAAAGTCAAACCACGTTGAGGCCAGGGGTGTTGGCTGGCCCGTTAACCATCAGGAATAAAGCCCACATTCCTCCCAATCAAACTCTTCCTTCTACATAAAGTGTCCACATGCAGTTTTAATATGCAGGCTACACATCGTATAATCTTCATATGGATATACCATCTCCAATATCCTTGACTAGGACCTCAAAACAGCCTTGAATAACCCCCAATTAGAGCACAGTAAAGAATATGTACGAGTTTGCAATTTACAAGTGTGCTATTGGCAAATACACTGTTTTTCACATGGTTTATCCTAAAATGACCCAATTTAGTAAGATTAGGACTTGGATAACTCAAATATGTGTGTATATGTGAAATATATGATCTGCTTGCACTCGTTTGACCTGATTAAAAGTTGCTGTGAAGGCAAAAGCTATCAGGGACCACGCCAGATTATGGTCCGGCTGTAATGCTCTATGAGACTGGGTGGGCAACATTTAACATTTGAAAAATTAATTGCCCCATCTAAAAAGCAAATCCAACCACAGTAGAGTGTGTAGTTGTTTGTGTGTACTCTATATGATAATACATGACTTACTTAAGGTACGTTTAAGTGATGATGGTCTGAACAGAAGATGCAAAAGTGGCATTTTCAGGAGGAAATCTACATGCATACGGTAATGCAAAAGTGTGTGGAATTTGATTTGATGTGCTTGTACTTAAAGCAACAAGAGCATCTTTGGACATACAGAAGTTTTCATTTGCATCAGCTACTCCTTACACAAAGTTGTCCCACCATTGACTGATTCTCCAGGTCCATATCCGTCTGACTCACCTGTGACGAACTGGTGCATCCAGAATTTGACAGAGGTGATTCCAGATCCTTCTCTGTTCACCAATAGTATCTCTGCATTTCTCTGTACATTTGTTGCCAGAGCAGCTTGAAGGTCTGAACCACAGAAATGATCCGACACGTTTGTTTCTGTGTTCTGTATGTATGTGACGCAAGCGTTCTCATGTACACAGACCCTTAAAGTTAGACTTAGACAAACTTTATTGATCCACAAGGGAAATTATTTGCACACAGTAGCTCACACATCACAATAAAGAGTAAAAATATAAATGGTAATAACAAATTCTAAATATGTAAAAAAAAAAAGATAGCAAGAGACAAGTGTCAAATAAGATATAGTTATATAAATGTAAATGTACAAGTAAAAATAAAATAGAAAGATAAATAATAGTTACGATACATCCTTTACTTAAACTGATTTTAAATGACATAATTTACAATACACGGCCATATTTTTTCCTCCTTCAGGACATTCAAAGTCCTTTACATCAAGGAAACACTCACCCACACATTCACCAGACACTGGGTGCAAGGGGGGATGTGTCTTGCCCAAGGACACAATGACAGTATTTGTCGGAGTGGAAGCTGTTATTGCAACCTGTGAGTCAGTGAAACTTACTGCTCAACCAATGATGACTGATAAACAATGACGGGGAGCTGCTGGTATCCGTGTGACTAAAGGTGCTCGTGAAAAAGGGCACACTTCATTAGGAAAAAGAAAAATATCAGGCAGTCGCTTAGTTACAAAATATTTAAAAGCCTTTATTGTGAGTGGACAGGAAGCATTAAAAACACACCAACACACGTCAGCTTGCGTCTGCTTCAGGTTGTGATCATCATTCTGTAACTAAGGCTATGTTCAGACTGCAGGGCTTAATGCTCAGTTTGGATTTTTTGTGAAATTCGCTCACATTTCCAATTAAATGCGACTTGTATGTGATCTCCAGTGTGAACTTTAAACACCCCAAAAATGTCCCGTATGCGCATTGGAGGACACGACAATGTAAGCACTCAGTAAGCGTGCTCAGTGTTTACAGAAGTAGTCTAAAAGGTGGGCTCGTCTCCCAAAATACAGTCCCGTTCTTCGTAAAATGGACAGGTTACACATCCACGGACACTTCGTTTGTTTGAGACTTTAGCCTCCTTGTATTTGGCTCACAGGCTCTTTATTTTTTGTTGACATTGGAGTCAGGAACATCTGTAGCCACGCTCGGACATTTCTTTGGCAATCATTTCAAAACCTGCCCGGTTCCGATAAGACCCCTCCAATTTGTCCTGAATAAAGTGATCCCCTCAAATATTAATTAACTCGCTAACCTCGCTTTCCCTCCATTGACTAGACTCCAAGGCTGACGTGTAGGTGGGATGAATGTGACCTGACCGTTCAGACTGAAGTCACATGTCAAAAGATCGGATATGTATCGGTTTCAGGAGCACATATCCAAGTGGCCTGGGTCACATTTGAAAAAATCTGATCTGTGTTGTTCAGACTGTCATTAAAAGATCAGATACAGGTCACATGGGGGTAAAAAAAAAACAGATCTGGGTCACTTCAGGCTGCAGTCTGAACGCAGCCTAAGGATGCTCATGAAAAAAGGTGCACTTTTTTAGAAAAAGGAAAAATATCAGGCACTAACTTAGCTACAAAATATTTAAAATCCTTAATTACGAGCAGGCAGGAAGCATTAAAAACAAACCAACGCAATGATAATTTATGTTGAGAGTGGGATTTGAACTGCCAACTTTCGGATCAGTGGACAAATTACCATCTGAGCTACTGTTGGCACTGACTTTCCTGGTGGAGACTCTGCCTATATGTTTCCATGGAAATTGTAATGCTTCAGCTGGAAAGTTCCAAAATATGGCATTAATTTATGTATCTCCGTGGACACAAGCAAGTGACCAAGTGGCACCACAAGGCCAAAGTTACAGGGTTATTTATTCAGGGACGAATCTGCCAGAATAAATAGAAGTTAGAAGTTGAACAACACACACAAAACCACATATTGGCCCTTTGTGTGGTGAAGTCACTACATCCACTGGTGTATGTTTTAAAGTAACCTGGATATTATAAAGTGACTTCAACTGAGAATGCGATTTGGAAACATGTTTTAAAACATCTTTGACATGTGCTGTACTTGCCTCTATTGCAAACCCAAACCCTGTCCACCGAGGAGAATCATTTGTTAATTCCCTTAAGAAAGTAAATTATAAGCAGCAGATGTGGAGTTACATAAAGCGGTGGATGGCTGGTCCAGGTGACGACGTTGTGTTGGAAGAGAAAACATTTGGCCTTACACATTATTCATCCAGTTATATAAGCAGAGCATGAGTCAGTGAGGAAATCAGAACACACCAATGGAAAGTTTGGTGACCAGCGGTGAGAGGCTAGTCACACATGAGTTACTTTTTAGACGCACTGTATATCAAATATATTACGCAAAATTGACTCTTGTGAAGTTTAAATCATGTTCGAATGTTTTTATCTCATCAAAACATAACCAGAGTTGTGTTTTGTTTCATACACGCATGCTTCCAAAGCTCAAAATGCTCTGTTCCACCTTGTGATGTCATGAAGAAGGTTTAAGTTAACAGCTACCTTTTGTTTAGCGGAGATTGACAATTCAAGGTTTGCAATCATTCAAATGAGGTGCACGGGCTTTAAAAAAACGTAGAGCACTCCCTGTATTTCTGCATGACATCACAATGTGGAAGTCTGGAGTGATTTCAGTTTGAGAGAAAAGCTCCTAAATATTGGTTTGTGTGTTAAACATGTGTGAATGAAACATAACACAACTGTATGTGTTACGGCTCCAGGCCTCCAGCTCTGACTTGTTTTGTGTGTTTTAATTTCTTTTGCTGGCTGCCCTGATTCCTACTGTGAGAGCCCTGGTCCGTGATTGGTGGGGTTGTCTGCATTTGTGGCCAGTTTGCCATTTTGTGATTGTCTGTGGGGCCGTTTTTCAGTCAAAACGGAGTAGTTTTTATTTTGGCCTTTCGTCCACATGGAGCCAGCGTTTCAGGTGGGTGAAAATGGAGTTTTTTGAGAAAGGGTTCCAGAGTGGAGAAATTTGAGAACGCCGGCTTCGCGTTGTCATGTGGACGAGCAAATCGCAGCTTTTGGAAAACAATGACGTCACGATCCCGTCATCGCCAGACTCCTCTGATGCAGCGAAGCCCGTAGCCCTCGAACTAGCCTCCACAAACCGCAAGAGTGTTGCCAAAATGGGACAGGTGTAACCTACGAAGTTGCTCCCATCACCCAGCAACCGAGACAAGCACCATGTAGATTACGCATACGGATCAATAACAACGACTACGTTTATATTGAAACTAATCCGCGTATCACCGTATCAGAGATGATCTGCGTCCAGACACGTCGTTTCTGTGTCCGCAAGCCTTCCCTATCCACACAGCTTTGTACATATTTGTTTATGTTTTACACAAACGAAACTTAAAACCACATGGCTCATTTGCATAAAACACTCAAAAAACAGCTCACTATTTTTCAGCTTCTGTCGGACTTAAGGACATGACTCAATGGAATATATGGGTTTTTTCTGTGACTTATGTTTAACTTTTGCAAAACAAAACAGCTATATTTCTGGGACACATCTAAAATAGGCTAAATTACCTTAAAGTTTAATGGTGATGAGATTTGCATTACTAAATGTTATTATCATTGTTAACAGCGCCACATACAGGTGTGGCATATGTATTACATCGTTTTCACTCAGTGCTCCGTTGTCGTGTGGACGTGAATATTTAATGATCCGGCGCAAAGTTTTTTCAGCCGGCAAAGAAAAAAATCCAGGAGTGTTGTCGTGTGGACATGGCCTGTGTCTCTTTCGTGTCAGGCGCTTGTTTTTGCACTAGTACATGTCTGACTTTGTTTGTGTTGAGACACTTGTTTAGTTTAGTTCTGTTTTTTAATTTGTCACTTGATTCTGTTTGTGGGTTTATGTGGTTTTACTTCGGGGCACTTGTGATTTAGTTTCATTGTGTGTCATTTAGTTTAATCACTCATTTTATAGACCTGTGTGACCCGTTTCTTTTTGGCACAAAACTCTGTATATGTTAATCCTGTTATTTTATTTCTTAATTTAGGTTATTTTATGTACATATTTTAGCATGTTTTGTTAATTTACCCCTTGACATTCCTATTAATTAAACATTACTTAATTTATACCATTTTCCACCTTGTTTTTTGTTTCTTCCCTTACCCCAGTATGTTTTTTGATGAGGAAATATAACATAGATCACAAAATAGCGTAATATGGGCCCTTGAAGGTCACATGCACACTCCTGGTTTGGTCCCGGTTTAAGCCCAGTTTAGTCCTGATTTAAACTCCTTTTCAAGTCCTGGTTAAGTTCTAGTCTACACCAGGGTTAGGATAAACTCATTGTGGTAAATAGTTAAAATACTTGTAATGTGAGGAAAAACTGGACCGCTGCAAATCACTTAAAATGGTTGCAATAGTTTGGTTTTTCTTCTTTCTTTTTTTTTTTTTTTTTGAGACAATAACCATCAGGTAAAGAACCTTCATACTTAAATCTTACTTTTTTGTCAAATAAATTAATTACACAAGTCTCATTTTACTTGTAACAGGTTTCACATTTTCCATCTAGTGGGAAAAAATACACTTCCAGATGGTAGCTTTAAGAGGTAATTTGATCAGTGCAAATGATTAATATTGTTTTGAAGTAACAATACTCCTACAAGAACAATTTTGGAAAACCCACATCTGGCAGCAAGAAAAAGCAGTCTAAACAGTGATACGAGTGTGTTTATAGCTTACATTTTGTCTCTAAAGTGTTTTAATAAATCCACTGCACTTTACTTGCTTCCTAATACATCAGTTATGTCACACGCAGGTCCTGGCAGGTCCCTGTAATAAAATAAACACAGTGAAAATTGTGCTTGAACAAGTCCAGATTGAAAGGATAAGAAAAGGGGCTAGAGTTTCTTCTTTAAAATAGAGAATGTTTTATGTGTGTGTGTGTGAATGTGTGTGCGTGTGTGTGTCGATGTCTATGGGAAGCCAAACTGGAGCCAGGACCAAGCAAAGTGCCCCCCAGCTCCGAGATCCAATCAGAGGATGTGGTTTCACTGCTAATTCTACACAAACATATTTGGACAAAGTGACTGGTGTAATAAGCAGCTAAAGCAGAGAGCGAAAGTTATTGAGTAGCTTGAAGAGTCCTCATTATTCACACACACACACACTCTTTCTTTTCTTTCTTTTATAGCTCAGTTTTTAGCATCATATCATGGGATTTTAACCAACTAAGAAGTGCAGCATGTGGAGTTGAAAGGACACAACTAAAGGACTGTTGCATTGTGTGAAATTAATTGAATTAAATTATGCCTCACAGCAAGAAGGTCCTTGGTTTGATCCCCGGGTCATGTAGCCAGGCCGGCGCCATCTAGTGCCTCCGCTCAATTTCATTTCTCTTCAGCGACCAGGTCAGGAATCAAAATTAGGGGTGTCAAATTATCGCGTTAATTGCGATTAATTAATTACAGTCATATTTAGCGCGTTATGTTTTTTAATCACGTTAATCTCATTTTTAATCTCTAACTTTAGTGTTTCTGTATGTGAGTTGCTTTATTATAAAACCTGTTTTAATGTGTTGTTGGGACAACAACACACACACACACACACAAAAAAAACACATTTATAAATTTTTTTATTTCGGTAATTCCACTCATTGCCGGAAACCCACACAAAACGCGCGCAGTAAGAGCGATGTAAACGTCATGTTAACGTTGGCGGCGTCGAAGAGACAGTAGAACAGAGGCAGCAGTGCACAGGTAAAAACGCATTCATGTCTTGGAAATTATTTTCCCGACGTGAAATATAAAAGAAAATAACTAATATAAAATCGCCTCCAACTTAAATGTCACTGGTGAAAACAACCTGCATAGGCTCATGATGTCTGCACTACTGTCCTATAGTGACCTGCCACATGAGGGGACACGCACACAAACACACACAAACACAAACAAACACACACAAACACACACCTTCATCATCGTCATTAACCTGAGAACGCGCGGACCACGTTTCCTTCCGTAGTTACTGCGCGGACACCGACGTGCTGCCGTGAGCCGCGTGTGGATCGTGTTTTCTCGCGTACGCGGCGTAAACCGCGCTTCCTCCTGTGAGCCTCTAAACCAGAACTAACACCAAGACTAAAACCAGGACTAATCCAGTCCAGGACTAAACCAGGACTAAACCAGAACTAAACCAGGACTAAAACCAGAACTAAAACCAGGTCTAAACCAGGACTAAACCAGAACTAAAACCAGGACTAAAACCAGGATTAATCCATTCCAGGACTAAACCAGGACTAAACCAGAACTAAACCAGGACTAAAACCAGAACTAAAACCAGGACTAAAACCAGTGATCTCATATATAAAGCATTTCTCTATCAATAATATTTTTAATATGGTTAAGGAAAGACTGGACTTTTTATTGTCTTTAAGTAGACAAAAGTTATTATGTTCAGATTTCCTCGTCTTTGCTACTTTACAGCAAACAGTTTCTTATTCATGGAGACTTGGGCTCAACAACCAATTTGGAAGAGATTTGTTAAACAATAAATGACTTTATAAAGTCACTTTTTTTTGTTCTATATCAGTCTTTTTGATCTGCCACAATAATGTAATAATGAATTTAAATGAAAATACCTCAAATTGAAGGCTTTTCTCAGCAATTTTTAGGTGAGATTAAAATGAGATTAATTAGATTAATTAATTACAGATCATAATTAATTAATCTCTCAATTTTTTTAATCGCATGACAGCACTAATCAAAATACAATAGATGTTTCGCAAAAACCCCGGAAGAGCAAGTTCGGGCAGCAGCCAATTAGCGAAGACCCATATATTCAGTGTTGTCAACCATTCCCGAGATCGACAATTTAAAGCCGGAACAAAGAGAATGTTTGGTGAATTTTATCAAGGGGAAAGACGTTATTGCCCTTCTTCCTACAGGGATTTGGGAAACGCAATATTAGCATTACTGTAGCAGCGATTAAATGAGTAACTGTCTACGCAAACGAATCCTAATGCTTCATCATCTGGCTGATGACTCAGGCTACGTCGTCTGTGTCTCATGTGTGGAAGGTTAATTGTTAAGGTTATTGTGCGCTGTCCCTGTCTCATTAAATAAATAAACAAGTGTTGCCTAAGACCTTCAGAGGAAATACTTTGAACACAAGGGATTGATGAACACTGTTGGATTGTTTGACATGAACTGTTTTACTCGTATCCATGATCCATATCCTGTGCAAGACGCTGCAGGCTTTTTACACCAGTTGTGGCAGCAAGTGCAATAAAATACCTTCCAGAGGAAACGCTTGGGAGAAGTGGACCATTTCATCACCAACAAAAACACCAGAGTAAGTAAGAACGATGCCTTTCCTGTTGCGTCCCCCCTGGACACTGCGATGATGCTGCAAAACACAGAGGAAGGACACTTTTAGACACTTCTTCCACAGGATTTGCTGACTCTACCTCCTGTTAAACTGCACTGAGACCTTTGCTTGGATCAATAAAGTCTCTATCTCTCTCTCTTTGATTCTAAATTTAAGTTTTTTGATCCTGTGTATCCCCTTTAAGTATTTATTTAAGGATTTTATATTATGCAAAAACTGACTCTTACACATACATAGAGCACCTTTAACTCCTTAACGCCTGAATTTATATTGATGTATATATAAAAAAAAAAAAAAAAAAAAAGTTATGTATGTGTTTTTGCTTTTAAATAGATGTAAAAATTAAGTTTAGATTATTAATTTGACTATACCAAAAAAGGAATAAAAATACATATAATAATAAATAAAAATAGGAAAAAAAAAAATAGAAAAAAATAAAAAATAATAAAAAATACATAAATAAATAAAAATAAAAATAGAATGTGAATATGTTGCAAAAAAAAAAAAAAAAAAAAAAATAGAAACAAGTGCTTGCCAAAGGTTTCCTATAGGAAGCATCCAGCCACTATCTGCGCTTAAATCTCGATCCAAATATAAATCAGAATATTTGTGACAGTCGGTGTGTAGAGTTTAATTTGAAAATAACCTTCTTTTGGTATTCTGGCCTCAAAAAAAGTGCCCATATTTTCTGATCTATGTTATAATATTGTTTCCTCATCAAAAACTTACCTGGAGTTGTGTTTTATATCATCAGACAAACACACATCACACACAAACCCTGAATGTTGAGGCGTTTAGAGTTCTTCTCTCAAACAGAAAACACTCTGTTCCACATTGTGATGTCATGTGGTGATACGGGGAGTGCTCCACTGTGTTTTTAAACTCCATAAACCTTCACTAGAATCAGCCCTGGAATTGTAAATCTCGACTGAACTAAAGGTGAAAGGTTGTTTAACGTGAAAACTCCTGCTGCATGACATGACAGGACAAGGTGGAACAGAGCATGTTGAGCTTTAGGGTTGTAGACAGACTAATAATAAAGGATTACTCAAACATATGTGAATGAACAAAACAAAACACAAGTCCAGGTATGTTTTTGAGGCTGTAAGAGCATTATACCATGACTAAAAGCTCACAAGAGTCAGTTTTGTGTAATATAGGACCTTTAAAGAGCTACAGTGAGTCCCTTCTCTCCTGCTCCACTGCTCCCACTGGCCTCACCCTCTCATAATGAGCGTATTATCCAGATCAGAGAGAAGCAGGTCACTACAGGCACGGCTATTAACAGTGTAAGCACCAGGACATGTGATCTATGAGAACTTTCTTCCATTTGTTTGTAATGTAGGCCAAAGAAATAGAAGGTAGAATGTTGTTTTATGTGGATTTACCTGCATCTGTTTAAGGTGTAAAAGAGATAAAGAGCTATATTATAAAGGTTATTAATCCATGTATCATTCGTTCATTTGTTTTAAAAAAAACAAAAAAACAAAAAAAAACAACAGTAACAACAATGGTTTTCTTCATAATTTGTCTCCAAAACCAAAATGAAACAACGAATAACGATTCATCCTAAACCAGGACTAAACCAGGTCCGGGACCAGACCAGAACTAGACCGGGACTGAGACCAGGACTTAGACCGGGACCAGACCAGGACCAAAATGTGATTGAGACTGGGACTGAGACCGAGACTGAGACCAGGACCAGACCTGGACTGAGACCAGGACTAGACCGGGACTGAGACCAGGACCAAACCGTGATTGAGACTGGGACTGAGACCGGGACTGAGACCAGGACCAGACCTGGACTGAGACCAGGACCAAACCGGGACCAGACCGGACCAGACCGGGACCAGACCGGGACCAGACCGCGACCAGACCGTGACCGAGACCAGGACCAGACCGGGACTGAGACCAGGACTAGACCAGGACTGAGACTGGGACTGAGACCGGGACTGAGACCAGGACCAGACCAGGACTGAGATCAGGACCAGACCGGGACAAGACCAGGACCAGACCAGGACTGAGATCAGGACCAGACTGGGACCAGACCGGGACTGAGACCAGGACCAGACCAGGACTGAGACTGGGACCAGACCACGACTGAAAACGGTATAGTACTGGTTTAATCCTGGTTTAGTCCTGGTTCAGTCCACACGCGGAGCAAAAGTCCGGCATCGCAGTTTAAGTCACGGAAACGGGAATCGTTATCCGTTTTTCATTATTCATTTAAACACAAAATCAATACTGAAAAAATTTTATCGTTATCTGTTTTTTTTCATTTTGGTTTTGGAGATAAATACTGAAGAAAATTGTTTTTTTTTTTTTTTTTTCATTTTCTTATTTTTGGTTTTATATTGAAAAACAAATGAACAAATGATACACGGATGGTTATTATTTTGCATTTGTTCTAATTTTGTTGTTTTTACTGCTCAAATGTTCCTTAAAAACAGTGAATGGGCTCGACTCTTTGCAGATTTTACCTGTAACTTTTCAATGGACGCAAGTAGAAACAATATAAATGGTAATAATCAACTCAAAACATGACGCAAAAATAACAAGAGACACACACACACACGGATATAAATCTTCTTGATCAAATATTACATCAAGTCACTTAAAGTACTAAGAAACTGTGGCCTCAGACTTCCAGAAATCCACTCCAAACACATTGAAGTAACCGTGTTCTAGGAAAACAGATAAGAAGAGGGCAAGACTTCTGAAAGGACAATCTCTGACAGCTCATTGTTGGCGTCAATAAATAACCCGCTCCATATATCTCCAGCACTTAACGCTGATCTGCAAAATCACAAAATCAATAAGACGCTGAGACGAGGTGATAGTTGAACGTCGTTGAGTAAAAAGTAGGTAAACAAACGGGTTAAATAAATATAACCCTCTGACACGAGAGCAAGCTGGACAAAGACATGAGCAATATATGGTTTCAGTGATAGGAAGAAGTCTTTGAAAATACCCAATACTCACATTCAAAGGTATTTTGTAACTATTCTGATCCATGGTCTGGTCAGAGTACTGCATTCTGTACTCTTAATACTTTCACACCGAGTTGCATAATATTGCAGATTTTATAAACAGCTTTATTTGTGTTGCACAGTCAGTTGTCATTAAGTTAATTTATTCATTTAAGCACAATTAGAGAAGGAAAATAATCATGAGAACACATTGCAAGGGCTGTGTTTTAAAATTTTCTTACTAAAAACTTGTAGTTCAAAGCCTAAATTGAGTGTACTGCCACTGTTAATTTCAAGAAAAGTAATTATAACAAAAAATAATAATAATAATAACAACAACAGCTACTCATAATTAGTATTCTGAATGCATACTTTCGGTACATGTATTTAGTTACTTCCCAACACGGCTGGTATTTGACAAAATGTTTTTTCTGTGAGCATTTTGACTTGTTCACTCCACACTTTACATTAGGCCAGTGTTTCCCAAACTTTTTTTTCTGGGGACCCATATTTTAAAAGTCACAAACCTTCGCGACCCAAGTCAAAAGACATTATTCGTAATTCACAAAAAATAAAAGTGGATTTGATCATTATTGAACATTAATGAGGATATTTTATTGTTGACTGAGCTCTCAATTAGTGTTACTCAAGTTTTAAACAATAAAAACCATTATTGAAGCAGCAATTAAAGGATCTCGTCGTCTATTTGGACATTAAATGTGGCCCATGTCTTTTTCTTTTCAACATTCAATTGAACCAGCAACACTGGAACGAAACAGTCAATAAAATAATTACAAAAAAGATTAGAAATTATACAAAATATATCTTAACATTTCAACATTTCTAATGAGATTGTTGGGCCTGTCTGTGTTTTTGTAGCGTGTTCCAGTCCGGGTGCAGGAGGAGAACGCAGCAGCAAATCAGGAGCATCGTTCAGTCTGTTTCTGTGGTTTTTCTTCATTTTTGTGAGCACAGAAAATCCCAATTCACACATATATGTAAGAGTGAAAGGAATAAGCATACGTTCACACACATTCTCATATGTCAGAACTGTATTTTGCAGACCTACACCTACACCTAGTCTTCGGGAAACAATGCATTAGGGTATTGGTTAGAATTTTTCAAGTATTAGACTTTCATCAGACTTAAAGACGCTGTAGGTCTGCCTGATTGTTATTGTCTTAAAACGTAAAGAAAAACAAAAGTATAGTTCATTTTAATCTGTTGACAGCAGTCCAAAGTTATTACTCACTTACAATTTTAGCATCATAATTTTTCACCTCAATGAATCAGTTTTGAAGCACTTTTTAAGCCATTGTAACCCTATAGCTGTTTGTACTGAGGAAAAAAACTATTTTACGTACTTTACTGCAGCTCCTTTAATAATCCTTGTACAAAATGGTGTTCTTTGAGTCGTTTGCCTTTCTCACTCTTCACACTTTCGGTGACATATTTTCCAGATCTGAGACAGGTTCAAGCCCCTGTCACTCCTTTTAGACTTTCCTCAAACTTAAGCTGGCATTTACTACAGAGAGCAGCCACCGTGAATGTGAAACCATCAGACTAATGTTAGACCATTCACGGTAAAGTGGTGCTTACAGAGTCTTTACCGCAGATCTGGACTAATGCAGGTCTTTGGAAAGTGTCAGAAGTATTGACATGCTATATTTAGACCATATTATTAGTATTAAAGACCACTTTAACAGACAGCACGTTAGGTTTTGGAAAAAGTACAAAGGTTGGCGCGCTCTCTCAAAGCTTCGAAATAGTATTAATAAAGCTGAACAGTCCGTGCTTAAAGGAGTTAGGGATGTCCTGCCTAAAAGGTGCTTTCATATGTGGAACCTTTGAGACTTTGACTTCCTGGTTTTAACCTTAAAGCGTATTTTGTCTTTAGCGTGAAACGTGAAGCGTGCAATGTTGATTTTGCGGATAGTAACTTTTCCTAGAAACTTTTCACCGATGGAACTTATTCAAACTTGGAAGTGAGAAATGTGGATGTAAGAATCTCTCATACAATATATCAAAAGAGCGAGTAAAAGCAAAAACAAAATATACTGATAAAAATATTAGTAATGTAAGTAATTTCAGTAATTTAAAGGGCCTGTATTGCATTGTTTTCTGATCTATGTTATAATGCTGTTTCCTCATTACAAATGGACATGGAGTTGTGTTTTGTTTCATTCAGATATGATTAACACACAAACATCATCAAGGTGGAACAGAGCATTTTGAGATGTAAACCACAGATTGTATAAAAAGTGGACTAAGCAAGTGTGAGTCTGGTACGCTTTGCATGGAATGTTCCGAAGTATTGAATTGAATGTATAAAGCCACTCGCTCACTTGTCACTTGGCTTTGTGGTGTCACCAGTTTGTCCAAGATTTAGGCTACATTCAGACTGCAAAAGAAACAGAAAACGCACACCAATATTCTTGTAGAGGTGCAAATGCGAGGAGCAGCCAGACATCTGCAGCCACATATCTGATGTAGACGTATTTGCCGAAAATAAATAAGCTTTTGGACATCTGCCATCTGAGTGTGCTATGCATTTTTTCACTACATTCAAACTGCAGCCTGAAGTGACCCAAATCCAATTTTTTCACCTCTATGTGACCTCTTTCTGATCTTTTAATAACAATGTGATTGACACAGATCTAATTTTTTCAAATATGACCCAGTCCACTTGGATATGTGCTCCTAAAACTGATACATATCCAATCTTTTGACATGCAACTTTTGTCTGAATGGCCAAGTCACATTCATCCCACCTACACGTCATCAACAAATGTACACAAATGAAAATAGTGTATGAACTCCGTGTCAGTAAAGCAGTGAAGCACATAGCAATCCTACCACTCTTGGCTGCGATCTCGCAAAAAAAAAAAAAAATCAGGTTTCACAAAAAAAATAAAATAAAAATCCAAATTAATGTAGTCTTAGCTACATTTAAGATTATACTGTAGAACAGGGGTGTCAAACTCATTTTGGTCCGGGGGCCGTATCCAACCTACTTTGATCCCAAAGGGGCCGGATCAGAAAACTCATGTCATATAAACCCCAAAAATAACAATAAGTTCAAATATTTGTGCAGAGAAATGCAAATCTATTACAGAAATCTTTTTTAATTGATGAACTCTTTCTTTTACAAAATATTATAATATTATGAAAAAAAAAATTCAATTTCAACACAGTGTTTTAACATGAACTTGCATTCAAAGAGGAATAAGTCGATTTTCTTGGAAAATCCTGCACTCGGCTCCACTTTTCTCATTTTTGACATTTTGTTGATGAGGGTGTCACGGTCAACAGTCAAAACGATCATCCCTTTAAGAGCGTTTAGAAAGAGACAAGTCTTCATTTGTGCTGCTCTGGTGGGAGGGGCCACGTACAGAGACGCTGGAGACGCTGCTGTGATAAGCGGAACAAAAAATTACCAATATTTTAATAGAAAATATGATTAAAATATTTAGTAGAAAATCAGCCAAGGGCCAGATTACAGGTCTTGGAGGGCCGGAGCCGGCCCCCAGGCCTTATGTTTGACACCTGTGCTGTAGAACAATCTCAGTAAAGCAATAACAAATAGCATCACCATGGAAACAAGCCGGTGGCTACTTCTTCTACAAAGTTACGCAGTGCACCTTTAAACGACCCCAAACTACTTCAAAACTCACTGAGCCATGACCGACTGCTCAAACCTCCAGTTCTTCTAACATTACAGTCATTCACTACTTTTGGAAAAATTAGATCTCCAGTTTACGATACTGAACAAAGAGTCTCATTGGTTTTCAAAGTAAACGTGAAGGTATATCTGGGCTATATCTTCAAACCTGCTTCCCTTCCAGTGGGCAGTCATTATGAGAACTCTTGAATTTCAGCCAACGTCGTGATCGCGATAAAGACTGTCGGTGGAAATCTAGTACAGGGGCCATTTTGGTTCTTCAGTGACTCGTAATGATCGGAGGGGTCCGGGACAGGAAGCGGGGGCCAGGGGGACGTTGACAGGCGTAGCTGACCCTTCACTCACTCATCGGGGACGAAACAAGAGACGCCAGATGACAAGACTGCATCCCCACACACGGGGAGCAGGGAGCGAGTTCGGAGCTAATAGCTGAAGAATGATGATTGTACCAGTGGTCAAATTACACCGCGGAGAGACAATGAGAGTATGGCTCGGTATCAAACATGATTCAAATCTCAATCCATTTATTTGAGTTGACACTTTTGATTACATGAGACTTGTAAGGGCAAATTCCCACTCAATGAACCTTGGACGAAACTGGGACTACTCAAAGAACTAAATCTGAACTAGACCAAGACTAGAACAAGACCAAACAAAGTCACCAGACTGATTCAGTACAACACTATGGCAAGTATCCCAGTATTGATTTGATACCAATACCAATGAGTTTTGTATTAAAATGCACTGAAACTAATCCGTGTATCATTCGTTCATTCGTTTTTCAATATGAAACCAAAAATAAGAAAATGAAAAAACAACAGTTTTCTTCGCTATTTGTCTCCAAAACCAAAATGAAAAAACGGATAATGATTCGTTTTTTCAGTTTTCGATTTTGTGTTTAAATGAAGAATGGAAAAAACGGATAACGTTTACGTGACTTCCGTGACTGCGATGCCGGACTTTTGCACTGCATACGGACTGAATCAGGACGGATCCAGGTCCGAAACCAGACTGAGACCAGAGCAGGACTGAGACCGGGACAGAGCTGCTCTGGTCCTCCGCGCTCAAGAACCGCGGCTGGTTCCGAGGTGGTGCAAAGCCTCCGACTGACGCATTCACACCAATGAAAATGAATCGAACTAAGAGCTTTTGGTTCAAATGGACCAGGTCCGGGACCAGACCGGGACAAAAGCGCTACTGAGACCGAGACAAGACCAGGACCAGACCGGGACCAGACCGGAGGCTCAGAGCCCACGGCAGGGCCGGAGCTCGAAGCTGAGGCTCGGACCCCGTGGAGGCTCGGAGTCAAAGCTCGGAGTCCATCCTGGTCCCGGTCTGGTCCCTGTCTGGTCCGGTCTCAGTCCCGCTCTGGTCCCGGTCTGTCCCGGTCTCAGTCCTGCTCTGGCCGTTATCCGTTTTTTCCATTCTTCATTTAAACACAAAATCGAAAACTGAAAAAATGAATCGTTATCCGTTTTTTCATTTTGGTTTTGGAGACAAATAACGAAGAAAACTGTTGTTTTTTCGTTTTCTTATTTTTGGTTTTATATTGAAAAACCAATGAACGAATTATACACGGATTGAAACTCCTCTGTAAGGTAGACCCTTATAGTCCCTGTAGGCAAATTTGGAACTGGTCTCACACTTAAGATACACGTGCAGATAAAATAAAACTTGTGACACAAATAATCTTACCTGTTGTAGTTGTTGTAGTAAATCAGTTCTTTCTGGTCAGATTATGTAAAAACATCTTAGACTACGTTCAGACTGCAGCCTGAAGTGACCCAAATCAGATTTTTTCGCCCCTATGTGACCCGTATCTGATCTTTTAATGACCCAGACTTGGATATGTGCTCCAAAAACAGATACATATCTGATCTTTTGATATACGACTTCAGTGTGAACGGCCAGGTCACATTCATCTGATGTACACATCATCAACAAAGATAAAGATCAATATTCCACGCTGAAGTAGACAGAAATGTACACAAACGTTCTTCTCATCATACGAAAATTGTGTATGAACTTCGTATTAGTGAAGCAGTGAAGCACATGTAACTCCACACCCAAACGTTCTTTTCTATGGACGTTGTTGCCACTGCCCCACAAAACATCCTTCTTTTTCTTAATCTCCTCCTTAAAACAAATAAGATGTACATGTTCTGGCTCCGGTACAACAGCAACTTTAAAATCACCAGGTGTTCAATACTTGTGTCCATGTTTAGGCGAATTCCACAAACACTGAGGATGCTCGCTGCGTGTGATGTCATTGTGTCCTCCAGTGCACATATGGGACACTTCCGGGGCATTTAATGTTTTTATTTTATTTTATTTATGCATTTATTTTGGGCAAGTAATATTTATTCATATACAATGGAACATATAACATAAGTGAAATCATAATAGAAATGAAAATAACAACAAAAATGTACTATTATTATTATTATTTTGCCCAAAAAAGAGTGGGAAGAAAACAAACTTATTTAAAGGTTGTATAGAGGATTTTTTAAAGGGAAAAGAAATAAAGTGACAGAACTTTTTCAAATGTTATGCATGCGTGACACCACCTTCCTCCTCCACAGTTCCCTCAGTAGAAACACCTCCTCTCGCATCTTTACTCTAAAAATCACGCTTGTTTACAGCCAGTGCATGTTCAGAATTACTGCTGAAGTGACCTGTCTAGAAATAATATAGCGACCAATGCATCAGTTTTTAGACCCTTCGTCTGCTTCATTCGTGCAATCGCTGGAAGAGATCTCCAAGAATCACCTCAGTTTGGCTTTGCTCCTTTCTCCTTCTCTTCTGCGACATCAAAAACGGACTTTCTTTTGTGGCAAACTAGTCGTGGATTCTCGTCCGTCATCTCAACAAACAAACAAATGAACTGCGAAGAAGCTACAGTTTTAAAAAGCCTCTAAGAACCACTGCATAAACCACATAATCCCTGCGTGCCTGCAAGTCAGTTACACTAGAAACGCAGGGAGTTTGATTGACAATCTAACAGCCAATAGAAAATGAGGTAGCCTGGTTATCTATTGGCTGATGTTTATCTGCTCTGACTACGTCCACAGTTGATTTTCATTCTTTTTTTTTTTTTTAGTCAACATAATTACAAGGCTGCTGCATCTCTGTTAGGGTATTTTAAACTTTCATTGACAATTTGAAACAAAAAAAAAATCCTCCATACAACCTTTAATCCCACCCCTACACTTCATAATCTACACTGGAGATCACATGTGAGTCGCGTTTAATTGGAAATGTGAACGACCTCGCAAAAATATCAGATTTCACAAAAAAATCTGCATTGAGCATTAAGCCCTGCAGTCTGAACATAGACTTAGATTAAAGTCTAAGTTAAATAGCAGAACTTCAGACAAAGCAGTGTTTAAAGTTAAGATCACACCCCCTGCAGAGTTTCATTACTTTTTTAATACTTCATCAGCATTGTTATAACTTTAAAACATAAATAAAAGCTAAAAGAAAGTTGGTTTAGAAGAATATTGGACTATTAATGAACAGTCATAGCTGAGTGAAGCACTGTGCACATGTGGTCAGAGCACCTGATGAAATCCTTTGGCTCTGATTCCCCGACTGACCACAACCTTCTACTTTTTATGATTCTCTCCCACAGTCAAAGACGTGACTGGGATTAGGTGAATTGGCAAATCCAAAATGTTCCACTGAGTTCATTTTGGTGAATAGTTTTCTGGCTCAAACTTTGGTCTCTGTGATTACCTGGAATTTGTCCAGGCTTTGCTCTTATTCTCTGAGCCAGCTGGGAGCGACTGCAGCCTTCCAACTCTCTATATTAGATCATAAGATGGACTAATGCAATAAATATAGGCTTTCCATTAAAGGGAATGTATGCGTTTCAGCTCAACCAATTATTGAGACTAATGACCAAGAGGGAAAATAGCTACACCAAGATAATAGTATGTTACAAGGGGATTTTATTAAAGGTCCTATAGAACGTAAAATGGACTCTTGTGAGCTTTTAGCCATGTTAGAAAATTGCTGCTTCGTCAAAAACAAACCTGGAGTTGTGTTTTGTTTCATTCACACATGTTTAAATAACCCTGCATTATTAGTCTGTCCACATCTCCAAAGCTCAAAATGCTCCGTTCCACCTTGTGATGTCATGAAGCAGTAGTCTTCAAGTTAAGAGCTACTTTTTACTTTTAGTTCAGTAGAGATTGGCAATTCCAGTGCTGAAATTATTCAAATGAGAAGAACTCAGCCTAAAAATGCAGGAGTTGTGTATTAAACATGTGTGAATGAAACAAAACACAGCTTCAGATCTATTTTTAATGAGCAAATATTATAACATAGATCAAAAAATAGCATAATATTGGCCCTTTAAAGACTCTGTACCTGATTTTTACTGTCTAAAAAATGTGAAAAACAGAACAAGTTAACAAGTTAAGATGACTTAAATTAAGAAAGTTTTATCATGATTTGAGTAAGTTCAAAGTTCAAGTTAGCAGCTACTTTTTAGTTTTTGTTCAGTAGAGATTAGCAATTCCAGGGCTGAAATTATTCAAATGATTCTAGTGAAGGTGTATGGAGTTTAAAATCACTGTGGAGAACAAAGTTGTTGTTTTTTTGAGATATGAACTCAGCCTAAAAATGCAGGGTCTGTGTGTTAAACATGTGTGAATGAAACAAAACACAACTCCAGATATATTTTTTATGAGAAAATATTACAACATAGATTAAAAAAATAGCATAATATTGTCGCTTTTAAGATTTTTACTGTCTGAAAAATGTGAAAAACAGAAATAATTCATTTTAAATGGCTTGCAGTGTTTCAAAGTTATTCTTCACTTACCTTATGCATTCTGAGCATCCTATTATTTACCAATTTCCACAACTCTCAGAGGCCAGAGTGGAGTTTTACAGTCACAATAAGGCCAACAAAGCTAGCATGCTACTGCACACTTCCTGATTATCGCATAATAAAACACTTATAATTAGTTGCAGACAGCAGGCCTACACAAAATACATGTACTGGGGTAAAACACATTATACTCAGAATCAGGTACAGGACTTTAAAATATTGTGAGGTTTGGTCCACACTGGAAAAGAAAAAAAAAATAAATTAATGATTAAAATAAAAATAAAAAAATTTAAAATCAAGAACATTTTACTTTATTTGAGTAGAAATGACAAGTAAAATGATCTACCAATGGAATAAGTGTTTTCTTAATTCTAGCAACATTAGATTTTGTTTCTTATTTTAAGTGCAAAAAGTTGTTGTTTTTCTTATTTTAAGTGTTACAAGATGTATTTACATATTTTAAGTACAAAAAGTCTTGTTCCACTGGCAGATATTTTTACTTGTCCAGTGAAATTTACTCAAATCATGATCAAACTTTCTTAATTCAAGTCATCTTAACTTGGCAAGATTTTGTTTTTTGTAGTGCAGGTTTGGTTTTCCCAGTTCTGATAGATGCTGTTGACTTTAAGTTGGTTTGTGTTGTTTCAGGTTCTGCTGTTTTCAGGACCTTTTCCCAAAGAAAAGATATGTTTAGTTTTCAGTTGTCAATCGCTATGGCAACTAATTTTCCATCTTTCCGAAACCCATGGATAGGCAGTGTCTTTGGTTTCACCCATGGTTTGGATCTAGTTTTGTCGCGGTTTAGTCCCAGATCAGGTTTTGTTTTAATTCTCCGTTTGATCTGGTTCTGTCGTGTACTCTTCGTTCTCACATTCACAGTGAACAAATCATAGAAATATTGAGGTAGGGAGCTTTTGGGTTTACTTTTTGACAGAGAAATCCTCATTCACTGGCCTTTGTGACCACCGCAGGGTCTCTGTTCATTTGACGAACTCATGTGGTATGTTGGACCTCATCTCTGTGTGTTGTTAAGAGCTTTTGTAATGGAAACTTTTTCAGGAAGTCACTTAACCTCAAAACAAACAAACAAACTCTTTTCTTTCTTTTTCTTTTGTTAAACGCAACAACATTTTACCAACAAATTTGCGTTGTCAGGTTTTTGCAATGACTTGGACGCACCATTGCAGTTGCATATACAGAACTGGTAATGACTTTAATTTAACACGATTGATGTCATGTTCAATAAAATGATTACAGAGTTACAGCCTATAACTTGTTGGCTAACCCACCACAGCGTTTATGTTAACAGGCGTTTTTCAACTCAACAAAGACCAGAATACATGTTTATTTACAGTTTATTTGCCAAAAAGCAATAACTTTTGAACCAGAACTGAGAGGGGACATGCAAACGTACATTTATGTGTAATTACAGTCACTGATTTATGGCTGGAGCAGGGACCGAGCGGTTTGAACGTCTTGGAAAATGTCCTGAACCACAGTTTAATGATACTGTTGTAAGTTATGAATTCAGACGACACCAGCATCAATCACGGGAAGCCACAGACACAAACTCGAGCGCTGGGATGATGACAGGAGCAGTGACAGGAGAAGAGATTGGAGCTGAGGCAGGAGCAGAGACGGGGACAGGAGCAGCAGCAGGAGCCTAGGTAGAAGCAGAGAGAGCAGCAAAGACAGGACCAGAGACAAGGACAGGAGCAGAGACCAAAAAAGAGACAGGACCAGAGACAGGACCAGAGATAGAGACAGGAGCAGAGGCAGGGGCAGAGACAGGACAAAGACAGGAACAGAGTTAAGAGGAGATGCAGGAGCAGTGACAGAAGCAGAAACAGTAGCAGAAACAAGAGAAGGAACAGACGCAGAGACAGGAGAAGAGACAGGGGCAGAGACAGAGGCAGAGACAGGACCAGAGACAGGGGGCAGGAGCAGAGACAGGAGCAGAGACAGGGGCAGGAGCAGAGACAGGGCAAAAACAGGAGCAAAGACAAGAGAAGAGCCTGGAGCAGAGGCAGAGACAGTAGTAGAGACAAGAGCTGGAACAGGAGCAAAGACAGGAGCAGAGACCAGAACAGTGACAGGAGCAACAACATGACCAGAGACAGGGCCAGGAGCAGAGACAGGACCAGAGACAGGGGCAGGAGCAGAGACAGGAGCAGAGACAGGGGCAGGAGCAGAGACAGGACCAGAGACAGGGACAGGAGCAAGGAGATGAGCAGAGACAGGAGAAGAGTCAAGAGGAGAGGCAGGAGCAGAGGCAGAGACAGAAACAGAGACAAGGGCAGGAACAGGAGAAGAGACAGGGGCAGAGACAGGAGATAAGACAGGAGCAAAGACTGGAAGAGTGACAGGAGCAAAGACAGGCCCAGAGACAGGGGCAGGAGCAGAGGCAAAAGCAGAAACTGGAGCAGAGGCATAGACAGATGCAGAGACAAGAGCAGGAACCGGAGCAGAGGCCGGCACTGTGACAGGAGCAGAGACAGGAGCAGAGGCAGGGGCAGGAGCAGAGACAGGTGCAGAGTCAAGAGGAAAGGCAGGAGCAGAGGCAGAGACAGAAGCAGAGACAAGAGCAGGAATAGGTGCAGAGACAGGGGAAGAGAAAGGGGCAGAGGCAGGAGATGAGACAGGGGCAGAGACCGGAAGAGTGACGGGAGCAAAGACAGGACCAGAGACAAGAAGAGGAACAGGACCAGAGACAAGAGCAGGAACAGGAGCAGAGACAGAAACAGAGACAGGAGCAGAAACAGGCTCAGAGACAGGGGAAGAGACAGGGGCAGAGACCGGAACAGTAACAGGAGCACAGACAGGACCAGAGACAGTGGCAGGAGCAGAGACAAAAACAGAAACAGGGGCAAAGGCAGAGACAGTAGCAAAAACAAGAGCAGGAACAGGAGCAAAGACAGGAGCAGAGACAAGAGGAGAGTCAGAGACAGAAGCAGAGACAGAAACAGAGACAGAAGAAGAAGCAGAGAGAAGAGTAGGAAAAGGAAGAGAGACAGGAGAAGAGACAGGGGCAGAGACCGGAACATTGACAGGAGCACAGACAGGACCAGAGACAAGGGCAGGAGCAGAGGCAAGAGCAGAAACAGGAGCAAAGGCAGAGACAGATGCAGAAACAAGAGCAGGAACAGCAGCAGAGGCCGGAAATGTGACAGGAACATGGACAGGAGCAGAGACAGTGAGCAGAGAGCAGAGCAGGCAAGAGAGAAGAGAGAGAGCAGACAGAAGCAGACAGAGCAGGAGAGAAGAAGCAGGCGGAGACAGGAGACACAGGAGCAGAAAGCAGAGGAGCAGAGGCAGAGGAGCAGAGAGAGCAGAGAGCATAAACAGGATGAGGCTGGGTCTCGCTCACACCCACTGGAGAGGGGCGAGGAGCAGACCAGGGCCAGACCAAACCCAGACCAAACACTGGCAGAGGCACGAGGCGAGCAGGAGGTCACCACACATTCACAGAGCAGAGTCTTTATGCGGCGGCCGGGTTCACTATCAGTGCACTATGACGCCATGGCCCCGTTTCCACCCACACCAACGCAAACCTACAATCTTTGGAGCATCATGTGTAACTTCATGTCTGCACTTTCACTCTACGACGTTCTAACCAGTTGTAAAAGAGAGCACCGGTTTTCCATGTAATTTTGTCATTAACACAGTGCCACTACAAGTTTACAAACGCACTTTAAAGCAAAAAATATAACCACAATACAAACCCATGCCCCATCTCAACTTCGATACATGAAAGTTGGAGTAATATTTTTTTTTTCTTTTCTAGGTCAGAACTTTTCATGTGTCCATATTTTTTGCATTACTGAGAAATTATTGGTTCTTTCTTTTTGTTATACGACACGATTTGAGAAGTAAAAGGTAGAATTAATAACTTCTATGACTCATACGAGAAAACGTTTTTGTTTACATCCAGCTTTTTCGTCCGTGCTCAGTGGCTGGTAGGCAAAAAGTCAGTGGGGCCGATCGTTTGTGTTGACAGGACTGGGACCGGGATCAGACTAGAACTGAAACCAGTACTGAGACCGGGAAAAGGACCAGGACTGAGACCAGGACCAAACTGGGAGTGAGACCAGGACTGAGGCCGGGACCAGACCAGGACCAGACTTGGACCAGATTGGGACTGAGGCCAGGACCAGACCAGGACTGAAAATGGTTTAGTCCTTGTTTCATCCTGGTTTAAGTCCTGGTTCAGTCCTGGTTCAGTCAGTTTTGTGGTTCAAAAGTTCGGCATCGCAGTTCAAGTCATGTAAACAGGAAATGACCATTATCCGTTTTTTCATTTATTCATTTAAAGACCAAATTTAAACTGTAAAAACAAATCGTTATCTGTTTTTTCATTTTGGTTTTGGTGACAAGTAATGAACAAAATTGTAGTTTTTTTGTTTTCTTATTTTTGGTTTTATTTTGAAAAATGAATGAACAAATGATACACTGATTCTTTTTGCTGGTACCAAAATGACTGATGTGACAACGTGTTTTCTTAAGTTAAATTAAGTATCTCATAAATTTTTTTTTAACAACATTGTAGATTTAGAATATTTTTTTATGCTAAGAGTCAAGTTGAGCTGATTTTTAGTGCAGACTCAAAGTGCATTTATTCCACAACCAAGATTTTTTTTTTTTATATTTACAAGAAGCAGCATCTTCTCTCGACACAGGTGAGGCTGTCTCCTTTTATAGGACACCTTCTTTAATTGGGTGAGCTCATCTCAAACTGCAGGTAAATACAGATCATTTCAGTTCAATGTTTAAAAGTTAACTGTATGAAAAACAATCCTCAAATCTTCAATTGCATCTAAATACAAAAATATATATCTTTATTAATTTAGCAGTAATATAAAAATACTAAATAGAAAAGAGTTAAAATATCTGTGCTCGCCTCCTCCTAACAAGAGAATTTAATTTTACAAACAATTACTTAAATAAATGCACTTCTATCATTTACTTATTTCATTTTCTTTTACAGATCACTTCACTGCAAAACAATTTTAATCAATAAACCAATAAACATTTAAAAACTCTGGGAGAAAAGACAGAAACAGTGAAAGGAGCAAAGACAGGACCAGAGACAAGAGCAGAGGCAGGAGCAGTGACAGGAGCAGTGACAGGAGCAGAGGCAGGAGCAGTGACAGGAGTAATAGACCTAACATCATGCATAATATTCTTTTGAAATGTATTGCAATCCATACGTTTTTCTACTAACATACATATAATACATTTAATTTTGCACAAGAATACACAGTGATCAACTAAAGTAAACAAAACTTAACATTAATTATTATACTTATACTTATAGATTTTAATTGCTTTTCCTAATTGTATCTACTTCTGATGTAATATTCCGTGAAAAATACTTTTTAATGAAACCTGTGTCTCTGGTTTCAGTGCGGAGGTGTAGGTCACATCCCTGTCTGTTTTACTTCTCCAGACCTTTAGTTCTCGCTCCAAACCACAAAGATCCGACCCATTTAGCCAAGTTCGTCTCCTGGCCTCCCTCCACCCTCCACTATCCCTCTTCATCACCAAACCCTCCTTCTCTTCTTCATTCTCCTGTGTTTTGTAAACCTTGTAACTGACCACAGGGATGTTTTTTCTAATAAATGTAGTTTGACACTGTTCTTAAATGGACAGTGCACTGAGTGACCCCCAAAGCCCCTCGAAACCCTTCAAAATCCCACATGAGTGAATTGTAAAAGCATTGTCATTAATCTGCCATGACATCTGTTTTTCACGGGCTATTTTTCCCCACAAAGCAACACAAAATGTAACTGAGAAGCTCTAAGCTGGCCTACAAAGTCCCCCAGTGAAATGGATAGTAACATGTGTTTTCAAAGTGAAGGAATAAAATGTCCACAGTGGTTTACCAACTACATACACCAACATGTTATTGATTATATTCTTGTGATCTCGTCCCATTGAGCATGATATGATATTGTCATTAAAATTATTCCTTTAACCTTTATTCAATTACAGGTCTTTTCATTGCCAAACAAATAAAAAAAATATGGATTCTTGCCGTAAGTGAGCTCGCCTCTCCACAGATGCATGCACAGGTACATAGTTTTAACCTGAACTGCCAGATTGATATGTGTGGCCCTCTGAATGAAGTTCTAGTTTTGGTTGAAAGTGTTCAGGACCAATGATTGGAACGTTCATACAAAGAGCTGATGTTGATTGGTTGAAGCGCAACAACGGCGGGACACCCCAAAAAATCAAACCTGAGTTCAGTCGTGTCGAGGAAAAAGCACAGACGTCGTAACCGTCCACAAATGACCAAAACGCTTCCCTCTGAACCTTTTTCACGAACAAAATAGTGTGTATTTATATTAAAATAAGCCTGAAGTACTTCTGTCAGCGTCGCCATGTTTGTTTTGGTTATTTCGGTGTTGACTTTGTGTTCGATTATCCTTCTGAAACGGTTTTCCAAGGAAGTTACCTAGAGACCAGCGTGAGGCACCCCTTTTCCTGCAACGGCGCAACTCAGATCTCGGTGGCGGAAAAAGTAGACCGAGCAAGGATTCCAAGTCAAAATCCAAGATGGTTCTGCCCATTGTGATATGTAAATATGAACTGTTTTCATTGTGTTTGGTTTAAATGACAATTTCAGTCACTCATATTACTGCAATACTTCACCGCGTCCGTATCACTGCCTGTGGGTGTGCTAGTCGGTGTTGTGGTGAGGCTCTCCAAGTCCGACACGCGAAACATAATAATACGCTTCAAGCTCGAACGTGACGTCAAATCCGAGGTCCAAGCGGGAGTTGGAAGATAATCGAACGCTGGGCGACTTCCGCTCAAACCACAGTCTTGCCCTGTGACTGGTCAGTTTTCTATCACATGCAAACGAGACGGATTCACAAGAGCTGGGAACTGTGGGTTTTTTCGGAAGGTTCAATGCGTGTCCTAAAAAGAGGCACAGGAGATGGAGAATCCGAGAGAACAGGCCACTTTATTTCAGCATTTCCATTGAGAGAGATTCAAGTTGATTACCAAGTACAACTGCCACCCCGGAACGACGCCTCTGACCAACTCAAAATCAGGGGTAGCTTTATACTACATCTTGACAAAACATTAACTTGTTGATTTAGCATATACAGCAAGAAAATGAACAATACTGCTGACCCAGTGCACCTTATCATGGGGTGGGAACATGCCACGGGGTCCACATATGTCAGTTTTTCTGCTTCGTGGCACTCAAAGTCCAGAAAAACATGTTCTTTATGACACTCAAAGTACAGAAAAAACATGTTATATAGACTTATAGATAGTCATACGTGTTTTCCACCCTGTTGTCATTCCAAAGTCCATAATATTGGGTGAATTAGCATGACCAACACATAATATTTCCCACAGTATTCACAAAAATTGCGAGAATACATCTTGATGGCACGGCAAATAACTTTAACATACTGTAAAATATTCCAGGCAGAGCAATAACATCTCTTTGGAGACAAGGAGTGATTTAATGTTTTATTATGATTATTGCAAAAGATCCATCACCACAACATGATTTATCCAACCGTACAAACATGCTACATCTTGCTATAGTTTAAATTCATTATTTCATCATGTCCTTAGTTGCTAGTCTGAGCTCCTCCTCTTCTCTTTCCACGCTGTAAACCCAAATAAGTTACCAGAACTAAAAAAAAGAGGTAATCGATTGCCTCAATTAAAAGGTTGGATGACTTGCTACTCATATTTTTTGATAACACTTTAATCAGAAAATATTAGTTAAAATTACTCAAAAAGAAGAACATGTTACAGCAACTTGACATAATTAAGTTAGTAGGACTATTTCTAAACTTTGAGTAAACACAACTTAAAGGTTGTATGGAGGATTTTTTTTTGTTTTTGTTTCAAATTGTCAATGATAGCATTATAGAGATGCAGTAGCCTTGTAATTATGATGACCAAAAAAAAGAGAATAAAAATTCATCAACTCTGGACGTGGTGGGGCTAAACATTTGCCAATAGATAACGACATTGCCTCGTTATCTGTGAGCTGACAGGCTGTCAATCAATCTCCCTACGTTTCTAGCGTAACTGACTTGCCTGCGCGCCGCCGGTACGTGGTTTACGTACGACTGTCACGCAGTCCACAGACGCAAGCCGCACAGACGCTGTTTACGCAACACTTCTTAGCGGCTTTTTTGGACCTATATCTTCCTCGCAGTTCGCACAAAGTTTGTTGCAATGGCGACAAGAATCCAGGAGCAGTTAGCCGCAAAAGAAAGTCCGTTTTTGAGGTCGCTGAAAGAAGAAGACAAGGGGAAAAGCAGCGAAGCCAAACTAAGGTGATTCTTATAGATTCATTCCAGCGATGGCGCGACTGAAGCAGACGCAGGGTCTAAAGACTGACGCACTGGTCGCCAAATTACTCCTGGACAGGTCACTTCTGCTTATTATGAAAACGTACTTTATTTCCAAGAGCTAGACAAACGTTTTTCAGGACACGAAAGCGATATCCTATGTCTGAAAACGTAATTTTCAAGGCAAAGAAAGAGTCCGCTTGCTGCTGCGTGTTGTAGCTAGTTCATTCGCACTGAATCTCCGCGCACTCTTCTCTGCACCCCTTTCCTGCTCCTGTCCCCGCTGCCCGTTCCGCTCTTCCCCCTGCTCCTCACTTCTCCGGGCACGGAATCTCCGCGCACCGCTCCCCTCTCCTCTCTCCTCTCTCCTCTCCTCTCTCCCTGCTCCCTGCTCCGCTCTTCTCCCTGCTCCTCACTTCTCGTCCGCGAACGAAATGTCCGCACACCCGCTCCCCCCGCTCCTCACTTCTCCGTCTTGCCTAACCAACACTGTAGTTAGTTGTTTACAAGTCATGTGCAGCGCACCGGCTGTAAACAAACCTGTTTCTGGCGTAAAGGAGGAGGCGGGAGGAGGCGTTTCTACGTAGGGAGCTGTAGGGGAGGGGGGGTGGTTTCACGCATGCGCAACATTTGAAAAAGGACAAACAGTCGCTGGATTTCTCGTTCCTTGGAAAATCCTCTATACAACCTTTAATCTATTTAATTACATTGAACATTCAGGTTTACAGTGCAAGTATTACTGTATATACTCAATACTTTATGTTAAATACCGTAGAATTTGACATTAACTGTACAAATGTAAACTTTATTCTGCCATATCACATTCAACATCTCCATTTCATTGTACATGCCTGTTTATGTTTTATCTAATGTCTTACGGTCTCCAAGCAGAACGCCTTAAACCACATAATGTTAGAGAGGACGTGTGAGGGCCTGACCATGCCTGGTTTCACAGTCATAAAAGAGAGAGATGTATGGAAACACAATCACATATCTCTTTGCTGCTACATGCATGTTTGTATTAGCGGTTCATTCGGGGCTCAGATACGGTATCAGCCAGAATTTGTACTGGCACATCTAAAAAGAAAATACCAGCGCACACACTTACATACACACAACCTTTTGTTAAAGACATGCATGCCTGTGTAATGTTTAAAGTTATTTAATCAACAAAGCTATTTTTTGTCCCGAGATCTAAAATATCCCACAGATAGGCACACAAACGCGAAACCACAAACCAGCGCTGTGACATTGGAGCAGAGGCCAGATGCTCAGAGGAGAAGTTTTGTCTCTAGATCAAATATACTCTGTACATTAAAGGTACATTATGTGGGTTTTGATGTATGTAATGGCAGACATGCTGTTTCCAGTTCCATATTTGATTTCCCACATGTATAAGGTCTGTCAGCACCTCGGCCGCTCCTGCAAAGACACGCACAAGTGAACAGGTCCAATGGTAATGGGCTCGATACAGTCATATTTCAAAGTGCATTTTTGTATCAGCTTAAACCATTTGGGACTTTGTATTATTATTATTTTTTTTTTATTAACAATAGTTTATTAAAGGTCCTATATCACACAAAATTGACTCTGGTGAACTTTAAGTCATGGTCGAATGCTGTAACCTCATCAAAAACATACTTGGAGTTGTGTTTTGTTTCATTCTCACATGTTGGAAGAACTCTTCATTATTAGTCAGTCTACATTTCCAAAAGCTCAAAATGCCTTTTACCTTTTGCTTAGAGTTTGGCAAATAATCCACATAATTCTAGTGATGTTGTATGGAGTTTAAAAATACAGTGGAGCACTTCCTGTATTCCACATCAAAAGGTGGAGTGTTTTCAATTTGAAAGAGCCTAAATTTCCAGGATTTGTGCCTTAAACATGTGTGAATGAGATAAAACACAATTCCAGGTACATTTTTGATGAGGTAAAAACATTATATCATAGGGCCGTTTAAGAATAGTTTATTATTGGTTCAGGATTATTAACTACTGACTCCTAACCCCTGATTTAAAGTGACAGTATGACATTTTTGGAGGTGGAAAGTCAGCTGCGTGATTCCATGGAAATAGAAAGTTGAAACCGTTCTTACTTAACTTAAGAGCATTCTTTGTGTAGATAAGTTTTATCTCAATCTGTGGAAGAACAACAAAGGCAAAAGAACAACATTTCCATGAAAACAACCGGGAGACAGCCCTCCTCCAGGCCAAACAAGAGTCAGGTTTGCGGAGATGCAAGCCTGCTCATAGTAAGAACACAAGTCAGAACAGAACAGAACAGAATGCCTTTTATTGTCACTATACAAAATGTACAATCCACAGTATTTGCACAATGAGATTAAAAGCAAGACATGCATGTGGGACACTTACAACACAGTACAAAACAAAAATAGTGTAAATAAATAAGTATGTAGTACTAGTGCACGACATAAAAAGACTGGGACACCCAAGACTATAAAACTCAATCAAGCAGGATGTTGATCTATATTCAATTTCAATTTCATTCAAAGTTTTTCAGTGCTATAAAAAACACTTTACCATGAACCATGCTTTTATTTTAGTGCATTTTTTTGGCAAAGAAAACTTGCATATTGTGGCTTTAAGTAGTTAACAAGCCTGAATCATTTTGAAAGGGCCTGCATTTGATTGTCTCATATGCATTTGAGCCAGTTTTGTCTTGCCCCTTTGCCTCGTTATTATTGTCCGATAATCAGGTAAGTGCGTGTTAGCATTCTAATTGTTGTTCAAGTCACTGCAGTGAATGATTGGATGCCCACAATCCATAAGGGAAGTGAGAAAAAACTAAAAACTCTAAATGAACTTACTCTGTTTTTGCACACGTTAAAGGTGCACTATGTAACTTTTCTGGTCCAGCGTCTCGTCGTGTCCATGGAGATATGCTAGTGAAACTGCTTTCCCTGGAATGTGCCACAGTCTGACATTAAATTTGCTTATTATTTAATTAAAGTTTATTTATGTATTTATTTTTTTCAATATAACAGGACCTTGAAAAATACATATTCTGCTGTAATATATCCACCTCTCCACAAATCAGACCTGTGAATTAGCACGGTGCTTGTCTCGAGGCAAAGCAACATCTTCATGGTGACAGACTCCACCTGGAAAGTTACACAGTGCACCTTTAAGACAGTGAAAATCAGATACAGACACAGTAAATAAGCGATTGGATCATTATGAAGCCTTTGTTTATACCATCCATCTATTTTCTTCCGCTTATCCGGGGCCAGGTTGCGAGGGCAGCAGTTTAAGCAGGGACACCCAGACTTCCTTCACCCCGGACACTTCCTCCAGCTCCTCCGGGAGTAAGGCTTCCAAGGCCAGTAGTCCCTCCAATGTGTCCTGGGTCTTCCTCAGGTAATTCTGCGGACCCAGGAGGCATCCAGAACAGACGCCCGATCCTCATCTGACTCCTCTCAACGTGGAGGAGCAGCGGCTCTAATCCGAGCTCCTCCCGTGTGACCGAGCCCTCACCCTATCTCTAAGGGTGCGGCCAGCCACCGTTTTGGCCGCTTATCAGACTTATTCGGCTGTTTATACCATATTAAACCTAATTCAGGTAGTTATTCTTATGTGGTATCCTTAAAAAAAAAAAAAAAAAAAAAAGTCCTCCTTATGTAAAAGTCTGTCGTCTATCGCCTGCAGTTTTCATAGCATCACTGTCAGTTGAGATCAGACCCAGCAGTAGGGGACCTGCAAACTTTATTTTACTTCGAAGCCCAAACCACAAAGGCAAAATAATTATACATTAAAAACATACATTTTCACATGCCATAAAAACAACTAGCAATTAAGTATGACTGTGGTTGAGTTGGGGTTAGTTTTAAGAGCCCAGGATGCCTAGAATGAAATATGGCTGCATTTGTGGTCTGAAAAACCTCGAGGAATTGTCCAACGCTAAAATGCCCACAAGTAATTATTTTCAAATCAACTCTTGGAAACAATAACCAAGAGTAAAAGGTCAAAGGTCGCTTAATATTTATACTGAGATAGAAGACTTTACAAAACAAGTCCTCACCTTCTCCTGTGTAAATTAGACCACCCACTGTCCATGTACTTACAAGATAAACTAGATTAAAAGATTAGAGAAAATGTGTTTTGTAAATATGAGAAGCAGTATTTCTTAAGTCTGAGCAGGGTCAATGCAGCAGGCCAAGTCAGGTGTAAAAACAATACTAACAACTTTGACCTGAATCTGAAATGCAAACACAAGTCATAGAAAAACAGCTAAAAGTGTCCACAGGGTAAATACACAGAAGGTTGTTGAGCAAATGAAGGAGGCTTACAGCAAATCACAGAACAACAAGCTCACAATGCTACGGTTGTTTCGTGGTAATTAGCTCACAGCATGGGAAACAGGGACAGTACAAGAATGAGTGAAGTCAGCCAAAAGTGAACCAGAAACTATTTGGATCACTTGTCGAACCCATTGTATGTTGAATATCATCCACTGATGGGGAAAGTCCTGTAGCCTTGTCCTTTTAATGTTTTCTACTCAGTGCAAACCACAGGGACAATAAATTATCTACCCTTCAAATTCCTATTAAAATACTTGGATAATGCTTGGTCTCACAGAGCAGTCCCAAAAACACATTGGTGTAAAATAATTTTGAATAATATACTTGTGTGATGGTCAAAACTACTGACCTGATTCATAAGCCGGTTTCACTTCATGGAAACTGTCTGACCTTGCAGCATTATAATTTGTTAGCTCAACTGTAGGCGGGTACTTTTTTATTTAACCAATCACTGCTATTTGGTCGTAACGTATGTAATGCGCCTCTAACGGGGCTAACTGGTATATTAAGCTTTTTCCAAGTCCTGTAGGAAGAAGGGCAATAACGTCTTTCCCCATGATGAAATTCACTAAACATTCTCATTGTTCCAGCTCTAAATCCTCGATCTCAGGAATCATTGCCAACACAGAATGTATGGCTCTTCGCTGATTGGCTGGTGCCCAGCCTCGCACTTCCACGGTTCTTGCAAACCATTTAGTGTATTCCAATTCCTGACCTAGTCACTGGAGAGAAATGAAACTGAGTGGAGGCACTAGTTGGCGCCAGCCTGGCTACAAAACTACATGCATAGGCAAGAATAGTCTAGTATTCTAATGGGGCTGTGGGCTCTTAAATGGTATCTGTCTTGGCTTAATGTCTTTGTAATAGTTGAGATAAACTGAGTTTGACCTGTTAATGGGAAAAAGTTGATGGGGAAAATTAGAGAAGCACCAAAATCATGGAGGAGTGCGGTAAGATTCTGACATTAGATCAGAATCAGAGAAAGTTTAACTGCCATTGTCATTGAACAAAATTCACAAACTATATTTCTATCAGTAACCGAGGGCCAAATGCAGCCCTCAGACAGATTTTTGTCTCCAGTAGAATTGCCAAAATGATTAAAGGCAGTACTTTTTGCTGGACATGTAAGTGTTTCTACATCTTTAAACTCCATTGTTGTACAGGCCTAGAGTGAGTGTTCCAAGCTTTTTTTAAAGTATGCTGGCTCTGTAAAAACTATGTAAAACCCTTCCATCTGAAAGACTGGAGGATTGGACCACCAACCAGTCTTCAGCCCTCCATTATGAATACTGTTTCTCTATGTGGCCCTATTTCAAAAAAGTTTGGACACCCCTAACTTTAAAAAAAGAAAGAAAGTGATCTGCACTACAGCTCCCAAATTTTTATTTCAGTGACACCACAATTTGATGTTTTGGCCCAAGTCCTTCTTCAGACACCCCTGACTTAACCATAACTTTAGCGATATGGTTCAACATAAAATGAATATTGAATAATAATAGTATAATAAAAACTATGATAAAATAAGGTCCATATAGACTTTCAGTGACTATAAATATGTTAAGTTGACAAACATTGGAATAGAAAGCAATCAGTTTTAGTTTAAAGGGCCCATCTCATGCAAAATCAACTTTTCAGAGCTTTCTACCTTCTAAGAGTGATGTGTACTTAACACTATCAATCAGTAATGTTCAGCTGATGCGGACACGGTGCTTGCGCTTCGTGCACCTCAAAGTCCTCGTCCGATTCCGGGTCCAACACATGCGACTGAATGCACTGTATCTCCATGATGAATAAAAGTTTATTCCTACTGCTATCAGGGTGCACGTCTGTCTCCCCCTCCCTCCCTGAGATGGGCGGAGGAAGGGCGGCTCACTCAGAGCCTACGTCACGTTTGGAGGGCGGAGCCTGTGCTTTCTCAGGACGGGCGGGGGGATGAGCAATAGTCAACCTTTCATAGTGGCTGGTCTGTGACTGCCCCCGAGAAATCATTAAGATTTCATAACTATTGTGTAATGGATGTTCCAAAACCTAAATTGTGCTTGTATATGTGCAGAAGATACAATGAGTGCGTATACATGCACATCAATAACCCGGTTATGATCGGGTTTTTTGAGTATCCCGGTTTCTTGATGGTGCATGTATACGCAGTAACCCGGTTTCAGTAACCCGGTTATGGCAGTATCCCGGTTATTAGAAACCGGGTTACTGTAGCTGGTTTATTCCGATAGTAACCGGGTTACTTGTGGCATGTATACGCAGTACTCCGGTTACT
The DNA here is from genome assembly GCF_026225935.1 of Boleophthalmus pectinirostris. Classification (NCBI taxonomy): domain Eukaryota; kingdom Metazoa; phylum Chordata; class Actinopteri; order Gobiiformes; family Gobiidae; genus Boleophthalmus; species Boleophthalmus pectinirostris. Next base: position 12,105,592 of record NW_026571404.1, read on the forward strand.
GCAACATAAAGTTGAGTGCGCATGCGTCCAAAAGACACTTTCCAGCCTTTCACCACAACAGTAGTCACATAAATAAATTGACCAACATAAATAAAGTGACCAAACGAGTGAAATGACTGTAAAATAAAGAGCTGCGCTAAACCTGCACATGTACAATCTGCACTCGTACGACCTGCACTCGTGTGATCGCTGAAAAGCTAAAACATGAACTATCTCCTATACTCTATATGCACGGAACACACTTACCATCATTAGCGCCTCTTCTGTCACAGAAATAACACACATAATCCACAGAGTCGTGTCATTTAGTCCAAAAGAAACTGATCGCATCAGCGGCGCAAGGAGCGAGTTGTTTTTATCGCCGCTAACAGTTTATGCTAATTAGCCTACGGTCTTAAGTTTCGTTTCTGAAAAATGTAAACAAATGTGATCAGAGCTGAATTATCTGATCAAACGGGCTGATGTGTCTATAGTGTTTATGGTTTATATGTTGTAAAGTTGAGTTTATTTATGCAGAAGATTTTAATGAAGAATCTGCACAGTGGATTGTGGGAGATCTCGTAGCTCCTTAGCTTCTTATGCTAAAGGAGCTCACGGTTTGTATTTTTCCTGGTTTATGAAATTGATTTAAGTTAATTTTTGTGCCTGCGCATTTGTAAGATTATGTCAAGAAACCGGGATACTCCATTTGATCATGTATACGCGGATATGAGTGTCCCGGTTTCTCAGTGCGCATGTATACGCAGTAACCCGAATACTGACATAACCGGGGTATGGCTAATAACCGGGTTATTGATGTGCATGTATACGCACTCAATGTGAAAAGAGTTATTTTGCATGAGATGGGCCTTTTAAAATAAAGTACAAAGCTGTCTAAAAAGGTGCTGTGTCAAATGTGCTATAATATGCAGACAAAATTCTCAGATTGATGCAGTGACAAAACCACATTTCAGAAGTATTATGAGAAACTTTACAGACAGACAGAATCCAGAGCTCCCGTGTTCTACCATAACCTGTCTTTAAAGTACTTGAGCTCAATACTGGAATTCAGCTCAAGGCCTGCATTTTCCTCTTCACACTTTAGTTTCTCAAGTGCCACTATTACACACCATTATCAAGTGAATTACAGTGTACCAGCAGCACATGTTAGCTTCAATAACACCACCAATCCAGGCCCCCCTCTGTACATGCACAGCCCTGATAGGCCCCCATTATTTTAATATGAAAATTACAACCATGTGAAGACAGCCTGGCAGCGCCCCTGTTCGGCAGCTCATTGATCCACTGTTGTTTTTTTTTGTTACTTTCACTTCAAGGCTCTCCACACTCTGCCAACCATAACAAAGTTGGCATTCCCTTCTCCTTCTCTCATGCCACGCACGCACAAGTAGTTTCGCTTACCCGTTCCTCATGATCTGTTTGTTTGGTTTTGTTGCTTTTCCGAAATGGAAATTTTGAGGTCCATTGATGCTCCTCGCTCCAGGGAGAACTGTCTTAAAAACAAAAGATCCGAAGATGGGGTCTACATGAGGAAGATTGGTGATTTCTTTCCAAATTCAAATCTGGGAAAGACAATTTGCTCTGTCAACTCTTTATGTGGTATATATTGCGCATTGAGTTTCTGTTACTGGTAAAACTCGAACTCTGCAAGGACATGAGAACCAGGGTATGCCACTTTTAGCGTCCAACAAGCGAGTAAAAATGGATCTACACAATATTCACAATAATGAAAACAGGGGAAACATTTTTTTAAGGTGCACTGCGCAACATTTCTATTGGAGGATTTGCCACCTGCCACTGGGGAACAAAAACCGAACACACCCGAACAAAAAATAATGGTCCACATCTGTTCACGTCTGCAGCAGTGCTGATATCGGTAATTGTGCGTGTGTTAGTTGTAAAATTATGTCCCAATTTTGACAACCTACTCATAGATTAGAGGACAGGTGTCAAACATAAGATCCGGCCCTCCAAGACCTTTAATCTGGCCCTCGGCTGATTTTCTACAAAATTATTTTAATTATATTTTCTATTAAAATATTGGTAATTTTCTGTGGTGTTTATCATAGCAGCATCTCCAGTGTCTCTGTACGTGGCCCCTCCCACCAGAGCAGCACAAATGAAGACTTGTCTCTTTCCAAACGCTCTTAAAGGACGATCATTTTGACTGTTGACAGTGACACCCTCATCAGAAAAATGTCCAACGTGAGAAAAGTGGAGCCGAGTGCAGGATTTTACAAGAAAAAATTGACTTATTCCTATTTGCATACAAGTTCATGTTAAAACATTGTGTTGAAATTATATTTTTCTTAAAGTTTCAGGTTGTTCATAATATTATAATATTTTGTAAAAGAAAGAGTTCATCAATTAAAAAAGATTTCTGTAGTAGATTTGTGTTTTTCTGCACAAATATTTAAACTTATTGTTATTTTTGGGGTTTATATGACATGAGTTTTCTGATCCGGCCCCTTTGGGATCAAAGTAGGTTGGATACGGCCCCCGGACCAAAATGAGTTTGACACCCCTGATTTAGAGCGTCACCATTTTTGCCTTGTATACGCCGCTTGGACTGCGCTTAGTCCCATACGCCGCGTGGACCGTGTCTTCTCTCGTGTGCAACGCAGGCCGCATCTCTAAACCAGAACTAAAACCAGGACTAAAATCAGGACTAACACCGGGTCTAAACCAGAACTAAAATCAAAACTAAAACCAGGTGTAAACCAAGTCTAAGCCAAGACTGAATCAGGACTAAACCAGGATTAAAACTAGGTGTAAACCAGGATTAAAATCAGGACTAAAACCAGGTCTAAACCAGGACTAAACCAGGACTGAATCAGGGCTAAACCAGGACTAAACCAGAATTAAACCAGGAATAAAATCAGGACTAAAACCAGGACTAAACCAAAACTAAAACCAGGAGTAAACCAGGACTAAACCAGGTCTAAACCAGCACTAAATCAGGACTAAACTAGGTCTAAACCGGGACTAAAACTAGGTGTAAACCACGTCTTAAACAAGTCTAAACCAGAACTAAATGAGGACTAAAATCAGAACTAAAACCAGGTCTAAACCAGGTCAAAACCAGGACTAAAATCAGGACTAAAACCCAGTCTAAACCAGATCTAAACCACCAGGTCTAAAATCTGGACTAAAACCAGGTCTAAACCAGGATTTAACCAGGACTAAACCATGAAAACCCCTGGTCTAGAATGTTTCACAGTATAGATTAAACCTCTTAAATCTATCACAAGTGAAACAAGCAGATCTGTGGAGAGTCGCCCTTATTCACAGAAGGATTTATTGTATTTCTGAGCAACAGAAACACCTGCATTGAATAAATGTTAGTTGGATATGTTTAATGTCATGCATGGAGACAAGTAGTGTTCCTTGAAAGACATACGCCTAATCATCTGGATGATTTCAACCCTGGAATTTCCCCTCTCTGCTGAACTAAAGGTAAAAGTAAGTCGCTGTTAACTTGAAAACTGCTTCATGACAACACAAGGTTATCCAGGTAAGTTTCTGATGAGGTTCTAACATGGCTAAAAGCTCACATCCGTAACGTAAGACCTTTAAATTGTTAATCGCTATGGCTAGAGTCCTAATTTCTCTTCATTCCGAAACCCAGGAATACTCAAGGTGGGTGAAGTATCTTGCCAAATGACACAGCAACCAGCAGGAGCAATCTCCAACAGTAATAACCCTGACCTTCAGAATATCTCTCATGCATTTTGGGTATGTTTTTGGAAATCTTACACAGCTCAGCCTGCCAAGAACGGACACAAGTGTACGGTGGACAATTCGTATTCAAGACCAACTTTTGAAAGATTCAGAAATCCTACATATGGATTTGATTTGAGTTGGGTTCGGGGGCAAATGGTGCGATGCAAGAACTGGCTCATGGCTTTATAGAAAAAAATCAGATAGATACACACACAAAGAAAGAGGTCCATATTATTCTGCCCAATGTTCCCCATCCGCCGACCACATCCACCGAACACAGAGCAGAGCTGTACTTTCCCAGGCCCCTCTGCCAGTTACTGCATTACCCTGACTCTCTTTGTGACAGTCCAACAAGCCCATGGTTTGGATGAAGGTTAGCCAATCTGTGTAAGTCTTGAGTACACGCACATGGCTACATTACTGTCACTGAGGGGGATGGCAACGCTTCACTTTTCCACCAGAAACAGACTATTATTTAAAGGTGCACCGTGTAGCTTTCTAGTCTCCATTAAAGGGCCCATATTGATCCATATTCTGATCTATGTTATAATGTTGTTTCCTCATCACAAACAGTGGTGTTTTTTGTTTCATTCACACATGTTTAAAGGGACAGTTTGGAATTTTGGACATAGGACCTCATTTCCTAGTTTAAAAAGAGAGAGGAGAGGTCGCTGGTGCTCGGCTAGTGCATGTCAATGTCCATAGTTATCCTGCCACTAAAAACAGTCTTACCCACTCCACAAAACACCGAAGCAAAACTATTATTACACCAGACTGTCGATGTAAATGTCTGTGTCGATAGAATAATTTTAGAAGTAAAACCAACATTGCATTTGAAGGATTTATGTCTGAGCAGCAGCGAGTTGTACTTCCTGATAGAAACCTTGGCAGCGGCGGACTGATATATGAGAAAATAGTCCCTCAACCTGCAACGATTCATGCGATACAAGGTTAATTTTATTTTAAACATTATTCTATCGACACAGACATTTACATCGACAGTCTGGTGTAATAATAGTTTTGCTTCGGGTGTTTTGTGGAGTGGGTAAGACTGTTTTTAGTGGCAGGATAACTATGGCCATTGACATGCACTAGCCTAGCACCAGTGACCTCTGCAAATACAAGGACTGGATGGAATATTAAAAAAAATGTCTCCACACGTCTCCAACACTCTGGCTCACTAGGAAATGAGGCCCTATGTCCAAAATTGTGAACCCATTGTCCCTTTAATACACAAATCCTGGATATTTAGGGAGAGTTTTTCTCTCAAAACACTCTTGTTGTGTCATGTGGTAATACAGGAAGTGCTCCACTGTGTTTTTAGACTACATGCACCTTCACTAGAATCATTTGGATGATTTCAGGCCTGGAATTACCAATCTCTACTGAACAAAAGGTAAAAAGTAACTGTTAACTTGAAAACTAGCACTACATGACATCACAAGGTGGAACAGAGCATTTTGAACTAGACAGACTAATAATACATGGTTATACAATACACAGTGTGAATGAAACACAACTCCTGGCATGTTTTTGATGAGGTAATATTATTCTAACATGGCTAAAAGCTCACAAGAGTCAATTTTGTGTAATACAGCACTTTTAAAGATGCCAGGAATATTCCATAAAACTTTATTTGTTTAAATGTGTTTTCATTGCCCAAAACACTGAAAAAGCATGCATTGTTACTGTGAGCTGGGCCTCCTCTTCACAGATCTGACCTGGTCTGGAGGTGCCACACTCGGTTCCATGGAACAATAAGATCTCCATGGAAACAACGAGGTGACAGGTCCTTCACCAGAAATGATTATGTATTTGTTTCATAATTTCATAACAACTGCGTAAGAAAAGTCATTCCACTGTGGTCCTTGGTTTGTAATCTTTATCATTAAGGACAATAGTTGTGTCAAATTGTTGTAGCTTTGTGGCTCTGTGTTGTTATACACGTCAAAAACATTATTGTGATGAATGGTTTTTCAGATAAGTATTTTTCCATGATCCTAAAGTGTGCGCAGAAGGTCTTATCACGCACAGATATTGTATAGGGTAAATAAACATACTCCGACTGTCTCAAAGGGAGTACATGAAGTTTAGGAGAAAGTTGGCAAAAGGGGATTTTAGATCATGTTTTTACAGCTTTTATTACTATGAATTGTATTTATTTGTAGCGCTGCACCAGTATCAGATATCAGTTGCTGTGTTGGATACAGGTTCAATGTTATCAGTTCAGTCAATAAATGTTTGGGCCAATAACTTAAACTTTAACTTCTATTTGTACAAAGCTGTGATGTTGTAACTTTAAGGAAGATAATGAACAAATTTGGATAAGTTTTAGTTTCACTTTAAGGGAATTGCTGTATGATATGCTATTCTAATGATACTTTGCATCTAATGTCATCAACAACTGCAGGCATGTTCTGTCTAAGGCTTAATCTGAGTTTAATTTTTAACACAATCTGACCAGAAAGAGTTGGTTTAGTTACAACACCAGATAAGATGATACGGGCTGTTTAACAGGTATCTCACACACTAAGTTATTGTTGAAAACCAAACTCCTAAACAGGTCCATAAATGCTTATATTAATAATAGACTCAAAATCTCTGTCTTAACACTTTTTTGACTGTGTTTGCTAATGTATGCACTTGCAATGTCACCATGCCAACACCATAGAGATACATGTATAACACCCCCAGCGTGATGTCAGTGCAAAGTATCAATAGTCACTCGGTGCTGTATATACTTTATAAGCAGATACTAGAGCCAAAGTATTGTGTAATTCCTCAGTTGTCCAGGTAGGATTCATAGCAAGAGAAAATTCAATTCTGAGTGGAGAAATGTCTAAAACTTTGTCCAGTTGACAGAATTGAATGTTCTTTTGTTATAGATCTGAAGTTCTGATATTGATATTAGAACAGATAAAGCTATAAATCTCATTTGTGTATTTGCCATACCTTTAATAGGGCACAGGTGAGTTTATCATGGAGTTTTCTATAAATAGTGTTAATAATGCTATGCCATTATCATCAGTAACATATGTAAGAGAAACAACAATGTAAAACTACCGTATTTTTTTGGACTATAAGTTGCTCCAGAGTATCACACCAGCCAAAATACATACATACATAATGAAAAAAAAAAAAAAACATAAATAAGTTGCACCGGATTATAAGTCACACTTTTTGGAGGAAATTTATTTTACAAAATCAGAGACCAGGAACCGACATTTCATCTTGAAAGGCAAATTATAGTAATTACAGTAGAACAGAGAACAACAGGCTGTTAACGTCACATATGAACAGTTCTTCAGATAACTATAGCATAAACAACAGAACAAGTTTACCAAACTCTCCATCTCACTCCAAATCATTAAATCCACTGAATTCTTCATCCTCGGTGTCACTTCTGAGCAACCCAACAAACTCTGGAGGTAAACAGAGCGCCGCTTCCTCTTCTGTGTACCTGTCGTCAGACTCAGCATCAGTTCCAGTTAGAATTATTCCGGCCTTTCTGAATCCTGACAGGATGGTTTCGGTGTCACTGAAGTCCAGGCTTTGTCGATCCAACCAGTGACTTCCAGGAAAGTTGCATAATGCACCCTCCCGGTGTCACAAGTTTCTCGCTCACTCCAAACTGCTTGATTGCTGTTTTCGGCAGGACAGTGGCTCTTTTTGGAGAAGACATGTGCAGTAGAGCTAAGTGACAGCGGTACAGGAGTAATAGGCATAGCAGATACTGGCACACAAGCTTAGAGCTCCCTTTTGCGGCTTTCAATGTGAAAATTTTAATATATAAGTCGCACCGGAGTATAAGTTGCAGGACCACCTAAGCCATGAACAAAAGTGTGACTTATAGCCCGAAAAAATACGGTATGTGATATTAAAACTTCTAATGTTTAAGTTTGAATGTAAAGGCTAATGTAGTTTACGGTGTATACTATTTGTTGTTATTCTACATACGTGCATTTCGGCTGCTGTCTGTGAGCCAAAACATGTGGTACATCTGGACAGAGTTTGAGGAGCGGTGAAGCCGACTAAAATAGCAACAATAAACTGGAAGATGTTTGGCATGAAGCACAACTCTTTGTCTGTTGTTCATTTGAAACACGCCCATCACTGACTTTTGAAACTCAAATTAGGACCAATAACTCACCAAGATGAAATTATGACAGAGCCTTGATTAAAGTTATGCATTCATTTTATATGCCCAAATACTGCACTGGTTTTCAGATGTACGTTTCAGAGGTCGCAGTTAAAATGGAGCCCACAGACTTGTTTTAAGCCAACAACTTTTAAAGAACAAAAATATTCTCTGCGGTGGAGTTCACAAGTTTCTCATCTCCGCACTAACAGTCCTGACAGCTCCTTGCCTCTGTCAGATAAGCCTGATTGCGGAGGAGGAGAGATCAGAGCAAAACATGACATCACGGACTTGGACCAAAAGTCAAGGAATTCAGACAGAAACCCCAAACGCAATCCCATTAAACAACTTAGATTTTATCACAAATAAATCAATAGCAATTCAGATGATCTCAACATAATATAAAGTGGCTCCAACATATACACATAACATCTAATAATAATGGTTTTGGAGTTCTTTGGAGCTTTAATTTTATTTTCTTTTAATAGCACCACAATATGACGTTTTGGGGGTCACTCCAGTCTGTGGCTGTATGTCTGCTTTCAATAATACTTCCACTGCTGTAGTGTTACTGCAAATGTTGTGTATTTGTATTTTGAAATAACTAAACTGTACATAGTGTGAATATATTAAACTATGGCAAACTAATACAACACTTCAATATATCAGTGAACACCATTTTATTTCATAGGATTCTATCAAATTCTATCAAATGACTGTAATCTCACCACGCAATTTTGTTACTTAAGTAGAAGTACAGCTACCTGAGCAGAAATATCTACTTAAGTAAAAGTATTTAAGTAACCATTTAAAAATGTACATATAGAGTCAAAGTATTTCAGATTTTGCGATCTAATAAAACTTCAAATTGAGTGACTTTTCAGATTTGTGCTGAACTTTGTTTATTAGACACAATTGAATCAATTTTGAATCATTTTTGCAGTGAAGTAAAAGCAAAAAGTATCCACTTTAAAATGTACTGAAAAGCACGGATACCTAAAAGTACAATCATTTACTACCGTATTTTCTAGACTATAAGGCACACCAGATTATAAGGCACAATATCAATAATGTTGAATTCTCTCGTCTATTTTCACACATAAGGTGCACCAGATTATAAGGCGCATTAAGTGAAACAAACGGACGACATTTGAGACTGAGCCTTAGCGCAGGCATCCATGATCCACTGGCAGATCGTGGCATAATTCGCCCGGCGTTACCTCCCTGTCTTGGTGAATGTGTATTATGAATGTGCATGTGGGTGGATAATTTATTTATTTATTTATTTTTCCTACGAGGAAGACTCAAATATACATTGAGTAATAATAAGTTTAATGCAGCTTTGCGCACATTTGTTTACGTTTTACAGAAACAAAAGTTAAAACCACATGGCTAATAACATAAACTATACGCGCTGAAAAAAAGTTTGCATCTTGGGCGCTGATGTGGTCAGCTTCTGTCGTACTAACTCTGCAAGGCTCCTGACTACGGTAGATATAATTCTCCGACAATCAATCAAGCGGTGCGGCTTCGTAGCTTACAAAAGTTGGTCTAAAACATTTTCACAGATTTTTGAGCACCATATACCACATAAAATCGGTTGAAGGTCAGTAAACACAACCAGAATTAACACATAAAGCACACTGTCGTTTTTTGAGAAAATTAAAGGATTTTAAGTGCGCTTTATAGTTCGAAACATACGGTACTTTCTACTTACTACATTCCACCACTGAATCTCATGGCTTGTTTCAAAGTGTCAGATTTGTTTTCCTTTTGTAGACATTTCGTGTTTGGGCGCAGCACGCAGTTGCAACTTGTATCTGATGTGCATGTCTCTCTATATACCAACATAGTGATGTCCATTTTGATTCAGTGTAGGTTTAGGACTGAAACAAAAATACACGGGCACTAAATGACTCTGAATGTGACCTGATTATATCGTATTTCTCACTTCCATCAATAACATGGAAAGCAAAGTGACCATTGTTTGATACACTTTGACAAAGTGTAATAAATCAGAGCAAATGTTTGTTAGATCAGAGGAGGCTAGATGTGCTGATGGAAATAAACCATAAACACGAGGCTTTGAAGAAGGCTCTGATTCGGCACTTTTACATGAAAACCTGTTTATTCTGTTTGTGGTTCGGAGTGTTACACAATCTGGACAAATCAGACATTATCAGGGCATGAGCTGTGAGGCCTGACTCACTTTTGTACACCAAATACTGTTAGAAACTTTTATGTGGGATAGAACAAACTGTGGAGACTGCTGAAGTTTACGGTGAGGAGTAACTCTGCTAAATGACCTACAGCACGTCCTATAATACTATTACTATTTCAAAACCAGTGTCCAGATGACGACCGTTGAAACCATCTCTACTTTAAACCACTCCCGGATTAATGATTTTACCATTTTAACACCATGGAAATATTATTCCAGGCAAATTCTTTCACAAATAACATTTCTGTACTAAAAAGAAGGGAGAAAACATAGTAATAAAATCAACAGTTTGTAGTAGTAGTAGTAATAGTAGCTGGAGTAGTATCAAACTAGTGGTAAACACAGTAGTAGTAGTAGTAGTAGTAGTAGTAGTGATTGTAGTAATAGAATCAGTAGAAGTAATAGTTTGTAGTAGCAGTAGAAGAAGTAGTAATCATCGTAATAGTAGTCGTAGTAGTAGTAGTAGTAGTAGTAGTAGTAATAGTAGTAGTAGTAGTAGTAGTAGTAGTAGTAGTAGTAGTAGTAGTAGTAATCATAGTAATAGTAGTAGTAGTAGTAGTAGTAGTAGTAATCATAGTAATAGTAGTAGTAGTAGTACTAGTAGTGGTAGTGATCGTAGTAATAGAATCAACAGAAGAAATAGTTTTGTGGAATCAGCAGTAGTACTAGCAATCATAGTAGTAGTAGTAGTAATAGCAGTAGTACTAGTAGTAGTAGTGATCGTAGTAATAGTTTGCAGTAGCTGTATCATAGTAGTAGTAGTAGTAGTAGTAGTAGTAGTAGTCATGGTAATAGTAGTAGTAGTAGTCGAAGAAGTAGTAGTAGTGGTAGTGATCATAGTAGTAGAATCAACAGAAGTAATAGTCTGTAGTAGAAGCAATAGTAGCAGTAATCGTAGTAGTAGTAGTAGTAGTAGTAGTAATAGTGGTAGTAGTGATTATAGTAATAGAATCAATAGAAGTTTGTAGTAGCAGTATCGTAGTAATAGTAGTAGTAGTAGTAGTAATGGTAATAGTAGTAGCAGTAGTAGTAGCAGTTGTAGTAGTAGTAATCATGGTCATTGTAGTCATAGTAGTAGTAATCATAGTAGTAGTAGTAATAGTAGTAGTAGTAGTAGTCATAGTAGTAGTAGCAGTAATGGTAAAGTAGCAGTAGCAGTAGTAGTAGCAGTTGTAGTAGTAATCATGGTCATTGTAGTTGTAGTAGTAGTAATCATAGCAGTAGTAGTAGTAGTAGTAGGTCCTAGTAGTCGTCGTCATAGTAGTAGTAGTCGTACTAGTAGTCACAGTAATAGTAGTAGTAATAGTAGTAGTAGTAGTAGTAGTGTAGTAGTAGTAGTCATAGTAGTAGTAGGAGTAATCATAGTAGTTGTAGGAGTAATCATAGTAGTAGTAGTAGTAGTAGTAGTAGTAGTAGTAGTAGTAGTAATAGTAGTAGTAGTAGTAGTAGTAGTAGTAGTAGTAGTAGTAGTCATAGTAGTAGTAGTAGTAGTAATCATAGTAGTAGTAGTAGTAGTAGTAGTGGTCCTAGTAGTCGTCGTCATAGTAGTAGTAGTCGTACTAATAGTCACAGTAGTAGTAGTAGTAGTAGTAGTAGTAGTAGTAGTAGTAATAGTAGTGGTAGTAGTGGTAGTAGTAGTAGTCATAGTAGTAGTAGGAGTAATCATAGTAGTAGTAGTAGTAGTAATAGTAGTGGTAGTAGTAGTAATAGTAGTGATAGTAGTAGTAGTATAGTAGTGATAGTAGTGGTAAAAGTAGTGATAGTAGTTTTAAGAGTAGTTGTAGTAGTCTGTCACATAAATGCCTTGTTCTTTGGACACATATGGAGCATTTAAAACAACACAGCAGCGTTAGAAAGCGTCATAAATCCTCTTGTGCAGTGAGACCTGAGTGAGTGGTTATAGGTGAGGAATGTGACCATATCTGGCAAAAGAACACAACACGTCCGACCTACCTTTAATGTAAGAGATAAGCTATGTGTTTTTATACGAGAGACTAACCCCAGCTGAATATACACAGCTAACAAAACACAGATGTCGCTATTATAACTCTATTCTTTATGAAATTACATATGGACAACATTACATGGCTCATTACCACTCATTAAGAGACACTGGGGTTCATTTGTTGACTTCCCGAAATATGTAAACGTAATGGAAAAATACTGTAGAGAACAAGCCATTCTTTAACATGAAAGCCTATCATGTGTTATTGTTAGAATGTAATGCATTTTAGCTCTGATTAACTACACCCTGCCTGGAGAAATACGTATGTGGGATAAGCTATAGTCCCACCGCAGCAGGAATTCATGTGTAAGTGAGCGCACTTTAATTCCCATTTTCTCTGCGTGTACGTTTATTGGATTGATGGGTATAGGAAACCAAACCTTGTCAAAATCTGGGTCTGGTTAGTGCTTGGATGGGAGACCGCTGGGAATATCAGGTGCCACGGTGGGGCTGCTGTTGTGTCCTTAGGCAAGGCACTTCACCCACAATGCTTAGTATGAATGTAATGTGTGTGAGGGTTGGTGGTGATTTACCTGCCAGAACCACACACTTTGAAAAAAATTTACAAAAACGTGTGGACCTGCAGCCGTATCATGACCCCCTGATTTCAGAGCACATGATTGACAGGCAGATTAACCAATCAGAGGGATGCATGCAAAGCGCGAGTAAAAAACAAACTTGGTTACTATGTTATTGGGTTCTTTTTTCAGGCCAAGAGTTTGTTTTCACAGTTTCGACTGCTCATTACTGGTCACGTGATGTTGCTGTGATGTGTCTGGTCAGCTGATTTTTCCAGGTTTTGGCGCTGTCTTCCTACCGGTGGAGGCAGGACGACATCGCCATCTGCAGTCCGACTTCCTCAGGACAGTATTCCAGGTGTGTGAGAGTAAAAAAGCCCCCTTGTCCCAGGTTATAGTCCCGTGGGAACGTTTTCCTATTTCGAACTGTCAGGTATGAAAACATTAGCCAGGCCTGTGCCACCTTGTGCCTCCACTCAATTTCATTTCTCTCCAGCGACTAGGTCAGGAATCAGAATACACTAGACTAGGTTTGCAACAGCACGGGAAGTTGTAGACTGCGCACCGGCCAATCAGTGAAGAGCTGTGAAGCCATGATGTCAAACTCAAGCGCCTGTCTGGGTCCCTTTTGTGGTGCAGCACAACAGTAAACAAAGCGGTTGAGATGGATGTAGACGAAGTCAGACATTCTGTGTTGGCAAAGATTAGACCAAGGATTTTCACTCTCTGCTTTGCTGTTGTACAGGCAATTACTTGGACAACACTGAGCGTTCCGGCGCATTACATATGTCACGACCAAATAGCAGCGATTGGTTAAATAACAAAAGTACCCACCTACTGTTAAGCGAACGAATCCTAATGCTGCAAGGTCAGACAAATGGCAGATGAATCAGGCTAATGAAAACAAACTCTTGGTCTAAAAAAAGAACCTAATAACATAAATTACTGGAAGACCAAGTGAACCTCATTGGACTAAATTTACATAAACGTAATATAAAGGTGGTGAAACAACATACAGGACAGAGATTGACAGTGCAGATTTTTACAGAATCAACAATCAAAGCACCAAACTATTACTTTCAGGTAAAATAAGTTATATATTTTGTTATGAGAATTTTGTAGAGGAGATGTCTTCTGAATTTGAAGGGCACGTGCCACAAATTAGCAGCTTGTGATTGGATCATTTCAAGTTTGGACGGAGGTTTTTGCACACTTTATCATCCGGTTCTATACCTTTTTAGATTCTAACAGAATGTAGAAGGGACTGGCTGGTCAGGTGAGCTGGTGGTCAGTGGGGCCAATGCAACTTCTCTTTCAATATATGATAGGTTTAGGGGGTTAGTATTTATCATGGGGACTTTTTCTTTGTAGCGAGGAGCTGTTTGGTATTTTTCTGTACTATGATCATAACTGAGCTGAGGAGGACTGAATAAATAACTTCTATGGTTCATTATAAATACTAACTAACTATTAAAGTGTTTAATTTTGCTGTTTATTTATTGCGATTACTGTTTTTGTAACTATACTGCACATTTAGAATAGTTTTTGTGTTTTTAATCTACTCAGCGGCATAAAATAGTTAAATTTATCATCTATATTTTCTTCATCAATACAGTGAGGAGGCTTATGTGTTATGACAGGCCTATATATGGTGCAGATTGGCAGCCTTGCTTCATTCAATCTGTCCCAGGACAACTACGGCTGCAGTAGTATCTTACCGCCACCGAGTGTGGAGAGAAGGAATAATGTATGGCTCTACACACTGTTGTTTCCTGGCAAACTTTACTGTGAAACAGATTAGATCTTAAATACAACGGCACACGCAATTTGGTTTGTTTTAATGAACGCGCTCGCAGCCCAAGAGCTCATTTGGAAGTAATAGAAGCATTTGTGTAGCTCTTAAAAAATAATGAGAATTCCCTCGGTTGTGAAAATGCGTGTGACAAAGGACAGCCGGTCTAGACTGCTTTACAGTAAGTGCTCCCCGTGACTGAGATTATGCTCTTAATCTGACTGAAAATGGCCATGATCTGTGCTAAAAGAGCCTGAACTTTGACCCCAGAACTAAAAAAGGTAAAAACTACACAGCTGCTTGAACATTTGAACAGAGACAAAGCATAGTGGAGTAATGTATACAGCCATACCCCCCACGTTCGCTCATAAGTCAAACAATATCCTCATAGGCAGAGCTAACAGCAGAACAGATGTGGCTGTAAGGGGGATATGAGGTGGTGTAGGGCCCTCTGCACGAGTTGTTTCCAAAAGTTCTCAAGACTTCAAATGACAAGATTTATGAACCATTTATTGAATATTGTTCAGACTGTGGTAGATGTGTGTTTGTGTTTTTTTTGTTTTGTTTTTGGAATACATAAAAACATATTTCTACTTCCAACTATCAAGGCTGTGTACTTGTTCAAGTTAGATCCTGGTTTAGTCCTGATGCAGGTACAGTCTAAGCAATAACATATACTCTATACTCATATATTTTATACAGGCTGAATGCATTGTCTTTGGGATGTCTTTAGCAGTGTTTGGGAGTAACAGATTACATGTACCGGAGTTATGTAATAAATGGATTACACAGCGGTATTTTCCTGTTTTCACATTTTGGACTAAAACAGGACTAAACCAGACTAAAACAGGACTAAACCAGGAATAAACCAGGTCAAAACCGGGTCTAAACCAGCACTAAACCAGGTCTAAACCAGGACTAAACCAGGAATAAACCAGGTCAAACCAGGTCTAAACCAGCACTAAACCAGGTCTAAACAGGACTAAAGGAATAAACCAGGTCAAAACCAGGTCTAAAGCACTAAACCAGGTCAGGTAAACCGGGTCTAAACCAGCACTAAACCAAACCAGGTCTAAACCAGGATAAACCAGGTCTAAACCAGGACTAAACCAGGTCTAAACCAGCACTAAACCAGGTCTAAACAGCACTAAACCTAAACCAGACAAACCAGTCTAAACCAGGACTAAACCAGGTCTAAAACTAAACAGGAATAAACCAGGTCAAAACCAGGTCTAAACCAGCACTAAACCAGTCTAAACCAGGACTAAACCAGGACTAAACCAGGTCTAAAACAGGACTAAACACTAAACCGGTTAAACCAGCACTAAACCAGTTCTAAACCAGGTCAAAACCGGGTCTAAACCAGCACTAAACCAGGTCTAAACCAGGACTAAACCAGCTAAAACTTATTTAACAGGACTAAACCATGCTGCGCGGACCGTGTCTCCTCCTCTTCTATTAGTAATATTTTTTATTTGGTTGAGTAAAGTCTGGGCTTTTTATTGTCTTTTAGCAGACAAAACTTCTTATGATTTCCTGGTCGTTGCTTCTCTACAGCAAATCAAGTAATCCAAAGTATTCAGATTACGTTACTCACTTTAAGTAATTTAATGGATTCCGTTACAAACTACATGTTGGGGTATGTAATCTGTAATCTGTAGGGGAATACATTTTAAAAGTAACCTTCCCAACACTGTTCTTTAGTCAAAGGCTCTTAAGGAGTATTTTGCAGTAGCGAGGCTGGTGTCACCTAGTGCCTCCACTCAATTACATTTCTCTCCAGCGACTAGGAATCAGGAATCGGAATACACTAGACGATTTACAAGAACCCCGGCCAATCAGCGAAGAGCTGTGAAGCCATAACGTCAAACACAAACGCCTGTCTATGTCCCTTCTGTAGTACAGCACAACAGTAAACAAAGCGGTCGAGATGGATGTAGACGAAGACTGACATTCTGTGTTGGCAATGATTCCCGAGATCGAGGATTTAAAGCAGGAACAAAGAGAATGTTTGGTGAATTTTATCAAGTGAAAAGATGTTATTGCCCTTCTTCCTACGGGATTTGGTGCATTACATACGCCACGACCAAATAACATCGACTGGGTAAATAAAAAATGTACCCGCCTACCGTCGAGCAAACGAATCCTAATGTTCCGAGGTCAGGCAGTTTCCACAGAGTGAAACCGGCTGATGAATCAGGTTAAGTATGGCCTTGTTCGGGTCTTGGTTTAGTTCAGGTTTAGTTCTGGGTTGAGTTAAAAAATGTGAACCCCTGGAGTGAGGTTAAGATAAATACAAGGAGTGATAAATACTGCACATGTATAAACTTTGGCAGTCATAGAACCTAGCGGGGAAATATGCCAATAGTGCAGTGAATGGAGATTGATTCTGTGAGGCAATCATTTCCCCTCACAAACTAGATACTCTGGTTCATATCAATAGCAATACTATAATACTAGTTTACTGTGTGTGAGAGCTACTGTGTCCAAATAATTTCCCTTGTGGATCAATAAAGTTTGTCTAAGTCTAAGGGCCTATTCGAAAATTGGTTAAAGTTCCTTTCCATATCAATGACCTGGACTTGTGTTATTAACAGCCATGACAAAGACCATCGGAACTGATCAGTGAAATTAGGAAGGAGCAAGGAAAGGAGACATTATACCTCCTTTCATAGCTCTTAATCAGCAGTAAGGAGCATTAATATTTTTACAATTTGTTATTATCTTATATTGTGATGTGTGAGCTACTGTGTCCAAATAATTTCCCTTGTGGATCAATAAAGTTTGTCTAAGTCAAAGTGCGGCTGATGGTGAGTCTGTTCTGTGCTTGTATCGTGTCAGAGGATGTTAAACTTTTCATAGATCATACGTGTGCACATCATACGTGCACATCATTGCGGCTCTTTGTTTAACAGCAGTCATTTCACTCAGGTACAGTCACTTCATTTATTTCAGCTACTGTTGTGATGAAAACATTGACTGTAAAGACTGAAAGGTTTAAAGAATTCTCATAAGACTAGTACAGGATGGTGTGCTTGTTGTAGTCTGTTTTTCTGGGAGTTCCCACAGCGCATTAGCAGGACTCAGATCCACTGAAACAGAGGTACTCAATTGCCGGACCCAGTCCAGATCTGAACACAAACGCAATAACATCCAGACCAAGACAAAAATCTCTCTTTCTAACCTTTTTTTTATAGAGTTCCAGGATCCAAGCGATATTTCATTGTCATGTGCTTTTTGGACGAGTTTCCGTATTTAAAAAAAAAGTGCACAATGCAGAAAAAAGAAGAAAGAAGAAAAAAAACATATAAGTCGCACTATTTGGGGAAAATGTATTTGATAAATTCAGAGACCAAAAACACACATTTCATCTTGAAAGGCAAGTTATATTAATAACAATGGAATAGAGAATAACAGACTGTTAATGTAAGATATTAAGTCATTCAGATAAACGTAACATAAACGACAGAGCAGAACAAGTTTACCTAAATCCATTAAATTCTTCACCCTCGGTGTCACTTCTGTGCTGCCCACTGCTCCTGAAACGATGGGTGAAATGCCAAGGACAATGCCCCTACAGGAACAATAAAGTACTACAAAACAAAAGTAAAAAAGGAAAAGGAAGGAGGTATTTTTGCACAAATATCAAAATTTAGAAAGTGCTTGAGAACCAAAGGTATAGATTTCCCATTACAAGCAGAAGTCTTGCACACTTGAATTGAACGCCAAATGGTTAAAGCGCCAATATTATTCTAATGAAACCTTTGTCATTTTTAAACCAGGTCCTAAACAGTTCACTCCTAAAAACATATCCCAGAGTTATGTCTTGGCTCATGCTTGCTTGAATAATCCTGCTTAATCAGCCCATCTCTTTCCCTGAGCTCAAACACTTCTGTTCCACCTGTGGATGTCATGAGGTGGGGTTGTCAAGGCCTTGTTTCGATAGATAAAGTTTTGAAAACATGACACACTAATGCTGAAATGTTAATATAATCCATAAACTTTGAGTCAAAACTAATTTCCTCACACCATCACAGTCTAAACCATCCTTATCTCCTCCATGTATCATCTGATCAGGTTGTTTACTGGGACTTCTATGAAAAAGTACTGCACCTTATCATTCCATCAGGAGCGGGAGTTTCCGTGATGTACAAACACAAGGAGAACGAGAGAAGAAGCCAGAGGAGAACTGATGGTGCCACCAGGTATCCAGCCAAGTCCACCTCCTCCCCCGCACAATGAACCTTTCTCACGCCGTTTTATTTCCCATTTGCTATCATCTTATGGGAGATATCTGTTTTACATTTCAGGCTTGAACAGCGCTTGGGGCAGTAAATGTCAAAGCCTTTAAGAAAATGACTCCAAAATACTGTAATAGCCCAGGCCCATTTGTAATAAAAATGGAAGGAACACAGCACGCAGGCAATGCCAAGAAAGACAAGTTCTACCCCAAGAAACATATGAACGGCAATCGTGTAGTAGGATCTATTTCTGACTGTAATTTCGATGCTGATGCAATAGTCGTGTATTGTTGTTGGACCAGACTGCTGCTACCCCCTGTTCAGATGTGTTCTGTGTTGATGGACGGCTTAAGAGTGAATGGCTGGACTTTTTGGCCTATAAAGGCAATTTAAAAATTCAAGCAATACCATATAAGGAAAAATGTTTTATAATGTTTTGCTTAAATTTATCCATTAACCATAGACTGCAGATATAAATGGACATAGCTAATCTGTGTTCCAAGTAGGAAGTGCTGATGGGGGAGAATCTGGCTCCATGAACTCTGGCTCCAATTGACTCTACATTGAAAAACTGTCACTCTTCTCTCTGTAACTCTCATTCTGGTCTTAAAATGTTTGGATTGACCTGCTGTACATGATCCTGGTGTTTTTATTTGGCTATTTTGTCTGTAAATAAATTCTTATTCCTAACATGGAACTTGGCTCCAAAATCGCCCAGCTTGGAGATGTTGTTTCAACTTTCTAACAGTATTCGGTGATTGATGGTTGTAATATTATGGAATGTCCTATTTATCTATCTAAAACATCTGTGAAATCCTTCATTTGTCCAAGTAGGTTCCATAGCAAAATAGTTTGTTTGTCAACTGATTTTTATCCAGTTGACAGAATTACATTTTATATTTTTATATTTTTGCTGCAAAGGAAGAAGTAGCCTATACCGGTGTTTCCCAAACATTTTTGTCTGGGGATCCATATTTTAAAAGTCACAAATCTTCGCGACCCAAGTCAATAGACATTATTTGTTAATCCCATTACCATTATTGAACATTAAATGAGCATAATTTATTGTTGACTGAGTGATCGTGTCTGTGAACAATTAGTATTACTCAAGTTTAAACAATGAAAAACAGTAACTGAAACAGCAATAAAAGGATCCATAAGTCGTCTATTTGGACATTAAATGTAGCCCATTTCTTTTTCTTTTCAACATTTAATTGAACCAGCAATACTGGATCAAAATAGTCAATAAAATAATTACAAAAAGAATAAAAATTATACTAAACATGTCTTAACATTTCAGCATGTGTCAGAACTGTATATTGCAGATCTACGTGCAGATCGTGACAAGGCAACGCAAAAAAATCTTGTGCGACCCACCTGAGGGTCACGACCAACACCCACCTGTATCATACCTTTGTCTCCATCATCTTCAAAATGAATTCAATCAAGACAAAAAACAACTCCTTTTGGAAGTGTCTGTGTAATCCCTCAGTTGTCCAGGTATGATCCATAGCAAAAGAAAAATTTAATTCTTACCTGGACAAAAGTGAAGAAGCTTCATTGACCAGAACTGAAGCTGTATGGATGAATTTTTCTTACAATTGGCTACATTGGCGAGTCTTGGAAGAATCCCTTCAGTTGTTTGTGTGTCATGGTTCATTATCACAGTACAGACCTGGAGTTGTGTTTTGTTTCATTCACACGTTTGACTAATCCTGCATCATCAGTCCATCTACATCCCCAAATCTCAAAATGCTCCACCCTCTGATGTCATGAAGCAATATTTTTCAAGTCAGCCATACATTTAACCTTTTGTTCATTAGAGATTGTCAATTGCAGGGCTGAAATCATCAAAAATAAATGTAGTGACGATGTGTGAGGTGTATGTAGTTTCACATGACATCACAAGGTCGTGTTTTCTATTTGAGAGAAGGAGATATGCAGGGTGTGTGTGTTAAACGTGTGAATGAAACAAAACACAACTCCAGTATATTTTTTAATGTGGAAACAGCATTATAACACACAGTAGATCTGAAAATAATGTAAGACGGACCCTTTAATTTATAAAACCTATTGTTAAAAATCAGGTACAACCTTTCTACTAGTATCCAGACTTAATAACCTGATGAAAATTGTCTTTGTAATGGTGATTTTTATTTGAATTGTGCATTTTTTTAGACCTGTATAAGTCCATTAAGACAGCTGGACTAAAGTTGCCTGTTTGGGAATTTCATCTGCTTCACATTCAAGGCATTTCCAGTGAATTACCACTAAAATTAACTGCTTTTCCCTTGATAATGTACTATTTTACCTTTTACGGATAATGACTTTTGCCAGGTGAACAGTATTTTACAGTAAATAATACCGACATCTCACCGTGTGCCAATGATGAACTGCAGCCAAACAGGTGCTCTACAACTGCCCTTATTTTTCTACCTGATTAAGCCCTAAATTAAAAGACTTGCGTGTCCGTGTCTTGGGAATTCGATTTGGCTCTCGGTAACATACACACATGAAACTGACCCAGGACCTGCCGCCGAGCATGCTGGGAAAAATCCTCACGTACTGTATTGGCCTAACACAGTTTTCCATGTAGAAATCCAATGGAACAATATTGATGTTTAAAGTGTGTTTTTCCAGCCCCCCTCGTGCCCGCAGAGGGACAAGAGCTTCATTGAGGGAGGAAAACTAAACTAAGTCCGACTCCAGATTGAACCACGGTTTCTGTGATGTGTCTTTTAGGTCACCTGCTGCTCCAGTAACCAATGCCACACTGATTTATTCATTAAAAGTGCACTGCGTGACTTTTATGGTGAGGAGCACACCACCTGCTTGCCTTTTTTTTTTTTTTGCTGTTGGTGAACTTATCCATCTCCAGTTGTTGCCCCACGAAACAGGTCAGATCTACGGAAAAGTAATATCTCCACGAAGACAAGTAGGTAATGTGACCTTTACTGGAAAAAAAAAAAAAAATCGTTGTTATTTAGGGCAGGGGTTCCCAACCTCTGGTCTGAGGCCTGGTTTTGGGCCTTGGTTGGGCTGGGCATCTGGTACTGGGCCCCACAGGAAAATAGTACTGTGTTTTTCAGACTATAAATTGCACCAGCCAAAACATGCATAATGAAAAAAAAAAATAAGACCCACTTTTTGAGGGAAATGTATTTTATAAAATCAGAGACCAAGAACTGACATTTCATCTTGAAAGTCAAGTTCTAGTAATAACAATAAAACAGAGAACAACAGACTGCAGACTTCAGAAAACTATAGTATAAACAACAGAACAAGTTTACCAAAATCCCCGTCTCACTCCAAATCACTAAATCCATTGAATTCTTCATCCTCGATGTCACTTCTGAGCAACTCCGCGACCTCTGGTGGTAAACTGAGCACCACTTCCTCTTCTGTGTAGCTGTCGTCAGTCACGGCATCGGTTATAGCTAGAATTATTCCGGCCTTTCTGAATCCCGACAGGATGGTTTGGGTTGTGACTGAAGTCCAGGCTTTGTTGATCCATCCAGGAAAGTTGCATGATGCACCCTCCTGGTTGTTTCTCGCTCACTCCAAACTTTCTTTCTGCTGCTCGGTTACCGTTTTTGGCTGCATATTTTGCTACTTGCAGCTTTCTTTTTTGTGTGTGTGTGTGTGTGTTCAGTCTTCTCAGTTTGTCTTTATAAGTTTGTTTAAATTTGAAATTTTCAGTGGTGCAGAAGTAATGCTGCGAACGACTGACATGATACAGACAGGACAGAGGCTCTTTCTGCAGGAGACATGTGCAGTAGAGCACCAAGTGACAGTGGTACAGAGTAGTAGTAGCAAATACTGGCACAAAAGCTTCAGAGTGCCCTCTCACGGCTGCCAGTGTGAACATTTTAATATATAAGTAACACCGGAGTATAAGTCGCAAGATCAAACCATGAAAAAAGTGCAACTTACAGTCTGAAAGCTTGGGTATCTTTAAAAGGAGTTTTAGTTTTAGTTTAGTTCTCTTTTTATAGTTTACCACCATTTCTATTGTATCACTCTGAAAATATACTGCAATACTTTATCTGGTAAACAGCAAACATGAGTATTCAGCCCTTTCTTTCAAAGTACGGTTAAGAGTTCTTGTGAGAAAAAAAGGTTAAAGACCTCTGACTTAACCATAAATCAGAGGTTAAGGACCTCTGATTTATGGTTCAGTATATTCATTCATTAGATTCCATTGGATGCTTGGCCTACATTGCTTATGAAGTACGAAATGTCCACAGTCAATATACATTAGTTACAAATAAGTAGAGCCAGCTAGAGAAAATCGCAACAAAAATCCATCCAAACGATTCATTCATTCATAATTTGGCACCGGCCTGAGTGTTAAACGTTGGCTGAGCTCTCTCGTTCTGACATTGGAGCGATTCTTACAAACGCCTCACAATTAAAACTATTCAAACTTCTTTTCCTTCCACTTAAAATGTTTTCAGACACTAAACCAAGAATGTCTTAATCTGTCAATCAAAAGTTTAATCCAGGTCACTCGTCTTTGTTCAGAACCGTCATATCTTAAAACTCGACCCCAATCAGGAACCATCAATTACACGAACAATAGGCGAAGGGTCACAGTGAGGTTCTTGAGTGTTTCTGTGATGACCCCCCGGCAGCAATCAGGCCTCTACAGTGTGGATTAGAAAGACATTAACTATGATTAATGGGAGGAATAAGAAGACAGCCCAAACAAAGGCCTCAGATTCTATGGGGTTTTCGCTTTGAAGACTTGAGCTTCACATGAACGGGCTCAGTTCCATCTGGGGACCGCCTCCACTCTGACAGCGCTCCTATAAATCACAGAGGGCTGAAAAGAGAGCGAAACTGCACGATCATGTAAAAAATCGGGGCTAAACCTGGACTAGAACGGGACAAAAGCAAGGATACGGCAGGACTAAATCTGTAGCTAACCAGAACCAAATAAGTTTATGGGACAAAGTGTGTGCGGAGATTTAAGGGGGCTATAACCTCACATGGTGTAACAGAACAAAAGGCGGGCCATTCATCTTTTGGTCCAGTTGTGTGTGTGTGTTTGTCTCTTTTCATCAGATTGTGGTGACTGATATCCAGTGGCTCAAGAAGTAAGTACAGATACCAAAGCAAAAAAAAACCTCGTCAAGTAAGTATCACGTGAAAAAAAGCAAAAAGTAATAAGTAAAGTAAAAGTATCAAGTGAAAAAATCGACTTATTATTAAAGTACCTGTTTAAAAATGTACTTAAAGAATAAAAAGTAAAAGTATTTCTCTCAGATTTTGAGGTCTTCAAATGTAGTGATGGTGATACAGATTTGGGCTGAATGTTGTTCAGTAGAAACAACTGAATCTATTGTTTATTATTATTCTACTGTTTGACATGTTAAAAATAAACCTTGCAGTCTTTTCAGCAGGTCTCACACAATAATAAAAATATTTTTCAGTCTAGTTACAAAATGTAGTGGAGTACAAAGACACAGATACTTGCTCTCAAATGCAATGAAGTAAAAGTTAAAAAGGATCCACTTAAAAATATACTTAAGTAGAGTACAGATGCCTAATATTTATGCTCAAGTACTATACTACTGTTACTCTGCTGTGTCCCACCTCAGCTGAAATCTGTATACACATTTATTTCATGAGAGGCCTTTTGAGTCTTAAAACCTTGTTGAAAGTTTAGACAGTTAACTATATTAAGCTTACAGTTTAGGTTAAGGTTAAGTTAAAGAAAGTAGAAACTATGGTATAGGTATAGGTGAGGATCACTCTCAGAGAAATGAATAAATATACTGTATTCTTCAGACTATAAGTTGAACTTTTTTCATGGTTTGGGTTGTCCTGCGACTTATACTCCGGTGCGACTTATATACTAAAATGTTCACACTGACAGCCTCGAGAAGGCGCTCTAGGCTTCTGTGTCAGTATCTACTACTATTACTCCTGTACCACTGTCACATCGCGCTCTACTGCACATGTCTCCTGCAGAAAGAGCCTCTGTCCTGCTGCAAGTAGTGAAATATGCAGCCAAAAACGGTAATCAAACAGCAGAAAGAAAGTTTGGAGTGAGAGAAAAACTTGTGAGGGACTGGCGGAAAGCGGGGATGGAGAACACAGCTTCAGGGTGCGCCATGCAACTTTTCTGGAAGTCACTGGATGGATCGACAAAGCCTAGACTTCAGTGACAACCGAAACCATCCTGTCTGGAAAGGCCGGAATAATTCTAACTAGAACTGATGCTGAGTCTGAAGACAGCTACGTAGAAGAGGAAGTGGCGCTCCGTTTACCTCCGGAGGTCAGAAGTGACACTGAGGATGAAGAACTCAATGGATTTAGCGATTTGGAGTGAGATGGAGAGTCTGTTGTTTATGCTGTAGTTATCTGAAGAACTGTTCATATGTTACTTTAACAGTCTGTTGTTCTCTGTTCCATTGTTATTACTATAACTTGCCTTTAAAGATGAAATGTCGGTTCCTGGTCTCTGATTTTATAAAATGCATTACCCCCAAAATGTGCGACTTATAATCCGGTATGACTAATATGTTATTTTCTTCTTCATTATGCATTTTTTGGCTGGTGCGACTTATACTCCGGAGGGATTTATAGTCCAAAAAATACGGTAATGAAAATGCTAACTGTGGCTGCACATGTATGAGAGAAGTTTTGCAGAGTTCGGTGGCCCAGATGTGAACCACTAACTTTACAAGATCACTGGTCAAATAAAAGTCCCACCAAACTGAAATGACACAAACGTAAGCAGATTCCTAAGACTTCAAAACTTCAACAGTAAAGTTTTAGTTTCAAAATACTGTCCAACTAATTCCCCTTTTTGAGATTCAGATTTGGAAATAGGTGTTCCTGCGTGCTTTAGTTTAAAACAAACACAACTATAATGTTTGGTCCAAGAAAAGAGAACGGTCTGGTGCAAACTGTGTGAGTTTGTTTTATGAAACACTTTTATGGTCACAAATCCAATAAGTTACACCCGCTAAAAATATTTAATCATTTTACTATTATCGTTTTCTTTGGCTGTGAGCGCATTTGTTCAGAGTGTTCCCATTCTCACAGAAGGCCTCAGCGGTCCAATCATGCGGTCAGTTTTCTTCTTGGACGCTCAAACCTTTTTCATCAGATAAAACACATGACATTGTTTCGTGAATATCGGAGAGTTGTGTCAGCACTTTTGCAGTCTACAGAGATGTGTTTTTGGGCCAACAAGGATTTTCATATATCAGAATGAACGCTCAAAAGCCCTTAGATATTTCCATGAGTGATGGAGTCAAATGTGTATTGCAGTTTGAAGTTTACACAGTTTCCCCGTTCAGTCAGTTCCATTTGTGTTCACTGATGTATAACTTTTAATAAAAACACTTCATGCACTGGTCACATTACTTATCATGACATATTGATTGCGTATTATTTGCGAGGCTGATGGTAATCCCCACATTTGAAAGATATCGAGCGCTTCTTTAGCTTTCAAAACACTAGCTCAACTGGATTTTGGATTTATTTGATAGTTGTTAATGTTAAAGCTGCTGTATGCATAGGCCCTACTTACTTTTCCGACCTTTACTGTCTTGAAATTATGAAAAAGACAACGACTTCATTTGAAATAGTTTGCATCCTTCTGAACATATTCTTAACTTTTCATCACAAGATTTTTTTTGCAACTTTTAGAGGTCAGAGTGGATTTTTGCCATCATGGTAATGCAACAACGAGCATGCAAACAACACTGCAGTCTCACTTTCTGGTTCACGGGTGATAAAACACTTTATAACTAGATGCAGACAGCACATTTGGTCTCATTTTGGCTACGTTCAGACTGCAGCCTGAAGTGACCCAAATCTGATTTTTTCACCCTTATGCGACCTGTATCTGATTTTTTAATGACAGTCTGAACAACACAGATCAGATTTTTTTAAATGTGACCCAGGCCACTTAGATATGTGCTCCTAAAAC
Organism: Boleophthalmus pectinirostris; assembly: GCF_026225935.1. NCBI lineage: Eukaryota > Metazoa > Chordata > Actinopteri > Gobiiformes > Gobiidae > Boleophthalmus > Boleophthalmus pectinirostris. The sequence continues at coordinate 12,132,178 of NW_026571404.1, forward strand.
TGATACATATCTGATCTTTTGACATGTGACTTCAGTCTGAACGGTCAGGTCGCATTCATCCCACCTACACATCAATGTCTGGTCAATGGAGGTTAACGAATGTATTAATATTTGGAGGGATCGCTGTATTCAGGCCAAATTGGAGGGGTCTTGTCGGAACTGTGCGATTTTGAAAGATTGCCAAAGAAATGTATGACTACAGGTGGTCCTGGTTGAGCCTCATTCATCAGCCGGTTTTATTTCGTAGAAACCGTCTGACCTCGCAGTGTTAGAATTTGTTCCCTCAACTGTAGGAGGGTACTTTTTATCATTTAATCAATCGCTGCTATTTGGTAGTCACTTATGTAATGCGCCGGTAATGGGACTAACTGGTATATTAAGCTTTTCCCAAATCCCGTAGGAAGAAGGACAATAACATCTTTCCCCTTGATAAAATTCACCAAACATTCTCTTTATTTCGGCTTTAAATCCTTGATCTCAAGAATCAACCACACTGAATATACAGCTCTTCACTGATTGGCTGGTGCCCGAACTTGCACTTCCGGGGTTTTTGCGAACCGTCTAGTGTATTTTGATTCCTGACCTAGTCGCTGGAGAGAAATGAAATTGAACTGAGGCACTAGGTGGCACCATCCTGGCTCCAATGTCAACAAAAAATAAAGAGCCTGCGAGTGAAATACAAGGAGGCTAAAGACTCAAACAAATAAGAGATAAGATAAGATAAAATAAGATAAGATAAGATATGCCTTTATTAGTCCCACAGTGGGGAAATTCCAGTGTTGCGACGTACAATTCAAGAGCAGCAGGAAAAAAGTAACATGCAATAAAACAGATAATAGATAAATGCTTAAAAATAATTAAAAAATGAAATGGCCTCTCCATTTTATCAAGAACTGGACCGTATTTTGAGAGACAAGCCCAGCGTTTAGGCGACTTCCGTAAACACTGAGCACAGTCGCTGCATGTGACGTCGTTGTGTCCTCCAAAGCACACGTGAGACACTTTCGGGGCATTGAAAGTTCACACTAGAGATCACATACAAGTCATAATTAATTGGAAATGTGAACAACAACGTAAAAAAAAATCCGAACTGAGCATTAAGCCCTGCAGTCTGAATGTTGTCTTCGACTTTTGCAATATATCTGCTTTGGGGATGTAGACAGACTTACAATGCAGGAAACATGTGAGAATGAAACAAAATACAACTCTGGGTATGTTTTTGACGAGAAAACAACTTTATAACACGACTGAAAGCTCACAAGAGTCAATTTTGTGTAATATATGCCCTTTAAATCTGGTACAGTCCCATTAATGTCGTCATTCTTATACTAAGTTACTAAGAGTCTATGAGGTAGGTCTGTCATCTAGTTTAATGTATTCATGCTGGGTTAGATGTGCTTAAATACTCTGGGTACATCTGAGCTCCAAACCAAACGGAAAAGTCTGGAGCATCCCTCTCATTGATGTGGAAGGATTATTTATTGGTGCATGTCCCGGGCTGGTGCGTGCGTTTGGGTCGACCCCGGAGGAGGCAGGATGTTCCCATGATGCTTTGGGAGTGTGAGGCAGCTGACTGGAGAGGGGCCAAACCCAAACCTGCGGCAGAACCTTCAGCGGTCCAACACCGAGATCCAGATTGAGAAGAGGAGACAGGAGAGACGGGGATGAGGGGGATCGGTTTAACTTTCCGCACAAACACAAATAATTTAGGGATTTAACGAAGTCGGAGCCAGAGCAGATGGGAAGGAGACAACATTTGAGACTCACCGGGAAAACTCCGCTCGTAAATTTGTGTTTGGTGAATACAATAAAGACGAGACAAAAGCTCAAATGTCCTTTCTATGCACTTTAAAGAATGACTTTTGGAGTATAAAAGTAATAGTATAATTCAATAAAAAGTTTTGTTTTTGCTAAATCTTTAAGAGGTCACCATTGGTTCTAAGTGATTTTCCTTGTATTTGCTTTTAAAAATGAAAAACAGAGCTGCATGGTTCATTTTAAAGTTTGCAGTGTTCCCAAGTTATTCCTCACTTTTCTTACGGTTTTTGAGCATCCTAATTATTCACAGTGATGAGTTTATGAGCACTTTTCACAACTTTAAGAAGTCAGAGTTGGGTTTTACCGTTACATAATACTAACAGCAACTAGCATGCTAACCACAGCTGACCTATTTTGACCTCAATAGATGCTTGTACAACAGATCTATGATGGGACAAGACAAATTTTGCTGAAATAGATGGGAAAAAAATAAAAACAGACCCTTTAAGTGGTAAAGAGTCAAATTTCTCTATAGCACACTCTAGTGTCGTAGTACTTGAGACCGGCCTTGGTCTCGAGACCGGCCTCAAGACCATGTTATTACGGACTCGGTCTTGCCTCAGTCTTGAAGGTGGTTGGACTCGGTCTTGTTTCGGACTTGAGGTCTGACACCCAGCGAGTGTGATCATATTTCATTACGGCCGCTGCTGTCGGCAATTAACTTCTTACCGCACCATGTGGTTGAAGTTTGCCTAATAAAAGTGCACAGATGCATCTGTATTTGTCACGATGTGTGTTTGGTAAGTGTGCAGAGGCTGGTAAATGCCACTGCAAAACCAGTAAGAGAATGTAACTCCAGTTAGAAAGTGACAAAACAGGTTTAAAAATCCTACCCACTTTCTTCAGTTTTCTGTAAAGTGCCAGTGGAAGTGGGGTTAAAGAAGGGGTTCTCAAACTGTGGGTGAGGGTCCAAAAAGGGGCGCAGAGTGTTTCAGTGCAGCACAGTTTGCTTGGCTTATTTTAGGCCTAAATGAACATTAATCAGATCAAATGGGGTTAGATTTATTAAAGAAAAAAAACAAACATTGATATATATGTGCCAAAATAACTGTAAAATATAATTAAATGTAGAAAATGACAAAGATGGTCATGATTTGGTGTCAATGGGCTTTGGTCTTGATCTTGTTTAAAAGTCTTGGTCTTGCCTCGCTCTCTGTAATCGAGCAGCAGAAAGAAAGTGAGCAATAAACTTGTGACAACTGAGAGGATGCGTCATGCAACTTTCCTGGAAGTCACTGGATGGATCCACATGGACTTCAGTGACAACCAAAACCATCCTGTCGGGATTCAGAAAGGCCGGAACAATTCTAACTGGAACTGATGCTGAGTCTGACGACAGCTACACAGACGAGGAAGTGGTGCTCTGTTTATCTCTGGAGGTCGCTGAAGTGACACCGATGATGAAGAATTTAGTGATTTGGAGTGAGATGGAGAGTTTGGTTTTGGTGTTTTGTTGTTTTGGTCTCTGATTTTATAAAATACATTTCCCCCCCAAAAAAGTGCGACTTATGTATGTTTTTTTCATTACGCATTTTTTGGCTGGTGCGACTTATACTCCGGAGCAACTTATAGCCTGAAAAATATGGTAGATTATTTTGAAATCTGTTTATGAAGTAAACTGCAGCCACACTAGTGCTATTAAACTGTGTGCATGTTGTCTCTATATGTTCCACACACATAACTCCGGCCTCCTGCAGGGATACGAGGCCGGGTATTCCCCTCCACAGCCACCACAGAACTGCAAAGCTCCTAAACCCACACACGCACTCACTATTCAGTCTATTAAACCTCTCTTAATCTTCTGCAGTGGAAAAGTCAGGCACCTGTTGATTCAAGCAATGAAGCAATACCCAGAACTGGAAAAGGGATCTTCACACGATTAATGTAACAACTCCCTGACAAATTATTATAGGTTAATTCAGCAGCCACATATTGCTGCAACTGGATTTCACGCAATCTGATGTGTTTTCTTTCCAAACAAGAGATTTACGAAGAGAACACGTGATAGATCTAACATATGTATTTACAGCTTCTCTTGATTCTCCTGATTGCTTTTCCTTTACATAACTAACTATCCCAAAAGAATTCACTGGATTGTATGCGTTAGTTGCGTAAGGAAGGGCATCTGGCATAATAAACTAATATAAATATAAGAATTGAGAGTTGCGATAAAGTAGGAAACAAAGGAGAAACCAAAATGTTTCTGTATTTACGATGCAATGTCACTTTCACGGTTCTTTTTATGGGTTTCTGGCAAATAATTCCTTTCTGATTTGAAGGACTTTGTGTGGAGTTTTCTGATTTGAATTCTGTAATTGCTCTAACGAGATGGGACCATTGTCGTAGTTTGAAATCCCATTGAAAAAAAGAACAAAACAAAAGAAGAAAGAGAGACAGAAGGAGTGAGTTAAAAGAGAGGAGAGAGAGAGACCCGTCCTGCTCCATATGGAATCCATCGGTCTGTGCCTGCTCCCGCTTTGACATTTTACTGGAGATGAGTGGAGTGATGTCACGCCCTGGCACCGTGCGGAGCGTCGGGAGAGAGAGACGAGAGAGAGGGGGATGGGGAGGTAGAGAGAGGGGGAGAGAGAGGGCAGAGGGGGATGGGAGAGAGGAGACGGGGGGAGTGAAAGGGAGAAATAAGAGTGAGGGGTAGGAGAGAGGGGAGTGAAGGAGGGAGAGAGAGAGAGGGAGGAGAGAAAGGAGCAGGGGGGAGTGAGGGGAAGAGAGAGAGGAGTGAAGGGGAGAAAGAAGAGCAGAAGGGAGTGAGGGAGAAAGAAGGAGGAGAGGGGAGTGAGGGGGAAGAGAGGAGTGAGGGGGAGAGAGAGAGGAGTAAGGGGGAGTGAAGGGGAGAGAGGGGAATGATGCAGAGAGAGAAGAGGAGAGAGAGAAAGGGGAGTGAAGGAGGGAGAGAGAGAAGTGGGGGAGAGAGAGAAGGAGGAGAGAGGGAGGGAGGAGTGAGGGGAGAGAGAAGAGCAGGATGGAGTGAGGGAGAAAGAGCTAGGAGTGATGGGGAAGAGAGAGGGGGAGTGAAGGGAAGAGAAAAGAGCAGAAGGGAGTGAGGGAGGAGAGAGGAGTGAGGGGGAGAAAGAGGAGAGAAAGGGAGTGACGGTGAGAGAGAGGGGTGAGGGGTAAGAGAGAGGAGAGAGGGAAGAGAGAGGAGTGAGGGGAAATGAGAGGACTGAGGGGGAGTGAAGGGGAGAGAGGAGAGGGAGGAGAAAGGGAGTGAGGGGGAAGAGAGGAGTGAGGGGGAGAGAGGAGAGTGAGAGGAGTCGGGGGGAGAGACAGAAGTGAGGGGAGGGAGAGGAGAGAAAGGGAGAGAGAGAAGAGAGAGGAGTGGGGGTGACAGAGAGAGAGAAGTGAAGGGGAGAGAGGAGTGAAGGGGGGGAGAGAGAGGGGGAGTGATAAAGAGAGAGAGAGAAGTGAGGGGGAGTGAAGGGGAGAGAGAGAAGTGAAGGCGGAGAGGGAGAGAGGGGAAAGAGAGGAGCAGGGGGGGAGTGAGGGGGAAGAGAGGGGAGAAAGACTAGTGGGGGAACAAAGAGAGGAATGAGGGGAAGAGAGAGGAGTGAGGGGGAAGAGAGAGGAAAGAGAGGGGGAGTGAAGGGGGGAGAGGAGAGAGAGTAGTGAGAAGAGAAAGGATCAGGGCCCCTTGCTCCTGAGGGGGGAGAGAGGGTAGTAGGGCACAGGGAGAACAAGCAGGGGAGCGAGAGAGGGGGGAGAGAAGAAGGGGAGAGAGAGGAGAAGGCGGCAGTGAGAAGAGAGAGAGAGAGAGAGAGAGGGGAGGTGGGCGAGCTCAAACGGGACTGGGGTAAAACGAACTGCTGAGAAGACACTTTCCTCTCCCCACACTGTAAATTAGCCCGCCGCTCTGTCCGTGATGGGAAACATGTGTAGAGCTCAGTGTTACAGAGAAGGAGTAGATCTTGCGTTGGGACCAGTTCAGGGGTAAGTTTGGGGGGTTTTCGATGTCCTTTCAATTAGGTAAGGCCATGAACAAAACATGTCTGCATTGCTAAAAGCTCCCAGAAGAGATCCAGGAGAGGGCTGAGACAGAGCAGATGAACAGAGGCAAGCTGTGGCTAATAAAGTTATAAAAAACACTCCTCCCTTTACGGAAAATCAGCCACTCCAACCTCCTGGGCTCACTGCACCGGAGTTTGTTAAAAATAGAAGAGCAATTTCCAGATGTTCGCTTCACACATATGAGGTGTAGATCTGATATATGAATGGATTTTCTCGTCATTTCATTTCAGTAACTTCACGATTTATAACGGTTAAATGAAAGGTCCCGTATGATGCAAAACTGACTATTTTGAGTTTTTACTGAACAGATTCAAACATTCTTTTGTACCACTAGCTGTTAAACTGCTAAACTCGGATAATGCAGTTAAAAAATAATTATAAAAGGCTTAGGGATTGTGCAATCAAAACTGCACATAGGCTTAGGGAATGTGCAATAATTAATAGAACAGAAGAATGCAAGGGTTTGCCTGTTAAGGATAATTTAAGGGTCCTGTTGGTGCATCACTCGTGGTCATACTGGTCTCATATTTACTTTGTTTTATGGTGTTTGTTTATGTGCTGCTTTGTGTTGTGTTGTCCTGTTTTTTGATAAAAACATGTTACCCCCTGTCCCAAGACAAATTTCTCCCATGGGAGACAATAAAGGATTATCTTATCTTATCTTATCTTATCTTATAATGTCGTTATCTCATCAGAAACATACCCAGAGTTGTGTTTTGTTTGATTCACACATGCTTGAGTAATCCTTTATTATTATTTTTTTCTCCAAATCTCAAAATGCTCTAACACCTTGCGGTAGTTTTTAAGTTCACAGCTCCTTTTACCTTTTGTTTTCCAGGGCTGAAATGATCCAAATGATTCAAGTGAAAGTGTATGGAGTTTAAAAACATGGTGGAGCACTCTCTGTATAATCACATCACATGGAGTGTTTTCTGTTTGAGAGAAGAACTAAATAGGCAGGGTTTGTGTGTTAGATATTCGTGTGTGAATGAAACAAAACACAACTCCAGGTTTGTTTGTGATGAGGAAAAATCATAACATCGCTCAGAGAACAGTGTGGCGTGGGCCCTTTAATCATAATCAGATTAAAAATTGAGCAATGCTTTTATTTATATTCACAATAGCAGTACTTTCGAGGATTTCTGTGTTATAGTTTTATTTTTTTGTCCACGCGTCTGTCATTTTGAAAAAAAAGTGTCTACCCTGATACTGTTCAGTAAAGCAACAAAGTCCCATAATACAAATTACTTCATTAAATTAGTCCACCACCTGCTTGTCTCCATGGAGATGTTACTGCTTTGCCTGGAATGTTCCACAGTGTCGTATTAGACTTTTCAACTGGACATTTATTCAATTACAAGCCATAAAAAAATGTGTCTCCATGAAAATAGGTAAAGGCCATACAGCGGAACACACCTCCATGGATAGAAACAAATGGTGTGACCTCCAACAGAAAAAAAAAAAAAAGTATAGTTCACTTTTAATAGCACAAATCATTTTAACACATCCAAAATATGACTCACATAAAAACACATGTGGCTCAATATGTAGTAAAATATTAAATTCAGTCAAAATAGCTTAAAGGTCTTGTATTATGTAAAATTGACTCCTCTGACCTTTTAGTCGTGTTAGAATGTTGTTTCCTCATCAAAAACATATCTGGTGTTGTGTTTTGTTGCATTCACACATATTGAACAATCCTGCATTATTAGTCTGTCTACTTCTACAAAGCTCAAAAAGCTCCGTTACACCTTGTGATGTCATGAAGCTGTAGTTTTCAGCAGCTTTTTACCTTTCATTCAGCAGAGTTTGAAAGGCTGAAATAATCCAAATGATTCTAGTGAAGGTGTACTGAGTTTAAAAACATGGTGGAGCACTTCCTGTATTACCACACTTTTTTTATTATTATTTTTAGAGAAGCACAGAACCTAAATATGCAGGGTTTGAGTGTTAAACATGTATGAATGATACAAAACACAACTCCAGGTGTGTTTCTGATGCGGAAACATGATAATACAGAAAAAAATATATTCTAATATGAGCTAGTTCTAATATTTCTGCAGAGTTCTCTTGATTCCTGCTGCACGAGCCCTGGTCTGTGATTGGTGGGGCAGGTCGACGCCCACCTCACCTGCAGCTACCGCCCTCTATTTAAGGAGATTACCAGCACCTGTTCGGGGCTGCTGGCCTTGGTGGCCAGTCTGCCAATTTGGTTTCGTGTGTGTGTAGTTTAGTTTAGTTCTGTTATGTGCCTTTTTTTGATTTGGTCACTCGATTCTGTTTGTGGGTTTATGTGGTTTAATTTGGGGAGCTTGTGTTTTGGTTTAGTGTGTGTCCCTAAGTTTTACCACTCGTTATTGTGTAAGCCTGCGTGACCCCTTTTCTGGCACAAAACTCAGTTTATTCTGTTGTTCTGTTTCTTAGTTTAGGTTGTTTTCTGTATATTTTAGTCTTTTGTTAATTTACCTTTACATTCCTGTTAATTAAACATTATTTAATTTATTCCATTTTACATCTTGGTTTTATTTTTTTGTTACTTCCCTCACCCCAAAGGAGCTGGGTCGTAACAGAGCGCTTTAAAATCTTAAAAGTTATCTGTCTAAAACATGTATTCACTTTAGTGGATGTATAACAGAAGACAGTTTAAAGTTTGTAGATTGAAGCTGCGTGTTACTAAAAGCCCACTGTGTATTGCTGTAATCGGCCCGTTCCTTTTGTAGGAGCCCACAGGATTCCTCAGAAATGCATCAGACAAAATGGACATCCTGGAGTAATCACCACAAACCCATGTTATAAAATCAGACCTGGGAGACTGGACTTCAGTGGAGAGTGAATCATCGAGGAGCTGTGAAAGAGAAAGTTACAAGGTCTTTTCATGTGGAGAGGGCCCTGTTGTAATCCTACCCACACAAAGGGAGTTCACTGCAGCTTCATAACTGTTCAAACGGAGGAGACACCAAGGACACTTCTCTATTCAGTCGTGTTGAGAGATGGAAAGTCTCGCTAAAGATGTTGGAATTGAATGGAGCCAACTAATACATCTTCACATCTGCTTCTAGCTCCAGTGTTTTGGGGTATCGCTTTTGTATATGGAAGTAGGACAGTCGGATTCCAGAGTAAAGCTTTGACAACTGTATTTCACTGATCCAATACCTCCCTCTTTTCAAAACGATCAATCTGGATTATATTTAGCAGACCGCAAAACTGTCTAATATTATTACAATGCATTACTGTGAGTGGAGGAAGGGGGCGCCATCAGAAATCTTTCCTATAGGACGCCAAAAGAGCTAGGGCTGGGACTGCTTCATGGCGACTTAAACTGCTCTTCTGCTTGAAAACTTTAGGCCTGTTAGAATAATCTAGGAAAAAAACAAAACAAAAAATGAACAATAAAAGTCTGCACAGCGTTTCTATCTTAGATTTAGACTTTATATGATGATGGTCTGAACAGAAGAAGCAAAAGTGGCGTCGCGTCTTCACTTTTTATGAGCATTTTTGGGAAAATCTGCGATCATATAGTGACGCAAAAGTGTGGAGAATTCGATTGGGTATCCATGCCAGGCGGCTAAGTGGTAAGGTATGTGATGTACGCGACGTGAGCAGATCTGACCAGAGTTTTGCGTCTTGGGCAGTGTAGACGGAAACACTACGGGGAAGCGTATTCAACTTTTCCACTCTGGAGCGTGGTTTCAAATTTTTGCGTTTTTAAGCCCCGAAAACGCCGTCACCGTCTAAACTAAAGGCAATTCTGATAAAATATTTTGTCGTTTTTACCCGCAAGTGTTCTCGTGTAAACAGGCCCTAGGACAAACTTTAAATAATCTTTGACGTCACAATCCTGGTAAATTTCAATATGTTTTGTGATTGGATTTTTCTTACTTGGGGATATTGTACTGTATTATGTTTGTACGACCATAATACAGTAGAATCCAAAAAAGAAATAAAGTTAGAAATTAGGTTAAAATTATACTTAGTATGCATAGTATGTAATTTATTTTGGTATGTGTAAACATCTGTAAAGTTTCGTCATCAGTGTACATAAGCAACCACATAATTTTAGGATTTTTTTGAAACTATGTAATGAACAGGGCTGGGTTAATATATATATATTTTTTTTCTTACTCCCACTTCTTTCCCGAGAAATGTGCTTTTCTGTTGTTTACACTATTTATATGGAGTATTTGTATGATTATTATCTTGGCACAAACTCAAAAAATAAAAACTGATCAAATCAAATTCCTGAAAATATTGTAAAATTGCAAAATACAATTCCAGTTATGTTTTTAGTTAAGGAACAATATTCTAACATGGTTAAAAGCTCAAAAGGGTACATTTAGTGACCTGTATGTTCTTTAAATAAATAATTCGTTGACTAATAAAAGCAACTGGCCAACTAGGACACCATCAAACAATCTGCTGAATGAGTAAGCGACAACAGCCTTAAATGAATCTTTCTAGAGTCCATAAACCTTGAAAACTTAATCAGACTTGTTTTGGTTGTACTGTACTGGCTCTGACTCACACCTTGCTGTTTCACCTAAATTTAAGCCATTCTCAGGGGCCAAATCCAAACAAAGCGTCAGGAAAAAGGGCCCTGCTCTGGAGCCGAGGGCCAATGCACTAACACTAAACTCCACAAAACAACAGGAAACACATGTGCTCTGCTCGCTCCAGCCGAGACCTCACAGCCCTCACCGCCGATACAGACCCAGAGAGGAGACCGCTGTGGTTCCCTCTGACACTTCCTTATCCGCTACGGGAGGTCAAAGGTCACCTCAGCGGGAGAGACACGCGGCTATCAGCGTTTAGCTTAACCACAGGAAGTGACCCGGGCCAGGGATGGAAGAGGAGGAGGAAGCTGTGATGTTTTGATGTCGACAGATACGCTCCATGTGCCAGTGTGACGGGGGTGTTGTGATAGTTACATAATACAAGGAACGATCAGCACATCAAGGTCCCAGGCAACGAGCAAACAAGTCCAAGCTAAAACCTGTCGATTAAACAGAAATCACTAGAAATGCGTGTACAAGCATAAAACTGTATATCTGCAGTAGATAGTTTGTAGTGACATCCTGCTTGGTGCAACACTTGACACGTTTACATGAGAACTTTAATTCCGAATAATAATAATTTAATTTTGAATAAAAATTAATTCTGCTTTAAGAAGACCATGTACTTAATTCCTAATGAAAATTATTATTCGGAATTAAACTTAAACCCAAAGTAAGTGGGTGGTTTATTCAATTTTTTCTGTCTTTGAAGCCAAATTAATTTCTTCCTCGATCATGTAAACATTTTTTCTTCTTAAAACCCTCACGCTCTCCTCGGGATTACATAGACCTGAAGAATTTTTTTTCCCTTCCCACTCTCTTGGGGCGGGTCAATAAGACCCAAAAATTTATTTTCAAATAAATTCTTGCCAGGCGAGAAAATACATTTTTAGGTCTGATTGAGTGAGTGCGAAGCTAAAAAAAATTCTTCGGTTCAATGTGACCCAGAGGAGAGCGTGAGAGGTAAAAATAATTCCGGTCGTTCAGTGCATGTTTGTTAGGACGCTCTTCAGGCACGATCGGCACAATCCAGCTCCACCAGTCCTCGCTTCAGACTTTCATCCACTGCTCTTTGGATTTGCGAGCTGGATGCCGGATGCCCTTGTCCGACACTCTTCCCTTCTCCTCCTCAGCTGACGGCGTGAGGAGAGAATTCTCCAGCTGCTACTTCATTATCATCGAAACAACTGCAGAAAAGTTTTGGATCATATTTGTGTCCATGGTGTGATGACAAACTGAGCTGACAAAAAAGCCGGTAGCAGTTGAAGTGTGTTTTCTTCCTGTAGACGTAAACACGTTTGTGTCCCTGTCCAGTCAGAACGCTTCCTGACCCCCAGACGTTGAGCAGAATTAAATAAAAGCGATTTTATGTTTTTTCCATGTAATCCTCAATTCAGAATTATTATTTCCATGTAAACTTGAAGGAGAATATTTTAATTTAGGACTATTTAATTTTGAACAATTAATTTGGAATAAAAAAATAAAAATCATCAAATATGGCCACTCAGAAAAAGTTCTAAGATAGTCTGAAAACTCAAGAAAAAAAATCCAAAATAGTTTTAAACAACACATTTTCAGGAGACTGATCAATACAAGTGTTCATGGTCCTGTTTAGCTGTTTGATTTTCAACAGAAAGGTGAGTGTGTCTAACTGAAAAGAGAGACTTGTTTAACTGTTACAGATCAGTTCAGCTGTTGTAGTTCCATCTCTCTAAAGCTCTAAAATCCAAATAAAGTCTAATAAAGGCTCAGACAGAGCAGTGCTTACAGTTAGCATCACACCTCAGAGGAATGTTGACATCAGCTGCAAAAATAAATTCAAAAATATTTTAATGTCTCTCCAAATATAAAATGACCTATTTGACCAAGCTTTGCACCACTTTGCACTTCTGTATTTTTGGTTTACTTTTTGAGTGAAACTGACAACTGGAGGTGACACATGGAAAAATGGGGAATGAATAAGCAGTTTGCAATTGACTTCACAAAAGTCAGCTAAAAATAAACTGAACTTGTGGTTTAACCTTTCAAATTAACTAACATTCCAGTATTTTTACAGTCCATCCATGTTTGTCTGATATTTGAACCTCACTCAAGTCATTTACAGGAACATCTAAGGGTGGTCTGCAATACTGTCTAAGGTTACATTTACACTGAAACGAATCACCGTATCCGAAACAATTTGCGTCTAGACATGTCGTTTCTGTGTTTGCAATCAAAGTCTTCCTTATCCGCACAGTAACGCGAAACCACCTGAAACACTAGTCACATGACTAGGCTGGCATCACATCGTCACGACATCACAACGTCACCTGGGCAGTAAAAACAGAAGTTGCACAGCTGATTTCGAGCTGAGGAAGATGGCAAGAGAGAGAGAGGGCCGGGACATCCAACGTTGTTCCTCATTCTCCATGGTCTACTAGCCAGTGGTTCTACGCTGTTTCCCGTTTGTCTATGGTTTGTTTAAACTGTTTTCCACAATAGCGTCACATGACCAATGTCAGAAACCCAGCGAATCAGGAAGGCGCAAGTCACACTGACGTGGTCCAAAGAGGATGGCAACTAGAGCTCCTACGTCAGCGTATCAGTGTTTTCAATCAATCAATCAAAATGTATTTATAAAGCGCTTTTCATACAAAAATGTAACACAAAGTGCATTACATTTCCTTCCACCCACCAACCCAACCCCCACACCTGACCGACTCCACACAACCAAACAACAACACACACACTCACATGCTAAAATACATAAAACTACCTATAGTAAAATGTGAGGCTGAATACAGGTGAGCCAGTTGAGAAAGCACCATCAGAGGAGCCGTCTACACCAGGAGCAGAGAGTCGTCCACCGCCACCAGGAACCACCACAGGATCCAGGGGAGAGATGAAGCCCAAACACCAACTCTCCACCAGGAGCCCACATGACAGACCCAGCAGCCGCAGCCAATCTCCGCTCCTGATGCAGAGGCTCCTAAAGAGGAAACACTGGAAGTCCTAAAAAATATGCGTAAATGAATAAATATAATAAAATGTTTACAATAAAACATGTAAAAAGTATAAGATTTCATTCAAAAGCTAAGCTAAAAAGGTGGGTCTTGAGCCTGCTCTTAAAAACCTGAACATTCTCTGCAGCCCTGAGCTCCTCCAGCAGGCAGCTCCATAGACGGGGGCCATAGAACTGAAAAGGCGTCTCTCCGTGAGTGTGTGTCCTGACTTTGGGAATGACCAGGAGCCTGCTGCCCGAGGAGCGCAGGGTCCACGAGGGCTCGTAGGGTAAAAGCAGTTCTGAAAGATAAGAAGGCCCAAGACCATTAAGACCATTAAGTTTTCAGGCGTCCACACAGTGCCAGATCAGATCCGTACTCAGATGAACTTGTGGGAGCTGGCGGCACCAGTTTATTCCATCTCTGGAGTCGTTTTCCATTGGATTAGTGTGGACGAACACTGCATCTGCAACAAAAACGACTCGAATACGAAACAAATACATACTAGTGTGGATGGGGCCTTAGTATCATAATTAGGATACAGCTAGGCCTACTAATAATAAAAAATCAATAAGAGATTGTTTTGTGTATTGTATATTATAGTTGTCCCCCAAATCTCCAAAAATAAATGCCCCACTTCCAGCTACCATCTATAACTGTAGATTTTCTGAACTACCCGTTGTATTCCCACACTTCACTACTAGATGCTATCAACATTATTCTGTCTGATAGTATCCCAGCTTTTTCCTGACATAACTAGAGCAGGGAGCGAAGGTGAGCGTGAACAAAGACCAAGTGAGGGGAGGGGGGATACGTTTCACATCTGCCATCTACTGGTAAAAAATAAAAATAAACATACGCATGCAGCTTTAAGTTACAGGAAGTCCTTTTATATTTCTTCGGAACAAGTATGCCACTAAACGTAAAGTGGCAATGAACTTTGTGTTTTTCTACCAAAAGAAATTTCAGTCTATGGTAATTCTCTTGACCAACAGATGTGGTGATGACAGCTACAAATTACATGATATCTGACTACCAGTAATGAATGCAGTACTCTGTGAAAGCCCACACAATTCTTCAGAAATACACCAGACAAAGTGGGCACACTGAAGTACTTCAGACTGTAAAATCAGACTTGACTTTCAGTTCAGTGGAGAGTGACTCATCAGAGAAACTAACAAGGAATTTTAAAGTGGAACACCTCATTCAAACTTACTGGAGCTGTAATCTTTCCGATACAAAAGTAGTATCCATAATAATTTTGTTGTATTTTACACAAATGGAAAAAAATAAAGTAAAAACAATGGATATATTTATTTAAGATGGAAAGCTGTGCCAGTTGTTTTGAGTTGTCGTTGTTTGAGGCTGTAGTCGACTAAAGAAATTACTGGTTGACTAAAGATTTTTTTGTTTTGTTTTTACAATTAATGCAGCCTGATTCATCAGCCGGTTTCACTTCATGGAAACCGTCTGACCTCGCAGCATTAAGATTCATTTACTCGACGGTAGGCGGGTACTTTTTTTATTTAATCCATCACTGTTATTTGGTCGTGACGAATGTAATGCGCAGCAAACAAGGATAACTGGTATATTAAGCTTTCCCAAATCCCGTAGACTGTGAGTGAGGTTGCTTCTCCACAGATCTGGCTTGTACACTGCAAAAAACTAAATCTAACCAAGTTAAGTTGACTTGAATTAAGAAAGTTTTATCAAGATTTGAGTAAATTTCACTTGACAGGTAAAATTATCTTAGCCTGATTCATCGTTCTTCACTTCGTAGAAACCGTCTGATTTCGCATCATTAGGATTCGTTCGCTCGACGGTAGGCGGGTACTTTATTTATTTAACCACTGGTTGCTCTTTGGTCATGACGTATGTAATGCACCGTTAAAAGGACTAACTGGTATATTAAGCTTTTCCCAAATCTCATAGGAAGAAGGGCAATAACGTGTTTCCACTTGATAAAATTGACCAAACATTCCCTTTACTCTGGCTTTAAATCCTCGATCTTGGGAATCGTTGCCAACACAGAATGTATGTCTTCGTCTACATCCATCTCGACCACTTTGTTCACTGACACCTAAAGGGACCCAGACACTTGAGTTTGGCGTCATGGCTTCACAGCTCTTTGGCCGATTGGCTGGTGCGCGATTTACAGCTTCCGGGGTTCTTGCAAAACGTCTAGTGTATTCTGATTCCTGACTTAGTCGCTGGAGAGAAATGAAATTGAGTGGATGCACTAGGTGGCGGCAACCTGGCTAGAAAAGTACTAGGAAACATGGTATTTATATGTAAAAAAATAAAATTAAATGCACATTAACCTCACTCGCTTCTGCTGTTGTCCAAATTAATTCTTATAACTGAAGTAAAATAATGAGCTGATTATTTTGGTCGATTAAGACATCATCAACTGATTAATCGAATAAAAATTGCTATTCTTGGCCTGGGTGATGCTTGATCTAATCCAGGTTTAGTATAGGTTGATTTTCCAAGTTTATCTGAACTATCTCTCTTTATTATAATATCAATTCATCTGACCAAGGAGCTGGTGTCAACAACTTTGCATTGTCATAAACTTTCAAAAGTTGCTCACGAAAGTTGTACCGAGAATATAGTAGGGATATATTACAGCGAACCGGCCCTTGGATATTTTGTTTGGCCCGACCAGCTGTCTAAATGTACATACAATACATGCATAATGATTTATTTGAACACTTTAAGGTACTGCGAAAATGTGACTACACTGCTCCCTATATAGCTTGTAGTAAAATGCAGTTGCAGATGAGTTTGCACATAGAAAATTACCAAAATCAGCCCTACATATCAGTCCAAAAATATCAGCAGAGGTCATCAGTTCCTCTGGATTCTAAACAATCAGTATAAATATCGGTTTCATTCAAACTCTAGAATACAGCACTACACAATATTTATCCAACAGCAGCTGCTTCTATCGGGTCACGTAGTGTTTGTTTTGAGACTAGACCAGTAACATTACCTAAAGTGAAGTGTCGGCTGATGATTATTTAAACCATGTCTTCCTCAGAAAATCCTTCAAAGTCCAAACCTCCATCAACGCCTTTAATCTTCATCTCCTCCGTACACCATCGTGAGTCCAACACAAACCGGGGAACAGTTCACTTTTACTGCGAGTATTTATATTATTGTCACACTAAGCACATCATGAGCATCAGTGATTGGTTCTGACAGACCATTGACTCCAATATAAACTCTTTGCCACAATTATAGGTTTAGTACTGCAGGTCTATTTTTAAATAATGGACAATTTGCCAGTTTAAACCCAGATACCAACTTTTTCCGATGTACTCAAATTCTGTTATAGGATGTGGTGGGAGTTTACATCTGAGAGCCTGTTCTTCGTGAGATATGAAGTCCTGATATTGGTACTTTTGGTTTTGTAGTTCCTGTTTTGCCATTATCCTGTAATTTATTTATTAATACATTTTTTAAGATGTCCATTTGTGGTATCTGATCTGGACTGTGTATTTAAAGGACCCATACCTGAATTTTTTTTTCTTTTAATTAGAGAAGTGTCCTATTACTCCATGAGACCTATTTGCCACTTTTACATGAGAGGTTTAATTCCAAATAAAAATAATTTAATTCTAAATAAAGGGTAATTCTGCTTTAAAAAGTCCATGTAAACGCTTAAGACCTAATGGAAATGATTCAGAATTAAACTTAATTCCGAAGTAAGTGCATGGTTTATTCTGATTTTAAAGCCGAATTAATTTATTCCTTGATCATGTAAACGTTTATTCTTCTTAAAAATAATTCCGGTCGTTCGTGCTTCTGACTTGATCCGGATGATTTGGCTCCACCAGTCCTGGCTTCGGACTTTCATCCACGTCTCTTTGGATTTGCGAGCGGGATGCGGGAGTGGGCTGAGGTAAAGCAGCCGTTGACTCAGTTCGTCTTCTTCCTCCCTTCTCCGACACTCTTCCCTTCTCTTCCTCAGCCGACAGACGTAAAGCGTGATGACAGAATTCTCCAGTTGCTGCTTCATTATCACTGGAACGTCTGCGGAAAAAGTTTGTATCATGTTTGTGTTCGTGGCGTGACGACAAACCGAGATGACAAAAAAGCAGCTGAAGTGTGTGTTTTCTTCATAGAACAATAATAAAAGCTGAAGATGAATCCAAGATGGCGTCACATTGTTTTCAGTGGCCGGTGCTTATTGGTGCATGGGCCCAAAAAAAATGTTCACTTCCACATTTACTTCCTCAATAGGTGTGACCTCCTCCTAACCGTGTGACGTCTGTAACGTGCATGGCGTGGAGCGTTTGGACCAATCAGAGTGTGAGCTGCTAAACCGAGGCTAGTCTAACTCTTACAAAGTTAACTTTTAGCCACTTTGAGGATATTTTTTTTTTTTTTAAGTTTATGTTGTGAAAATAGAAAAGAATCCCTACAGAAACCGACCTTTGTGAAAGTTATGGATGCTCTGTCAGCCGAACACAGGCAGTTTGAATTTCCGTAAAATGCATTGTGCTTCTATGGAGAATTCTCCCGGGACCCTTATTACCTGGACGGTCATCAGTCGGTCCTGTACCGGGACAGATGGGGAATGCCTTATCCAGTTTTTATTATAGATCCATGGTTTTCTTCCCATAAACATAAATACGTTTGTGTCCCTGTCGAATCAGAACTCTTCCCGACCCCAAACGTTGAGTGGAATTAAATAAAGGCGATTTAACCTGTTTTCCATGTAAACCTCAATTCGAAATTATTATTTTCATGTAAACTCAAATGAAAATATTTTAATTCCAAACTATTTAATTCAGAATTTAAAAAAATATACCATGTGGAGTCAACTACCAACAACACAGTCTTGTCTATTTAGGCAGACTGTTGGGCGGGAACCATGTGGAACCGACTTTTGTTTTGCTATTGTGGTGCAATATCAGAGTCTAAGAAGATTTTAAGACACTGGCGATAACAAGAACAAATAGAACATAGTCCTCACTCATGGTTCAGTGTCAGATACAAAACCCATTACTGCGAGTTGAATGCCTGAAGCAAACACAGTACTTTAATAAAAAACAACACACCCTCTCTAGGTTATGCGGGACCATATGTTGGATGAACCTGCACATGTTGGCTGGGTTTCATTTGAGGACAGATTTATGTGAGATTGGCCTGGATCCAGAGAGGCAGGACCAAGCCCATCCATCCCCAACACTATAGGGCCCTGCTCCTGGGGTCAACCTGTCAGCACCTGCCTTATCTGTAGCACAACAACATGGAGGCCGCTCGATGAGATTTACATCTACCCAGGTCTTTACTGCTGTTAGCCGCATGCACGTGGTTCTGTGTGTGATTTAAGGTCAGTGATTTGGGGCAATGCATGTAAGTTTTCATTTTGTGAGAAGTGAAAAATAATCTATTCTATTAAATGCCTTTTTAATCTGATTCTTTTAAGTATTATACTACTACAACTAACAACGACAACTATTACAATGATAGATTAACTTTGTCTTAAAGATACAGATACAGACTTTCTGACCTGAATCCATGGAAAATTAAAACCATCCTTTGGAACATACTTCATGGAGATAGGAATGTAGCGATATCCAAATTTCTCAATACAATATTTTCATGATATGCATCTCATGGTACAATATTTTATGCAATATTTTTTGGAGACTAACAAAGTTGTGAATACGTTTCTTTTCTCTCGTCATAAACCAAGTCAAGTTTATTTGTACGGCACAATTCATACACAAAGTAATTCCAAGTGCTTTACAGAA
This sequence comes from Boleophthalmus pectinirostris, assembly GCF_026225935.1. NCBI lineage: Eukaryota > Metazoa > Chordata > Actinopteri > Gobiiformes > Gobiidae > Boleophthalmus > Boleophthalmus pectinirostris. Next base: position 12,151,318 of record NW_026571404.1, read on the forward strand.
TTAGAAATAAAATCACAACAAAAACAAATCAAAACATAAATAATCTTCATCAAATTAAAAACAGAGAGAGACATTAAATTAGGGAGAAGAGTGCAGAATGAAAAATGAAAACCTTTCAGTCTTATGCACAGCTAAACAGAACCATTTTGAGATTTAGTTAATAGTTAAGATTTAAAAGTGCTTAATAAAAGTTATTTCAGCATGTAGATAGGACTGTAGCAGAGCAAAGGATCATGGTCTATGTGGCTGTTGCTGCACCACAACGATGAAACTTGTAATTCAGTACATTGCTATGGCCCAAGATAATAATGTGACTTTTGACAACACAATATCACAATATTTCGGTTATTTCTGCATCCCTAAATACCTTTTATCTCATACTGTAGAATATTACAGCCAAATAAGCCCTTCCCCAGCCTACATAATAGTCAGGCTTGTGGAGATGCAAGCCTGCTCACCTTTTTAATGTTTTTCAGAGCAATAAACACAACCAAAATGAAAGAAAACATGCTTTATTGAGTCTATATTTTTGCTATAAAGTTACATAGTGTGGATTTAAATCTAAAGTACCCCAGCCCTTGGTTATGTATAGGCTGTCTATTCTCATAAATTGACACGATGCAATTTCTTAGATCAAGGGTCTCCAACATTTTTCCTTTAGTGAGCTACTTTAATAAAACGAAAATGCCAGAGAGCTCCCTATTTTAGCAGTCGCAAAGAAATTTAGTATATGTAAGAGCCTTGGCAAGTCTTAGACGTGGAACAGTTAGATGCCAATAAAACATAATTCATTATCCATTTATCCGTGCACAAAATTAGGGATCTATATGATATATTTACAATGATAATGAATCAAATTTTACTTATTCAGCACAAAACATAGAATTAAAGGGGGTGGAGAGCTACAGGTAACTCCACTACACCTCAGCTACAGGTTGGAGACCCCTGGCTTAGACAATGTTTTGCATTTAACTAAAGTAGTAGCATTTTATTTAAGCTCAGAATGTACTTAAGATATCATGGTAATCACTTGGGATGCTTGGTGGCCATTGGAAATTAATCATCTTTTTATCAATCAACTGAGCAATATATATTCACTATTTATTAGCTCAAATGTGTGTTTTATTTGTGGGTAAACATCACAAATACACAGGCTGTACTAACATAATACAAACCAGTATTGAGTCCAACACACAGCGCGCTTCGACTGCATTCTTCTGTCATTCTCACCGTTTAACACAATTGGAAGCAATCACACTCTGTGGCAATCTTTTGTTCCATTTTATTGTCAACACATTTTATATATATATTTATTAGGGATGGATTACTAACATGTGTTCTGGATATTAGAGATTTACTGGTGAGTATTGTATTGGTGAAACAATGCCTGAATTCCAGTAACACACATTTTGAACTAGAGACAGACTTGTGCGTCACACCCTCATAAAACACGTCACTTTGATCGAAATCATGCAGCGATCGCTATAACTCAAGATGCATGTGTCAGGACTTGAACGCTGCACCCATAGATTAGAATAATTTACGGTTCAACAAATTTTCAGTAGGTCCTGACATGGAAAAGTGTTGATTTATTAAAATTCTAATTACTTAATTCAAACTGTGAGACTTTTGTGAGGTGAATTATGCCCGAAAGATTTGGTTTTCGCTCTTTGCCGTCTGTTTGCTTTTGGCACAGATCTGCACGGCAAAGCTATTGAGATACTAATGAAAATAAATACAAGCCCTGGGAAGCTGCATGCGTCCAAAAAGCATTCGTCTATGAAGCAATCTCTCCTTATGTAAGAGCCTTTTCTGTTTTCACTGGCCTCACATTAGACTATATTAGACATGATTTCTCTAAATAGGTCTTGATTAGGTTGCATAAGGAATGGGTGGACAGAAAGAGAAGTGAGGATGGGTAATTTGGGGGTAGGCATTATTTAAGTCAGAATCACTAACATTATATAATTTTGCACAAGCGCCATGGCAACGTGATGAAAGGATGCAATGGAAAGCAAACAAGAGCTATCAACGTTGTTATTAGAGGTGCTTTATCACGAGCAGCTGCACTATGACTCAAAGTGAAAATACACACTTGGAATACACATACAAAAACACTTTTCAGCTCACTGTGTTTTCCAGAAGACATATCGTCACTACTTTAAGTTATTTCAAAGTGCAAGTAAAGTGTAACAGGGCAGATTTAAGGTCACTCGTTTGTCATAGGGTTTTAAAAATAGGTTATAGAAAATCAGATATAATCGATACTAAAACTAATATTGAAACTAGATTCTCACTACTGCAAAAAAAATCGAATTAACAGGACAAAATTTGAGCTATCCAGAGGCTATTTTCTATTGTTATAATGATGTTTCCTCATCACAAAAACACCCAGAGTTGTGTTTTGTTTCATTCACACGCAAACCCTGCATATTTAGGTTGTGCCCTTCTCTCAAACTGAAATCCACTTTGTATCATATGACAGGACGACTCTGAGAATTTGTCTATATTTATTCATTTTTACTGCTGCGGTTTTGTTCTGTTGAAGTTGCGCTGTATTTTGTACAGTGATAATACATATAATCTAAACTAATGTGGTATACAGGGAGTGTTTTTAAACTTTATACACCTTCACGAAAATAATTTGGATTATTTCAGTCCCGAAGTCCTGTCAATCTCTTCTAAACAAAAGGTGGGAATCCATAGAGGACTCCACCCATCCAGCACATGGATTTTTTAAAAGACTGCGCCACCTACAGGCCAGTACCACCAGACTTCGAAACAGCTTTTAACCCGATGCCGTTAGACAGATCAATTCCATCAGAAAGCCCAGACACTAATGCACCTTACAAGATAGCACTGACTTTAGAGAATGGGGGATTGATCAGCCGGTTTCACTTCGTAGAAACTGTCTGACCTCGCAGTGTTAGAATTTGTTCGCTCGATGTTAGGCGGGTACTTTTTATAATTTAACCAATCGCTGCTACTTGGTAGTCACGTACGTAATGGTAACCGGTATATTAAGTTTTTCCCAAATCCTGTAGGAAGAAGGTCAATAACGTCTTTCCCCTTGATGAAATTCACCAACAATTTTCTTTGTTCCAGCTTTAAATCCTCGGCTCTTTGCTGATTGGCTGGTGCCTGAACTCGCACTTCCGGGGTTTTTGCGAACCGTCTAGTGTATTCGGATTCCTGACCTAGTCGCTAGAGAGAAATGAAATTGAGCGGAGGCACTAGGTGGCACCAACCTGACTTGCGGGTGAGGGCAGGTTTTAAAGACTATATTTGACATACAATATTTTAAGCTATTTACTGTAATTATTATTTATAGTGCTGTCATGCGATTAAAAAAATTGAGAGATTAATTAATTATGATCTGTAATTAATTAATCTAATTAATCTCATTTTAATCTCACCTAAAAATTGCTGAGAAAAGCTTCAATTTGAGGTATTTTCATTTAAATTCATTATTACATTATTGTGGCAGATCAAAAGACTGATATAGAACAAAAAAAGTGACTTTATAAAGTCATTTATTGTTTAACAAATCTCCCCAAATTGGCTGTTGAGCCCAAGTCTCCATGAATTAAGAAACTGTTTGTTGTAAAGTAAAGACGAGGAAATCTGAACATAATAACTTTTGTCTACTTAAAGACAATAAAAAGTCCAGTCTTTCCTTAACCATATTAAAAATATTATTGATAGAGAAATGCTTTATATATGAAATCACTGGTTTTAGTCCTGGTTTTAGTCCTAGTTTAGTCCTGGAATGGATTTAATCCTGGTTTAGTCCTGGTTTAGTCCTGGTTAGACCTGGTTTAGACCTGGTTTAGACCTGTTTAGTCCTGGTTTAGTCCTGGTTTAGTCCTGGTTTAGTCCTGGTGTTAGTTCTGGTTTAGTCCTGGTGTTAGTCCTGGTGTTAGTCCTGGTTTAGACCTGGTTTAGTCCTGGTTTAGTCCTGGTTTTAGTTCTGGTTTTAGTTCTGGTTTTAGTTCTGGTTTAGTCCTGGTTTAGACCTGGTTTAGACCTGGTTTAGACCTACTTTAGTCCTAGTTTAGTCCTGGAATGGATTAATCCTGGTTTTAGTCCTGGTGTTAGTTCTGGTTTAGTCCTGGTTTAGTCCTGGTTTAGTCCTGGTTTAGACCTGGTTTAGACCTGGTTCAGACCTGTCTAAACCAGGAAAACGCATTTTGTGTGGCTTTCCGGCAATGAGTGGAATTACCGAAATAAAAAAAATGTATAAATGTGTTTTTTGTGTGTGTGTGTTGTTGTTGTCCCAACAACACATAAAAACAGGTTTTATAATAAAGAAACTCACATACAGAAACACTAAAGTTAGAGATTAAAAATGAGATTAACGCGATTAAAAAACATAACGCGCTAAATTAATCGCAATTAACGCGATAATTTGACACCCCTAATTATTTATACTGCTTTTGACCTGGACCTGAGTGCAGTGTTTTGTTTCTGTGTATTTTTATACTGAAATGACAAATAAATTCTGATTCTGAATCTGATTCTAAAAGGCAGCTGTTGACTTGAAAACATGACATCACAAGGTGGAACAGATCATGTTGCGCTTTGGAGATGTCAACAGACTAAAAAAATAAACAAAACACAACTCCGTGTATGTTTTTCATCAGGTAACAACATTATAACATGGCTTAAAGATGCACTGCGTAACTTTTCTTGGGGAGGGAACGCCAGATTTACTTAACTGTTCAGCCAGGAATGTTTCGTATTATGGTATTAAACTTTTCTATCTCCATGAAGGACAAGAAAGCCACGGATCAGTTTGGTGGAGAGATTCTTAAATGTGTCTCTGAACAATAAAATCATCTCTAATAAAACAAAAGCTGAATAGACTTTTAATGCTATACTATAATAACATCTCCCTAAAGACAAAATAGGTGGCAAAAGTTACACAGTGCACCTTTTAAGCTCACGAGAAAACATTTTGTGTAATATAGGGCCTTTAAAGAAGAACAGGGAGAAGTGCTTTGTGCATTTGTGTATAGGAAACATATCTCTGACTTTAGTTTTACAATATGTATCAATATAACGTAACAAACTACTACACATAGCTATGTCACTTTTGTCTGTGTAATATAAACTGACAGATATTGAATTGTGTGTCCGGTTGGTGGTTTGGCAAAGATTTCAACATCTCTTAGATTCTGTTTTGCTTTGAACAGACAGTTGTTTACGTGACCTCGTTTTGACCATATTGTATTTCCTATTGATTAAAATAAAAAGCCCAAGAATCCAGTCACAGAGATATTGAACCAAACTGAGTCATTTTCGTGGTCAGCGGTTAAAGATAGGAAACAGATACGAAGGAAACGTCTCTGTGATTATCCCAACAGAGAAATTCAAACCTGCAGTCCGCATAGCGTTTAGAGCAGTCACCCAGCTCTGGTCCGGTCCACGTCTGATTCACTGCACTGACTCAAACAAATGTGCAGATAAACCTTCATCTGAGAGCTGTAGCAGACACCGCAGTCTCACGAGGCCAGGAGCGAACAGGAGCCAAGCGCTGACCGGGATCCAGCAACCAGGCCTGCACCAACAATACAGACTACACTGGATTTCATTTTGGGTCACGTTGTCGCTGTTGAACAAATGGAAAATATGGAGTGCGTAAACGTGTACAGTGAGGACACGGTTCCATATAAATCTACCAGAGAGAATGAAAACGAGAACCTGTTGTATATTACGGTGCAGATTGTTATTCCATGTTAGTTGGAGGATGGTTGCAAAATTTCTAGAGCGTTTAGAAATCGTTTGTGATTTTTAGACGTGGCATAAATTACGCAAACCAGACATACGGACGATTGGAAACATAGTGGACAGTGACGCCACGCACTTGCTGTTTTTTCAGGGAATTTTGGGTACGTGGTGCTGTCTGGCTGCTCTGATTGGCAGTGGTAAAGTTGGACACAAGTGACAATTATATCAACATGCCTGAAGTTCAGAGCAAAGTTAAGAAAAATTTTACCTTATTAAACGTCTTAGTAAGTCAAAATTTCGTGTTTTCTTCTAATGAGACCATTTGTAAAAAGCTACATTTTATTTATTGAATAGGGACAGTGCATATTAATGAAAATATACAATACTGCAGCGTAAATATGCCAGATTATAGCAAGAATTCTCATTTCCATCTGTAGTCCCTCGGCAGGTGACACCACAAATTTAACAAAGAAAAAAAACAAAAACAAGTGACAGTTCTAAACTAAAAGTGTCCACAAGTCTGGTTTTCCTTCAGCCACTGTGGGATTTGAAGATGACAAGTGTTGGAGTGTCTTTTATTGATAATGGGAGACTGTTCCAAAATTTAGTGTATCTGACTGAGACACACATTGTCCGAGTGTGGTGCGTCTGTGTGGACCTTACAGTTCCCCCGGGCCCTAGTTCCTATCCTACTGACAGCTTTTACTTTAATAAAATCCTGTAACGGAGGAGGGGGGGCAAGTCCATACAAAATTTTATAGATAAAACATCCATATTTAAAAACAACAAAATTATTCAAATTAAGCAGGTTGTACTTGTCTAAAGTAGTACAGTGGTAATTTAAAAAGTGATTCGACGGGTTTGAGTTTTGTTCCAGCAGCGAGTGACTATGTGGTTCTGCAGTACTTTATATGAGACACAATCATGGAGTGTAAAAACATTCGTACCGCATATAGAGTCATAAAAGATCTTACTTGTCTAAAATTCACTAAGTTTAAATTAACAGTTTTGGTAAGGAGCTTAATGTGTTTATTAAATGTCAATGTCAGGTCCAACTTCCAAATACTTGACATATTTTGGTGGTAGCACTTCTGGCTTTGTCCACTGTTGTTTCTAGGGATGGTCAGTTTGACGGATCTTGCATCATGTGGTCGTCTCTGGAGAAGTGAGTCCCTCGTGTGAGTCAAGGTGAATATCCCCTTGTCTCTGTTGATAGTCCGTAGGGTTCAAATAGGGAACCGGAGAGATCGCAAAATTACTCAAACGTGCATGGAAAACATCTTAACACTTTCCAGGCATGTTTTTGAACAAGGAGAACAACGCTGTAACAATCTAGAAACCTCAAAAAGATCGATTTTGCGTAATACCCCCTTTTAAAGATTTTACATGACGAATAGTGGTAACACAATTGGACAAACCCCAGAGCCACGAGGAGTCCAATGACAAGTAATCGCCTATAAAAGTCATGGTACTAAGACCATACCTCCCCGAACTCATAAAGAGCCAAATCTGGCCTAAACTCCTCTGTTGTGTGCCGGCTGGAAGGGACACACTGCTTGCATTCGGGGAAACGCTGGCTTTGAGTTGACGCAAATGTTATTTTGGACTGGCTTTCATTCACTGTGAAATTCTCCCAGCTATTACATATGTCTCTGAAAAACATCTAGACTACCAACCATGGCTAAATTATACTGAAACTATTTGGATGTTTTTGTTTGATTGTTATGATTTCGTCTGTCTTGTTGGCAAGCTGTAAAATGTCCAATCCACAGAACAATACAATCTCCCAGTGCATCATGTGAAGATGAATATGGGCCCTCCAAACAGACCTGCATGTTATGTCTTTCCTTCAAATGCGGGCTTTCCACGATATTAACATAGTTTTCCTCTCTGTGCAAACCATTACAAACTCAGGCCATTATGCTGCAGGAAAGGGGCTAACATTACATGGCTGTCTGTCTCCATCACTGATCGAATTCATCAAAATAAAACCCCGGGATGGTTGAGCTTAAGTGTACTCTTGACGAGCAGAAAGCATGGCCGACAATCTGGCAAAACTTGGGTCATATTGAAACCACCCGGCGTTTGGAGATGGAGAAGAGGCCATTGTCTATTTGCACACAACCATTTAGTACTCTGTGGTTTCAGGTTTGGTTCATTTAAGTGCACCTGACTGGAATATCAACCAAATATACCAAGGATTAGGACTGTTCCCATCGTGATTAACAATTCAAAACAAATCTTCCCTCTTTTGAATGTGGAAATGTCATTAAAAAGCACACTGAAACTGATGAGTAGATTATGAATAGATTTGTTGTAACTTTGTCGAACTTTAAGCAAACAGTAAATAATAATAAATACAACTAGGATGGGGCGTGTGCAAAAATAACAGGAGTCACAGTAGTACCCACCAACCAGAGGGTAAATGGTTCGACCCTCACACAATCTCATAATGACGCTTTGCACTTGCTGGTCATTTTAAGTTACTGGAAGTAGCCTGGTCGATCAGCCGGTTTCACTTTGTGGAAACCGTCTGACCTCGCAGCATTAGGAATCGTTCGCTTGACGGTAGGTGGGTACTTTTTTTAATTTAACCAATCGCTGCTATTTGGCCATGACGTATGTAAAGCACCACTAACGGAGGTAACTGTTTTTTTCAGCTTTTCCCAAATCCCGTAGGAAGAAGGGCAATAACGTCTTTCCCCATGATAAAATTCACCAAACATTCTCTTTGTTCCGGCTTTAAATCCTCAATCTCGGGAATCATTGCCAACACAGAATGTATGGCTCTTCGCTGACTCGCACTTCTGGGTTTCTTGCAAACCGTATTCCGATTCCTGACTTAGTCGCTGGAGAGAAATTAAACTGAGCGGGCATCTGGAGTAAAAGTGTACCAATGAATGATTTGATGAGGCTGCCATGATTGAAAAAGAAGCTCTAAACAATATTTAATCTGCCTTTTAAGATCTATACATCAACACATGCCTTTAAAAAAAAATTTAAAAATCTTTCACAATTTAGTTTTTTTTTTTTTTTTTACAGGATGTAAGACTACAGAAATTTGCAATGAAAGGCATGTCTTGAATAATCTCTTCTCTCCTGTGTGGAAAAGTCTTCTCCATCTTAGTTTTTTTTTTTTTTTTTATCAGTTTGTCATTTTTCCTTTTCCGGACTTCAGAGAGAAGGTACACTCTATCTTCCTCCTGACTTTCTTTATCCTCACCAGCTGGACAATCTGGCCAAAAGTTGACTTCGGCTCTTTCAACGTGATTTGGGTGGACAATAATTGATTATTAAACCATTACCAATAAATCTGAGCGGAAACTCCGAAAGTGCTCAGACCTCATTGTTCAGGGCAGGGAAAGTCAACAATGCAAGTCAACTACAGAATCCCAGAAGGCCAACACTCTTGTATTTTACTTAAGACTGTTGCGTAATCCCTTGCCAATAGACTTGAGTAATGCCAAATAGTAAATGTAGTTCATAATATTTACACAAGTGTTCCAAAAATGTGTAAAAAATCAAATTATTTACATGAAAACAACAAAATACACTTTAGTGAAAGTACCAGCAGCCAAAATGTATTTTTCTGAGTGCATACTCCATAAAACTGTACAACAACTCACCTTTATGTAACAGACAACCCTATGCCAATCATTATTTCATCTTTGCACTCCTTATAACCTCTTGTGTCTAGCTTTATTTACATTTATTTTCTATATTTTTAGTTTTTCTTGTAGTTAATCAATAATTATGCCTTATTTGACACTAGTTTCTTGCTATTTTTGCAACTTATTTCAAATTTATTATTACCATTTATATGTTTGCTCTTTGTTATTATATTATATTATGATGTGTGAGCTACTGTGTCCTAATAATTCTCCTCTTAGATCAGTAAAGTTTGTCTAAGTCTCTGTCTAAGTAATATCATTTAAGGTAACTCTATTTCACCATATCTGTGTCTTCTCTCTCCACCTTTTTCCTTATGGCGAACGTTGTCAGGAAATGACAAGAAACTGAAGCCGCAGACGAGGCCTTCCCATGACTCAGAAGTATCAGAGAAAGACTTTCGCAGATATTTGGCCACGGCGTCTCTCTGTGGTCGGTACATCCAAAATAAATCTGGTGCTGGGACTAAGTGAAATGAAAAACCACTGGCTTTAGCGATGATTTATTCTGCAAGATTTCACACGCTCCAGACACAACAACTGCAGAGCCACAAAGACCCCCACAGCGGCCCCGTCACGTAGGGTCCCAGGACGGAGCGGCTAACACAGACAAACAGGTGCATTTTTTAAGAAAGGGGGAGTGTGAGAACCGCTGGACAATGGTGAGAGATGGCTAATACTGCAGGCTTCATGTATGCTTTCCCATGGTCATAAAGACACGTGTGAACTTTATCTAAAACAAGTCAAGGGTCCATGAGCAAGGCTGCTTTTAACGCAAAAACAGGTTTGGCACTGGCTCAAAAATATTGTTTTAACAGCTTGAACTGATTTAATATGGGGATACGCAAATCTATGCACAAATGAATAAATAAAAGTAAATAAGTAGAATAAATAAGTTCACTAGTTTTTAGTAGTAAATAGTAAATAGTAGTAAATGCAAATAAAGTGCACATCCAGTATAATTAAGTATAGTATAAGTATATATAAATTGTCCCAAATTATGGCAAAAAGTAAATAGATGATTTGTTTAAGTTATAATATTGTAATATATTTCTACTCTGCACCAGCAAATGACCAAAATATTCAGTGAATAAATAAAGCACAATTTGGACTTGTTTCTTTTCTTAATAATAATAATAATAATAATATTATAATTATTATTATTATTATTATTATTATTATTATCATATATATCTATATATTTATATATTATATATTTATTTTATTTATTTTTTGAAATTAATTTAAGTGAAGTTCTGATTGTTGTTTTATTATTATTTTTATTTATTAATTATTATTTTTATTTTTTTTTGTTTATGTATTTTTTAATGAATGGATTTAAGTGTTTGTTTGTTTGTTTTTTTAAATAACAATACATTTTCTATTTGTTAAAAAAAAAAAACTAACAAAAAGAACAACAACAACAAAAAAGAGAAGGCCAAAGCAACTTGCAAGAAACAACATAACAATATCCATTTACTTTAATCAATATCTTAGATGCACACGATCAAAAAATTGGTCCCAATGTAATATTATAAATCGTTGTAATTTCATGCATTTTCTGAATTGCGCATCTGTTTAGTCTGGAAAGCCACACTCTTATATTCTTGTAGTCTTTCCCAACAGCGCACAAACAGGTGCATTTTGGCGTATGTGTGAGAACCTCTGGACCGTGCTGAGAGATGGTTAACGCCATAGACTACATGTATGTTTCCCATGGTCGGTGTTTTACCCCACACACCCGCTCCTCTGAAAACCCCCTCTGCACTGCCCCCTCTGTAGTTCCCCATCTGCACTGCCCCCTCTGTGCCACTGGTCGGTGCTGGGACGTCCGGATGCCAGTGCGATTTCCACGGAGCTCCTCTGGTGGGACTTTTGGGATTACTCATGATGGTCTGTAGCATGAGCCTCTGCTAATTGCATTATCAATGGACAGTACTGTCTGCTCCGAGCGCCCACGCACGCTGGAGGCATTCCTGTTTCCACTCTCCCACTGAAAAGCAATCTCGAGCTGGGACCATCGCCACAGCACTTTTAGATCATATTAAGGCCTTTGCAAAAACAATGAGAAAATGGTATTAGAAGTCTGAAGGTACATTGTGTAACTTTTCAGCTGGAGGGTCCGTCAAAACTTTTCTTTGCGGATGATATTGCCTTGTCTCGAAATATTCACAGTATGATATTAAAACTTTCTGTCTTCATAGAGACCAAACCAGACCAAAACTAAAAAAACAATATCTAGGTAAGTTAAAATGACATCAATTTTGAGCTTTATTTGAGTTAATTCAACTTCACAAGTAAAATTATCTACCAACTAAATAAGTGTGTTTTTCTTAATTCAAGCAGCATTCGAATTTGTTTCTTATTTCAAGTGCAGATTTTTATTTTTTATTTTTTATTTTAAGTGTAGCAAGATGCATTTTCATATTTTAAGTACAAAAGGTCTTGTTCTACTGGCAGAAAATGTTAATGGCAGATAATGTGGCGCTACTTAGTGACTCCGCTCAATTTCATTTCTCTCCAGCGACTAGGTCAGGAATCGGAATACACTAGACAAACCGTCTGACTCAAGCGCCTGTCTCGGTCCCTTTTTTGGTACAGCACAACAGTAAACAAAGCTGTCGAGATGGATGTAGACGAAGACAGACATTCTGTGTTGGCAACGATTTCCGAGATCGAGGATTTAAAGCCGGAACAAAGAGAAGATTTGGTGAATTTTATCAAGGGTAAAGACGTTATTGCCCTTCTTCCTATGGGATTTGGGAAAAGCTTAATATACCAGTTAGTCCTTTTAGCGGTGCATTACATACGTCACGACCAAAGAGCAACCATTAGTTAAATAAAAAAAAGTACCCGCCTACCGTCGAGCGAACGAATCCTAATGTTGCGAAATCAGACGGTTTCTACGAAGTGAAACCGGCTGATGAATCAGGCTAAGATAATTTTACCTGTCAAGTGAAATTTACTCAAATCGTGATAAAACTTTCTTAATTCAAGTCAAATTAACTTGGCTAGATTTTGTTTTTTGCTGTGAAGTTACAAGCCAGATGTGTGGAGAAGCAACCTCACTCACAGTCAGAAAGCCTGTTTCTCTTGGTATTTTTGAGCTATAAAACCACCTGTGATTTAATACATGTAAAGTAGAGCTGTTTAATGTCACACTGTGGAACTTTACAGGCAGAGCAGTGACTTATAGAAACAAGCAGGTGACAGACCCCCATCTAAAAAAAACTTAGCACCTTTTAAAGCAAAAACAAACCAAAGTCTAACAAAGCACGACTTGATACAGATGTTTGAGCTATTTTGGAGTATGGAACAGACGAAACTATTCTTTCTGTCAAACTAATAAATATGATGACTGCATTTAAAAGTAGCCAAAAGTCGTGTTTTCAATTTGGGGATCTTTGAAGTTGTCTCAAACAGAAACAAAAGCAAGACAATAATAGATAGAGATAAAGCATTTTATTTTATTGCCAAAACTAACACTGTCTTTCACGTAACAATTCCAGTAAAGCACACTTGTATATGCCTTGTGGATAAAGGGTTTAAGACAGATGCCCTCCTCTAAATCGCTCAGACTGTGAACTGGCGCAAAAACTACACGAGTATCTGACCTCTTTAAAGCACAGAAGGACAAAGGAGAAAAGGTTTGGGCACTGTTTTTGAAATCAGTCATCATTCATTTAAGAACAATGTCCAGATGACGACTTGAAACACTTTATATCTTGGGCCACTTCAGGACGAATGGGGGATTACACCGATTAGTTTCACAGTGAAAACTCGTAAAGAGTTTAAGACTACAGAGGAAGAGATGTGTGTTTTTTGTTTTGTTTTAATGGCTGATACTGATTGTTTTGAATCCAGGGGTGACTTAGCCCGATTCATCAGCCAGTTTCACTTCAAGGAAACCATCTGATCTCGCAGCGTTAGAATTTGTTTACTTGACGGTAGGGGGGTACTTTTTTTATTTAACCAATCACTTCTATTTGGTCGTGCACAGTTAACAGGGCTATTAATCTTTTCCCAAATCCCGTACGAAGAAGGGCAATAATGTCTTTCCCCTTAATCAAATTCATCAAACATTCTCTTTGTTCAAGCTTTAAATCAGGGGTGTCAAACTCATTTTGGTCCGGGGGCCGTATCCAACCTAAGTTCAAATATTTGTGTAGAGAAATGCAAATCTATTCCAGAAATCTTTTTTTAACTGATGAACTCTTTCTTTTACAAAATATTACAATATTATGAACAACCTGAAATAGGATATAAGTCATTTTTTTTGGAAAATCCTGCACTCGGCTCCACTTTTCTAATTTTTCTAATTTTGCTGATGAGGGTGTACACGGTCAACAGTCAAAATGATCGTCCTTTAAGAGCGTTTGGAAAGAGGCATGTCTTCATTTGTGCTGCTTTGGTGGGAGGGGCCACGTACAGAGACACTAAGCACTGTCTCCTCGGCTGATTTTCTGCTAAAATATAATTAAAATATTTTAGCAGAAAATCAGCCGAGGGCCAGATTAAAGGTCTTGGAGGGCCGAATCCAGCCCCCAGGCCATATATTTGACACCTGTGCTTCAAATCCTCAATCTCGGGAATCGTTGCCAACGCAGAATGTCTGTCTTCGTCTACATCCATTTCTACCTCCTTGTTTACTGTTGTGCTGTACCACAAAAGGGACCCAGACAGGCGCTTGAGTTTGACGTCATGGCTTCACAGCTCTTCACTGATTGGTCGGTGCGTGGTCTACAACTTCCAAGGTTCTTGCCGTGTAACCGTCTAATGCACAGGTGTCAAACATGCGGCCCGGGGCCAGATCCGGCCCTCCAAGACCTTTAATCTGGCCCTCGGCTAATTTTCTACTAAAATATTTTAATCATATTTTCTATTAAAATATTGTTAATTTTCTGCTGTGTTTATCATATCAGCATCTCCAGCGTCTCTGTACGTGGCCCCTCCCACCAGAGCAGCACAAATGAAAACTTGTCTCTTTCCAAATGCTCTTAAAGGACGATTTGACTGTTGACCGTGACACCCTCATCAGCAAAATGTCCAAAATGAGAAAAGTGAAGCCGAGTGCAGGATTTTACAACAAAAATTTACTTATTCCTATTTACTTACAAGTTCATGTTAAATCTTTGTGTTGAAATTGTATTTTTCTTAAAGTTTCAGGTTGTTCATAATATTATAATATTTTGTAAAAGAAAGAGTTCATCAATTAAAAAAGATTTCTGTAATAGATTTTCTTTTCTCTGCACAAATATTTGAACTTATTGTTATTTCTGAGGTTTATATGACATGAGTTTTCTGATCCGGCCCCTTTTGGATCAAAGTTGGTTGGATACGGCCCCCGGACCAAAATGAGTTTGACATCCCTGGTCTAATGTATTCCGATTCCTGACCTAGTCGCTGGAGAGAAATAAAATTGAGCAGAGGCAGGGATGACGGCATATGTTTTTCTACGAACTGGATAAGAGATCAACGTAATCATATTTTTGTGCAGTGTCCTCTCTGCAGTAAAGTGTTCAAATAAAGCTGTGTGCATAAGCTCTTTGGCCCAAACAAAACACATGCCAGGTGGCGACGCTCGGTGGTGATGTATATGACATAAACTCGTACGCGACGTGAGCAGATCTGACCAGAGTTTTGCGTCTTGGGCAGTGTAGACGGAAACGCTACGGCGGAGTGTTTTCAACTTTTCCACTCTGGAGGGTGGGTTCAGATTTTTGCGTTTTTAAGCCCCAAAACGCCGTCACCGTCTAAACGAAAGACACTTCCAATAAAATATTTTGTCGTTTTTACCCGCAAGTGTTCCCGTGTCAACAGTGGTCTTATTTTGTTCAGTGTCTAAACAAAACATGAGCCTCTTCTAGTGCTAAAAGCTGCAAATATCAGCCAACTTGTATCAGTCTATTTCTATTCTGAGCATCAATCGTGTTTCTGTGTCTCCGTGTGCTTCTATTCCTCTCCCTCAACTCTCTCTTCGTCCTCTCCCTCTCTCTGCAAAGAGTAAAGTCTAGACAGGAGCAATCAAAGGATGTTAGACCTGAAAGAAGCACTGTACTTTAAACCAGTCTGAAGTAATTCCTCCTCTTCTCTCTCTCATAAAACATGACAAAGCACTACCACAGAATTGTAAAAAATCATTCAAATTCCATCTTTCACATTTCACTTTCATTCCATTTCCTGGTAATTCTCTCTCTTTCTCCCGCTCTTATTCACTCTCTGTCCATAAAATAGATATATTGTTAAAAAGCGCTGTCTCTTTCTTCATCCCCCCTCTAATTCTCTCCCTCCATCTCCATAAAAATACAAAAAAAAATCCTAGTAACCCCCTCATCCCTCCCTCGCTTTCCATAAAAATAAATGTATTGTTAAAAAATCATAGTCTCTTTCTTCATCTTTCACTTTCTCCTCCATTATCTGTCTCTCTTTTTCTTTATCACTCCCTCTCTCTCTCCATATTTCTCCCTTCAACCCTCTCCTTCTCTTTCTTTCTCCAGCTCTCAATTCTTCTCAATTTCTTGGTAATGCTCTCTCTCTTTCTCTCTCTGTCTTTACCGTTCCCCTTCTCCTCTTTCTTTATCCCTCTCTTCTCCGTCTGTCTCTCCTTCTCTCTCACACTCTTTATTATTCCCCTTCTCTCCCTCTTTCTACCCTTCTTCTCTTCTTCATTCTTTCTCTCTCTCTCTCAATTTTTATCTCTCACCTTCTCCTCCTCTCTCTTCTCTCTCATCCTTTCTCTCACAGATTCTTTATCTTTCCCCCTTCTCCCTCTCTCTCTACCCCCTCTCTTCTCTCTCCCTCTTTATCTTCCCCTTCTACCCCTCCCTCACGCTTTCCCATTCACCCCCTCTTTCTACCCCTTTCTCTCTCTTTCTCTTAATCTTTATCTCTCACCTTCTCCCCCTTTCTCTCTCTCTCTCTCTCTCAATGTTTATCTTTCAGCTTCTCCCCTTCTCTCTCTCCCTCTCATCCTCTCTCTCTCTCTTTATCTTTTCCCTATCCCTTCTTTCTCACTCTTTATTATTCCCCTTATTATTCCCCCTCTCTCTCTCTCCCTCTCTCAATCTGTATCTTTCGCCTTACCCTCCCTTCTCTCTATCACCCTTTCACTCTCTCTCTTTATCTTGTCCCTTTATCCCCCTCTCTTCTCTCTCTGTCGTCCTTTCTCTCACATTCTTTATTTTATCCCCCTTCTCCCTCTCTTCTCTCTCCCTCTTTATCTTTCCCCTTGTCCCCCTCTCTCTACCCCTTCTCTTCTATCTCTCAATTCTTCTCAGTTTCTTAGTAATTCTCTCTTTCTCCCTCTCAATCGTTATCTTTCCCCTTCTCCCCTTTCCTTATCCCTCTCTTCTCTCTTTCTACCTCTTTCCTCTCTCCTTCATCCATTCTGTCTCTCTGTCTCTCTCTCTCTCAATCTTTGTCTTTCACCTTCTCCCCCCTCTCTCTCCTCTTCTCTTTATCTTTTCCCTTTATCCCACTCTCTTCTTTCTCTCTCACACTCTTTATCATTCCTCTTCTCCCCCTCTTTCCTCTCTCCTTCATCCGATCTTTCTCTCTGTCTCTCTCTCTC
The DNA here is from genome assembly GCF_026225935.1 of Boleophthalmus pectinirostris. Classification (NCBI taxonomy): domain Eukaryota; kingdom Metazoa; phylum Chordata; class Actinopteri; order Gobiiformes; family Gobiidae; genus Boleophthalmus; species Boleophthalmus pectinirostris. The sequence continues at coordinate 12,168,286 of NW_026571404.1, forward strand.
TCAATCTTTGTCTTTCACCTTCTCCCCCCTCTCTCTCCTTCTCTTCTCTTTATCTTTTCCCTTTCTCTCGCTCTCTTCTTTCTCTCTCACACTCTTTATCTTATCCCCCTTCTCCCTATCCCTCTCTTCTCTCTCCCTCTGTATTCTTTCCCCTTCTCTCCCTCTCTTGTCTCTCCCCCTCTTCTCTCTCTCTCCATATTTCTCTCTTTAACTTTATCTATCGCTCAGTTCTTTCCAATTTCTTGGTAATTCTCCCTCTCTCTCTCTCTCTCAATCGTTATCTTTCCTCTTCTCCCCTTTCTTTATCTCTGTCTTCTCTCTGACTCTTTATCATTCCCCTTCTCCCCCTCTTTCTACCCCTTATTCTCTGTCTCTCTTAATCTTTATCTCTCACCTTCTCCTCCTCTCTCTTCTCTCTCACACTCTTTATCTTTCCCCCCTTCTCCCTATCCTTCTCTTCTCTCTCCCTCTTTCTCTCTGCATCCCTCCACATCTGCAGCCACTCACAGTTTCCATGTTCTGCTTGATGAGCCACAACACATGTTCACTCTTAGAAAAACGCTTACACAAACACAACAAAATGAGGGCAGGGGCTTCTCCCTCTCTCCGCTCCGTGCTCGGGAGGACGGCTCCGCGGATGTTCTTGGCTTTAACACAATCGGGAATCAGACCCTCGACTCTGCCAAGGACAAGTTTAACTCTGTTCGCCTTATTTTTGGCACGGGCAGACGCGCGTGTAAATCGCAGGGCGGGTTTATTGGCGATGGGCGAGAAGCGGCGACTACCCTCTCGCTAACGTCAACAAGGCACCGTGCCGTTCGGAGGTCAAAGGTCAAACTGAAGGATACGCCAGAACTGAGCACGAGAGACCGGGGGAAAATAAGGACTGAAACGAGTTAAAATTGTGTAGCGGTCTGTTTTTCAAATGATTAAGATGGATATTCAACGTCAAAATATGATTTAAGGAGTTGTCGCATGGTCGATGAATAATGTTTTTGGTATTAATCAAATGGTTGGCGTCCGTTATAATAACAGGTTGTCCAATAGCATTTGACCCGAGTCCAGTTGTTTTACAAGACTATTGAAACAAATGTGCTTTGGTTTGATGTGTATAAAAAGTCCCATGAAATGATTTTTATTTTTTTTTCTCACAAAGAGTCCAAGAATCAACAGGATTCAGTCGACTAAAAACAGCGTGTTGCATAATCGTGACCCCATAAAAGCGTAAAAGCCTTGGAGCGATGTCTTGTTACAACTGTGCCGCGCTAATCGTAATTTTGATCAGATTTGGCTGCATGTATGTGTGAGTATTAATACTTAGAAAGCTGGACTCACCCTTTTCCTTTCACTGGTCACGCAAATTTATTTTGTGTTCTTACCAGCAGGGGCGGCGCTGGGAGGGGGGACTTGAGGTTAGACTCGCTTCCACTAGAATGGCCAATGCTCCTCTAGAGATCCCAGAAAGATTTTTGCCCCACTTTCCAAAGACAATCTCGACTAAAAATGTTCAAATGACAACCATAGACTGTTCAAAATTAGACTGCAGTATTTTTCAGACTATAAGGCACACTTAACATCCTTTAATTTTCTCAAAAATCTACAGTGCATTTTATAATCTATGTGTTAATTCTGGTTGTGCTTACTGACCTTGAAACGATTTTATGTGGTACATGGCACTAAAAATCTGTCAAAATGTTTTAGTATGACTTTGGTAAGCTACGAAGCCGCACTGCTTGATGGATTATCAGAGCATTACAGCTACTGTAGTCAGGAGCCTTGCAGAGGAAAGCTCAATTTACATCCTTAGTTCAACAGAAGCCGACCACGTCAACAGAACAAGGAGCGAGCTGTTTTGTCAGTGCTTATAGTTTATGCAACTTAGCCATGTGGTTTTAAGTTTCATTTCTGTAAAACGTAAACAAATTGTGCGCAAAGCTGCATTAAACACATTATTACTCATTGTATATTTGACTCGTCCTCGTAGAAAATAAAACAAACTTAATTTATCCACCCACATTCATAATAAACATTCACCAAGACAGGGAGGCAACGCCCGGCGAATTACACCATGATCGACCAACGGATCATGGACGTCTGGGCTAAGGGATCAGTCTCATGTGTCATTTGTTTGTTTTGTTCAATGCTCCTTATGATCCAGTGCGCCTTATCTATGAAAACTGACGAGAGAATTCAACATTACTGATATTGAGCCTTATAATCCGGTGCACCTTATAGTCTGAAAAATACGGCACAAAAATTCTATAATACGTTTTATAAATCACTACAGGATAGGGATGGGCATGATTAGTCGATTATTTGATAATTGATCATTAAGAATTTAATCGATTATGTTCATTTTAATCGACAAACTGAATGTAGGTTGCTGTGCGTAGCGTGAACAAACAGGGGTCTGTACATGTGTCTCTCTGCACTCAGAAGGAGCGAGACACAAACAGTCGGTCAGTCTGCAACGTACCGAAGCGCAAATGCGTACTTAACGATGACTTGTACAAGAAATTCGACGCTTTCCATTGCGTTCGGGACAAGTGTGAGTCCATGTGCACAGTGTACGGTGTCCAGTGGGAAAAAGTTTTGCCAGGTGAGAGCAGCGCAATGTCGCTGACGAGTCCCCACCTCCCTACCCCCGTACGGTGTCCTGGTTTTGACCATCGCAAATATGGTCACACTAACCTGTATTCCACTGAGTCATGTCGCATTAGCGCACAAGAGCTGTTTTTTTTTCTTTGCTTAGTTTATGCAAATTAGCCATGCTGTTTTAAGTTTTGTTTCTGTGAGAGTTGCGCAAAGCTGCATTTAACACATTATAATGTCAAACGGGCTGATGTGGCTCTAGAGTGGTTACGGTTTATATGTTGTAAAGTAGAATTTATTTATGCAGATTAGTAGTGCAGACAGTAATAATAATGATGATAAATTTTAATATAAAAAAGGTTAATGATTAATAGATAATCGATTGTTAATTCTCCCGACGATCGATTAAGAAAATTTAATTGAATGCCCATCAGTACTAGAGGAGCTAACTACATTTAAACTTTTTTAAACTGCAAAGCAAACACGGTAGGGGGTGGGGATTGTGGTGCGCTCACATTCATAAAACACTCTAAATCAGGGGTGTCAAACTCATTTTGGTCCGGGGGCCGTATCCAACCGAATTTGATCTCAAAGGGGCCGGATCAGAAAACTCATGTCATATAAACCCCAAAAATAACAATAAGTTCAAATATTTGTGCAGAGAAACACTAATCTATTACAGAAATCTTTTTTAATTGATGAACTCTTTCTTTTACAAAATATTATAATAATATGAACAACCTGAAACTTTAAGAAAAATGCAATTTCAACACAATGTTTTACTATGAACTTGTTTAACATTAACTTGTGTAAATAGGAATAAGTCAATTTTTCTTGGTAAATCTTGTACTCGGCTCCACTTTTCTCATTTTGGACATTTTTCTGATGAGGGTGTCACGGTCAACAGTCAAAACGATCGTCCTTTAAGAGCGTTTGGAAAGAGACAAGTCTTCATTTGTGCTGCTCTGGTGGGAGGGGCCACGTACAGAGACGCTGGAGACGCTGCTGTGATAAACACCACAGAAAATTAACAATATTTTAATAAAAAATAGAATTAAAATATTTTAGTAGAAAATCAGTCGAGGGCCAGATTAAAGGTCTTGGAGGGCCGGATCTGGCCCCCGGGCCGTATGTTTGACACCTGTGCTCTAAATGAACATGTTATGTGAACATCTCCATTTAAAAACTAAAGCACCGCCATAGTTCATCCAACCAAATATGTCTGGTACCACTCCTGCTTAGTAGTGCATGAGATGTGTGAAAATTGTGAATGCTGCTGCCAATTTGTCTGAAAAGTGGGATACTAAGATCATAATATTGGCAAATGAATGAAAATACTTGTGTAATGAAGAACCTTATACGTTTTTAAACCCTCAGTGAATGTATATTTAAACTGTCATTAGTTGAAAATTCAGTTCTATGTTTCTGAATTCTTCTGACCAACAAAAATGTCAGTAATCCAAACAGAAAAGGGTCATTTTGTTCATGTAATTAATACTCCGGTTCACTATGGATCCTTTAAGATGAAAGCCAGGAAATAGGGCTTTAATTAGTCATTATTGGATTAGACATATGGCGCAGAACCACTTTCTTTTACCGTTTAAACTATAGCGTTTCCTTTGAGCCACTTATAATGTGCTTCAACATCCCAAAACATTCACTCAACACCCGTTTACTGATAACAGACTGGGAGGCTGAGGGGGGGCGATAGGACTGTCTTCTGGGTGTCTTTACAATAGGATTAGCTGAAGATGAGCCAATAGGGCCACTGTAGACAGCTGCGGTGGGGCGGGTGGTCCGAGGATCCTGGGAACGCAACTTCTTACACTAAAAGCACATTAATAACATTCGAACTGTGAGAAACGGCAATTTAGTTACAGTATTGTTGTCTACGGGAGTGTGACATGTGTGTAGACCGTTATTGCTTTGAACTGACCCGGGTCGGAGTCAAGTATCTCCACTGTCACCACTGATGTTCGTGTTAAAATGAAACCCAAGCTGCTCTAGTGCCATTCAGGGCTATGTGTGGTATGTGGGTGAGTAGTGAGGAACGTGAGAAAACTGTAGTACCCCTCTAGAGTTTTTTTTTTGGGCCAAGGCGTGGGGTAAAAATCAGTAACTCTATGAAGTTCTCTTGATGCTGCGCAGACGAGCTATATTGCAGTAAACAGATGGGGCTGCTGCACATTTTCTGGTCTGCTGGCAGTTTTTATTTCCATTTCAGGCTCATGTTGCTCTGAATGTTGTAAATGTCAAATGGTCTTTACAGCGCGGCCCACCTGAGAGGGTCGTGAATTGGTGTTTTATACGTGTGGATTACACCATACCGGAGCTATTAAAATGGATAGGCTGCTCTTTGGTAATCTTTCTGGAGACCTTTGGACCGTGTTACATAAACGTGCTCCTTCTGTCTGTCCAACTGTTTATTGATAATTACTTCCTCTGCCTTAATGACAAAATAAAGAAATATTATCGCAAATACGAGGAGCAATCAAAGCGCATATCTGCAAAACTTATAGTTGCATTTGATCATTGTTAAACTGCGTATGAGGTTTTTGATGATTCTCTAATTTTGACTTAGCTGGTGTGAATTTAAATGATAGTTTTGCACCAATCAAGAAGCAGTTTGCCAAGAAAAGCTGAAAAATATGTTGAAAATTACAGGAAATATAGGACTAAAACATACTGATGACACCACGATAGGGAGAATTTTATCCTGAAGTTGTATAATTTACACAAAAGAAACACATTTTTTTCATACTTTATATATGATTTCAACAAAAAATAAAGGTGTTTTCTTATAGTAATGTCTGTCAGATAGTAATTTCTATGTCTATTAGAGGAGTTTTATCAGGTAACAGGAAACGATTTCCAATCAGGAAGTAAATTTTAAACCTAAATATGTCCAAATTGGGAAAACGAGTGTGAATGTTTTAGTTAAAATCTTAAATATAATGATCTTAAATGTGCGTTATTTGTTGTAACTTTTTGGTTGGGGGTCTGTCACCTGCTTGTTTCTATGGATATGTTATTGCTTGGCTTATAATGTTCCAGAGTATGACATTAAACAGCGCTATCTTACATGTATTAAATTATAGGTGGTTTTATAGCACAAAAATAACTAGAAAACAGGTATTCTGACTATGAGCAGGGTTGCCTCTCCACAGATCTGACCTGTAACTATAGTCTGGTTTGGTCTCAGTGAAGATAGAAAGATTTAAAACCATATTGTGTAACAATATGCAAGCAATTACATCTCATGGAGAAAAGCATTTGACGGACCCTCCACCAGAAAAGTTACACAAGGCACCATTAACTGTGTTTTAGTAAAATGAGTAGTTTAACCTGTCATAGGTACTTTAATTCTACTACGTTAACATTTTTACATCTTTAGCCAGACTGACGCTCAGTTTCATTTCTCTCTAGCGACTAGGTCAGGAACTGGAAAACACTAGAACCCCGGAAGTTATAGACCATGCACTGGTCAATCAGTGAGGAGCTGTGAAGCAATGACGTCAAACTCAAGCGTCTGTCTGGGTCCCTTTTGTGGTACAGCACAACAGTAAACAAAGCAGTCGAGATGGATGTAAACGAAGACAGACATTCTGTGTTGGCAACGATTCCCGAGATCGAGGATTTAAAGCTGGAACAAAGAGAATGTTTGGTGAATTTTGTCAAGGGCAAAGACGTTATTGCCCTTCTTCCTACGGGACTTGGCGCATTACATACGTCACGACCAAATAGTGTCATGGTGTTAATTTTCATTGAATTATTTAACTATTCTTGACCCAGTTTTATTTTGTATTTCTCTAGCCATGTGTGTGTTTGACTTCCTGTTGTATTAATTGTTTGCCCCGTCCTAAAGCGTCCCACCTGTGTCTCATTCATTTGTGTGCATATATACCCTGTGTGCTCCTTTTGCCCTTTGTTGGTTCATTGTCATTATGACGGTCATGTCTGTTTGGATTTTTGTGTTTGGTCATTCTTTCTTTTATTAATCAACATTGAAAGTGCAGTTTTGCGTTTTGGGTCCTACTTCTGCTCTAGATGTGACACATAGCAGCGTCTGGTTAAATAAAAAAAGTACCCCACTACTGTCGAGTGAACGAATCCTAACGCTGCGAGGTCAGACGGTTTCCACCAAGTTAAACCATCTGATGATTCAGGCTAATACACCTTCCCCTAACCATTAAAATCTATTTGATGCTGTAATTTAATAATATGCACATGTTTCCCTAGACAGTGTATTGAAAAGTGGCCATAACGCTTCTCATTGCTCGATGTCTGATCTCTGAAGCCAAGCAGCTTTAGGCCTGGCCCTTGCTCAACAATGATGTGGTGTGTGTTTATTGTTTATTTAGATCTCCATTACCATTTGCAGCATATGTGTGCAGCTACTCTTTGTGTTTGTGTGGAAGGGGGAGGCGGCGGTGGCGACTGGCAGCTTCGTTTCCATCAATCTACCTGTAGTCCAGCTGTAGCTAAAACAGCATCGTACTTGAATAATGTACAAAATCGTAAAGGGCTTTTAGTGTCTGGAAAAGCACTATATAAACCCAATGCATTGCCTGTGTGTGAGTACATTGTGTCCTTGTGTGGAAGCCCGGTTTCCTCCACAGATCAGATCGTATTTGTTTTCCATTCAGATCCATACGAGACAAGTGAGTGATGGGTCGCATATGTCTCTTCATCCTGCCATAAATAACCATCGCATTTTTCAGCGCGGCGTTTTGTCCTCCCCGTATCTTCGCTAATAGCTGCTTAACTCAACCGTGGACCCCTCGTGTATCATGTGGTACCAGAGACACTCAATCTGCCGCAACGCCATCCAATAAAAGTCACATTTTAAACCACATCTAAACCGAGCTTGGATTCACTCTAGTTAAATTTATGTCTTCTGTAAACTGTATACAAAATGGATATGCCAAAGGACAGATTTAACTTTAAACTTGAGATTTAGACGCTAACCATATTAGCCTGGCTCTGAAACGTTCATTCTCGCACAGTTTAAATCTTGAACGCTATTGCTTTACGTCCGAGGGCCCCAGGACATGTGCGTGCCAAGAATAAGTTATTACATACAATTCACCATAAAACGCGGACTTTGATTTATGTTTTTGTTTGTGTAGAAATAGAAAATACAGATATAATGTGATATTTGGACAGCTGTAAACGCACTGGGGTTGGAGCCAGGATAAATGTTTGGCCTTATATTTTATGTTCTGCATGAAGTGAGCAGAGCGGTAAAGCTTAAGATGAGGGGAATTCTGTGCTTTGCATTTGACCCATCCTTCAACGTGGGGCAAAATGGGCCACCGCACGTTATCAAGGGGCTCTTCTTCTCCACTTTAAGAGTTATAAATGTATGGTAGTTGAAGAATTAGCCTGCTATTTGCAATGAAATGGTTAGTATAGACCATATCAAGCTTGTCAAGTCCGGATTGCAAGATCTGGACTAAACCAGAAATAGAACAGGACAGAGGAGGGGACTTGCAAGCCGTGACGTGGACTTGAGTCAGACTTGAGTCACTGCTTTTAGGACTTGAGACTTGACTTGATAAAATGGTCTAAAACTTGAGACTCAACTTGGACTTTAGAGAAGACTCGATGTGTCACCTAAAAAAATATGTTTTTAATATTTTTCTCTTTACACTTGATAAATGTGGTGCCTCATTTTACAAGAACAAACTGGAACATGTCCCTCTCACTTTTCTGTTTGTTACTTTAAATGTAACTGAATTACTGTGAGATGGTGTCATCAAATGTACTACAGTAATATACAGTACAATACAGTAAAACAGAGGGAACTACAAAGAACTATATAGAACATGATCCTTACATTTCAGTGCAGACTACATGAGAAAAACACAGATACCAAGCACTTTTAAATCTTCAATTATTTCTGTTCTGATCATAATGATTCACACTAAGATCTTGACAAGACATTTAAAAAGGAAAAATTTGGATTTCTACAGCTCTTATATAAAAACTCATATATAAATATACTATGACGCAATAAGTACAACTTATCTTAAAACTCATATTAATTGCAAAAATCTAAGCTGTATTTGGTACTTTGGTTTAAAGTCTTGAAATGACTTGAAGCTCAAAGCAGACGACTTGGACTTGACTTAGACTTATGGGCCAGTGACTCGAGACTCGACTTGGACTTGAATGTCTTTGACTTGAGACTTATTTGAGACTTGCTAAACAATGGCTTGAGGAAGAAAGGGATTTCACTTTTGAATTGGCCATAATGTGTCCGTGTAAGGGGGCCTATCAGTGTGTTTATGTTGCACTACAATATTACTTTTGTTTAATTTAGCCAAATTTGTGTCAGTGTGTGTGGTCGGGGGGAAATGGGGGCTTTTGTTGTTGTTTTGTATTAATTGTGAGTGTTGTGGGTGTTGCTTTATGTTTTTGTGTTTTGTTTTATGCTGATTATGGTAATTAAATCAGCATAAAACATGTTAAATGTTGATTGTTGTATTTTTTTTATGTTATAATCTGTTGTCCTAAAAAAAAAAAAAAAAAAAAAAGACTTGGTCCCAACTCTGAAACAGGACGAAACCAAGTCTACATCTGAAATAAAAATGGCCTAAACTAGGACTGATAGTTTCATGGAAGTCTAGGTTGGTGGTTAGATTCCAAAATGCTTAGTGCTGTTGCAAAAGATCACATTTATATTGCACTTCTCTACTTTTCAAAGCGCTCAAGTTTCTTCAGGTAACACACTCATACACCAGTGTACGCAGACACTAGGGAGGTTAAGTGTCTTTCCCAAGGACACAACAATATGATTCATCTGTGGGAGCTGAACTCACCGCCAACCTTCAAATCTCAGGACGAGCACTAGATCATGTGTTTTTAACTTCTTGGGTTCTTTTTTAAAGACAGTAGAGTAAAGTGTATTTACTTTGTTGACATGTTTCGGCTGCGAGCTGTGAGCCATCTTCAGAAGTGTCACTGGTGTTGGTGGTACTTGTCGTATATCAGCTGTTGTTACTTCCTGTAGGCACGTAGACACGTCATCACTAGGGATGTAACAGTAACCGAAATATTGTGATATCGTATCGTCAAAGTTCTCACAATATATCGAATTACAAGTGTCTTTGCTTAAATTAAGCGTTATGGTGCAGTAATACACACAGAGGGAACTACATCGACCATGATCCATTTCAGTGCAGACTACAAGAAGAAATAACAGTTCTAAGCACTTTTACGTCTTAATTCTTTGGATTTTAAGCGTTTAAGGCATTTTAAAAGGAAATCAGTAGCATATTAACAGTTTTAGCTGTTTAACCTCCACAAAATACCACAATAAATATCATTCCGTGAGATGTATATCGTGAAAATATCGTGAATACCTAGAGATTTGGATATTGTTACATCCCTAATCGTGAGCCTCCCCACCATATCGTGAGCTTTCCCACGATATCGCAATAAATATCGTTCATACCGTGACAATATCGTATCGTGAGACTTGGATATCGTTACACCCCTAGTCATCACCAACACCAGTGACAGTTCTGAAGATTCAGGCTTGCAGCTAGCAGTCGAAACATATCAGCAAGGTGAATACACTTTACTGTAATGACTTTAAAAAAAGAACCCAAGAAGTTAAAGTAAATAAGAAGACAAAATCAGCATCTTTGGCTTATTATACTATGTTAGGAAGTAAGTAAGTTTTTATTTATATAGCACTTTTCATAGACATATGTCACAAAGACACAGCATTATTCATTAGAGGTGTGCACAAATATTAAACTATCGATATATCGTATAGTTTATTGTGATGATACAGTATCGATTTCGTAGGCTGCTGTATCGATATATCGCCAAGAGTATTTTTTGGTATATTTTACTAAATTATTTTGTCACAGTTCTACAGTTTTGTTGCTTGTGGAGTGAAAGGAAACTCATTTATGCAACACATTTGACATTTTCATTGTTTTAATGATTAAAATGTTTGTGTTTCATATGAACTTTGCACAAGAAGTGGTTTAACAAAGACTTTTCGTATCACTTATCACTTCTAGTATCATTTAGCTATTATTTTTATTAAACTGTACCGAACTGATTTGAAATGTATCGTATCGAATCGTAAGCTCACTGTATCGGGATATGTATCGTTTCGTGACCTGTGTATTGAGGCATGTATCGTATCGGCAACTTCTTAATGATACCCAGCCCTATTATTCATTCACTCCATACTCGGTGGTGTTTTTGTTTTTTAGTTTAGTTTAGTTCATCATACACACACAACACTTTCATAATAGGCAATGTGGGTGGAGTGTCTTGCCTAAGGACGCAACAGCAGTTTTTGTGACTGGCGCCCCCCTGTGGCACCTGATTTTCCCAGTGGTCTCCCATCCAAGTACTAACCAGGCCCGGTCTTGCTTAGCTTCTGAGATCTGTCAGGATCAGGTTTTGACAAGTCGGTATGGTCATGTGAGCTACTGTCACCTGTGACCTTGTGTTCTTGGGTAAAGCACTTCATCACTGTTGCCTATGCGATTGTGAAGGTCATGATGAACTGTAATCCTAATATAGTTCACAATGTAAGAGCCACAAAAATCAAATTATATTATTGATAGAAAGTTGTATTCATACCAGATTTCAGGTATTCAAATTCAAGCCACTTTCCTGCTTGTATTGCCAAAGTATTTTAAACATCACTCACACGCGTAATACATTTTGTGACTGAGTGCACGTAATGAGTCTTAAAACCACGCTCTTGACGTCACTTTGGGCAACCTGCGCGGAGAACCGTGCACCAGCAGTTTTATTAATACTAATCATAAATGCGTCACCTAGCAATCGTAACCAAACACAAGCGCGAAAGAACAAACTATCCGGCGTGAATCATGAACGATGAACTCCGAAAGAGGCTTGAGTCATGACGCTGCAGGGGAAAGATCCAATCGTTCACAATGACACGCACCATGCCGACCATTAGCATTCTTAACAAGTTACGCACATGCTGGACAGCTGAAAATTTGAAAACTATTCTTAGATGGTTTTCGCATTGTGTGATACTGGTTTATTTCGCCTCACTCACTGACACTTTGTAAATCATGTCCAAAACTCAGCCTGGGATGCATGTGTGTTCGTGTAGTCGTTCCAGACCAGAGGAAAGCTCGAACCCGATGGATATTTGACTGACACTTTACAATTACCATGCTGCATAAAACTATCCAGCTTTTCAGTAAACACAACCTTATTTAACCCTTGAAAGATTTATAGGTCATATATTATTGACTCTTGTACGTTGAGTAATGTTAAAATGTCGTTATCTCACCAAACACATTTAGTTTCATTCATGCGTGTTTGAAATCTCCTAAGTTCAAAATACTCCGTTCTAGATGTGTGCAAAAATATTCACATTTCGATATATCGTATAGTTTATTGTGATGATACAGTATCGATTTCGTAGGCTGCTGTATCGATATATTGCCATGAGTGTTTTTTGGTATATTTTACTAAATTATTTTGTCACAGTTCTACAGTTTTGTTGTTTGTTTAGTGGAAGGAAGCTTGTTTATGCAACACATTTGACATTTTCACTGTTCTAATGATTAAAATGTTTGTGTTTCATATGAACTTTGCACAAGAAGTGGTTTAACAAAGACTTTTAGTATCACTTATCACTTCTAGTATCATATAGCTATTATTTTTATTAAACTGTATCGGACTGATTTGAAATACGTCGTATCGTATCGGGATATGTATCGTTTCGTGACCTGTGTATCGAGGCATGTATCGTATCGGCAACTTCTTAATGATACCCAGCCCTGCTCTGTTCCACCTTATGATTATTATTTGTTATTTGATTGTTATTTGACCCCAGTCTTTATTTGACACTTGTCTCTTACTATCTTTTTTGCTACGTATTTAGAATTTATTTTAACCATTTATATTTTTAAATCCATCCATCCATTTTCTTCCTTTATAATTTTACTCTTTGTTATTATATTATATTGTGATGTGTGAGCTGCTGTGTCCAAATAATTTCCCTTGTGGATCAATAATAATCAATAATAATTTGTCTAAGTCTAAGTGATGCCTTGAAGTTATAGTTTTCAAGTACACAGCTCACTTTTACCTTTGTTCAGTAGAGATAGGCAATTCCAGGGCTGAAATCATCCAAATTATTCTAGTGGATAGAGTTTAAAAACCCAATGGAGCACTTCCTGTATCACCACATGACATCACAAGGTGGAACAGAGCAGCTTTAAGTTTAGTTCAGCAGAAATTGGCAATTCCAGGGCTGAAATCATCCAAATGATTCTAGTGAAAGTGTGTAGAGTTTAAAACACAGTGGAGCACTTCCTGTATTACCACATGACATCACAAGTTGGAACAGTGTTTTCTGTTTGAGAAAGAACTCAATCTAAATATACAAGGTTTGTGAGATAAACATGTGTGAATGTGATGAGGAAAATCAAAAAATAGCATAATACGGGCCCTTTAAATGATGTAAAATGAATTGTTTTGGTCCAGTGGTAGAACTGTGTAAGTCACTGTTAAGTTACTTTTGACCTCAATAAAATCTGCTTTATCCCAGTGATGATGATTGTGACTCCCAAGGTGCAGCTTTAACAACTATGAGAACTTTGTTTTTTACAATGAAGAAAATAGTGCAACAGCTCAGAGGGGAATAATAATTATTAGTGCAATAGGTTAAGTTAGGTTAGGGTTCGTGTGTTTGCCATTTGGACTTAAAAAAAACACATTAGCTCAAAGTACACTACTAAATATTAAATACAATCACATAACTACGCACATAAATTACAGACGCCGTACTGACACTGTGAAATAAACAAGCTACAAAAAATTAAATAGCTGAAGATATTAAGGTGCTATATCAAAGTTCAGTCTTAAAACAGCTTGTGGGAAAAAGCTGTTTGCATTATGAGAAGTTTGTATTTGCAATGATTCTTGATAGAGAATTTGAAGCATTTTAAATATTAATAGCTTTTTTTTTTTTTTTTTTTACAATATTAATTTATATTTAATATATGTACAGTGTTACATTTTCTTTTCCTAGTTAACATAAATTATTATTTTGTTTATTGATTGATGATTGAGTGGTGCCTTTTCTTTTGCATAGACCAAATATGTCAAACTCAGGCCCAGGGACCAAATTTGGCCCACAATGTAATTATATTTGGCCCGCGAGATTATATCAAATATGTATTAGATCTGACCCACCAGCTATGGAGACATTATTTATTTAAAATATTGTTATTATTTTATATTTTGCTCTTTCTGGATTCAATGTTTAAGAAAAACTATTATTAAACATTTATTTTAATCAGAAAAGGTTTAATATTACATATCTTGAAAGAGGAGAAACCATGCAGATGTTGTTGAAATTTCTCAATAAATATTTAGTTTGGCCCACAACTTACTCCCAGTTTTTGTGAATTTGAGTTTGACACTCCTGGCACAGACTTTTAAACATTTAAACATTGAAGATGTTACTGCGCAATTTTGCTGGTGGACGGTCTGTTACCATGGAGATGTTATTGCTTTGTCTAGAATGTTCCACAGTATAGATTAAACCTGGGAGACGACATCACTATGCTACATTACAGTTCAGATCTGTGGAGAGTCGCCCCATTCACAAAATGAATTACTGTATTTTTGAGCAATAGAAACACCTGTAATGAATAAATGCTAGAAGTTTAATGCCGTACTATGGAACATTCTCCAAGTAGGCAGTGGACTCTCCATCAGAAAAGTTACTCAGTACACTTTTAACATTCTGAAAAAAATGAAACAAATAAACAATTAACATTATAATTTGAGCACACATTGCAAAAACACATACATAATTAATCTGAGGCTATACAGGCAAGGTCCATTTTGACATTTTTACAATTTCAGTTTATTTTTAGACATTATTGGAGCTTATAAATTCCCCCTGCTGAAATGCTCTCAACCTAATCACCAAAAGTCTTAGGCCTCAAATGTAATTATCACTAATGGGACGTGCATTCCCCACACTGGAAGGAGGCAGTCCCCATAACCGTCCATGGCCTTTCCCTCCGACACATAAACACATGTGTAGTTCTTAGTGTTGGTTCTATTACAGCTCCCATTGGACCTTGTTCTTTATTAGTGGCCCTTTGCCCGCTGGCTGCCTCTGAACCTGGCAGCATTTGGACAAACCCAGGAGAGGGCGGCCCAGGCATCTATAAATGTAATGATTGTTGCATTGCGTTTTCCCTTGTAGAGCGTAAAAACAGCCAGTGACCAGTGACCTCCAAATAACATTGTGCACAGTTTGGTCTAAGAGTCAAGCAAGCTACATAAGAGTTATACCGAAGATATATGGGAAAATAACACTTTAAAGCTCCTATATTTCACAAAATTAAGGTTTGTGAGCTTTAAGTCGCATTAGAATGTTGTGACCTCCTCAAAAACAGACCTGGAGATGTGTTTTGTTTCATTCACACATGTTTGAGGAATCCTTTATTAATAAGTCTGCCTACGGCCTCATCCACACTAGTACGTATTAGAGTCGTTTTCATTGCAGATGCAGTGGTCATCCACACTAATCTGAGGGAAAACAGCTCCAGAGACGGACCGCCAGCTCCCACGAATTCATCTGAGTACAGATCTGATTCGGCACTGTGTGGACGCCTGAAAACGTTGATACGCTGTTGACATAGGAGCTCTAGTTGCCGTTTTTATTGGACCACGTCACTGTGATTTGCACCTTCCTGATTCGCTGGGTTTGTGACATCGGTCATGTGACGCTATTGCAGAAAACGGTTTAAACAAACCATAGACAAATGGGAAACAAGGTAGCTACAACTACTTACTACTTTCACACTTGCCATCTTCCTCGGCTCGAAATAAGCTGCTGCTCCACTTCCTTATTTTTACTGCCCACATGAAGTTGTGATGTCGTGACCCAGCCTAATCATGATACTAGCGCTTCAGACAGTTTCGTGTTACTGTGTGGATAATGAACAGACACAGAAACAACGTGTCTGGAAGAAAATTGTTTCCGATGTGGTGATACGGTGATTCAATTCAGTGTAAATTTAACCCAAATCTCCAAAGATCAAAACGCTCTGATGTCATGTAGTGGTCATTTTCAAGTTACCAGCTGCCTCTTAACTTCAGTTCAGTACAGATTGGCAATTCCAGGGCTCAAATTATCCAAATGATTCTCCTGAAGGTGTATGGAGTTTAAAAACACAGTGAAGCATTTCCTGTATTGCTAAAACAAATAGAAAAAAGGTGAAATATGGCAGGTTTGTGCAAATAAAACAAAACACAACTCCAGGTATGTTTGTGATGAGGAAAGTATAAATCAGATGTGTAATAGTGTAATACGGGCCTTTTAAATCAGCAATGTAAACGTTATATCACAGGTTTTATAAAAATATCTTTTCATTATTCATTGCATATACACTAGCTCAGGGGTCACCAAACTTTTTTCTCTGGGGGCCACATTATCGCTCCTGACTGTGATGGGGGTTGGGGTCAGATCGGTCATATAACAGAATTGTATGACCCTTACGACGCAGATTATATTCTTTGAAAACCGTCACACTTTCTTTACATATCAGACAAACTGCACAGTCCTTACACTGAACAAAAAAAATAATTATCGGTCGTCCACTGTTTTTTGAAAACTCAGCACTCTCTGTCAACTTTTCATACTTTAACACTCACCATTTTGTTGTCCTTAACTGCACTACAGAGCTCTGCATGTGTGTTGACTGTCACTGTTTGATCTCGAGCTTGTCAGCTTAAATATAAATCTAAAGACTTCATATAAATATATATTTTTAATTGAAAAAAATCAACAAAATACCAGATGCAGACATGTTATTATTTGCCAAAAACTAATTTTAAAAAGTAGGCCATGACAACTTTTGAGGATTGCCTCACGGGCCAGTTCAGGTGATGGACGGCACAGGGGCTGAGGGGCCAGTCAAAGGGGCGTGGCGGGTCAGAGTTGGCCCGCGGGCCACTAGTTGTAATAACCCCAGTACAAACAGACTGAGAAATGTGACAGAACTGCAATGAATAATGGTGGTAGTGGGAATGAACATGACCGTGTGATAACAAAAAACTAGTCTTACCATTTAAATTTATATTATATTTGAATTTGATGGCAACAACCTATCTAAAAAAAAAAAAAAAAAAGTTAGTACAAGGAACACACTGCTGAAAGTTTAAGTTGTTTGGAGGTGCATCATGAACTTTTCCTTGAAGTATCTGTTATGAACTTATCTCCAAGGAGCTGTTATTATGTACTAAGAATATTTCATAGTATTAGTAGTTTTTCCCCATAAGCAGGTGACTTTATCAGACCAATCACAGGTTAGATCAGTGGAGAGTTTATCCTGTTTTCCCAAGAAATGCAAGAAACAAAATGTTGCCATAAAACTGTGAAACATTCCAGGCAAAGCAATAACATCTCCACAAAGTTGCGCCTCTGCAGCCGTAATGCTATTTCGTTTTCACTATTTAACACGGCCAACTACTTTCTATTCTATTACATTTATATTACTACGTTCAACAGTCAAAAACAACCATGACCTCTCCCCTCTGCCCAAACTGGCACCCATTTCACCACCGGCCCCACCACGACTGCACAGAGCCCCGGCCGCCCCCTCACTTAACCGTAATCTCACCCACGCTATTGGGAATTCAATAAAAACAACATTCACTGGATCTTTCACTTTCACCCAAATTATAGGGTTGGGGTTGGGGCGGTGGGGGAGACGGGGGGACGGGGGGAGTGGGTCGTGGTGAGGGGATGGGGGGTGAGGGAGGAGGGGGGTGGGGGTAAGAGAACAGGCCTGAACCCTGAGTTACGAGCACAAACTATCCACTAATGGAGCAAACTCACACTCATCCATGATTTGCGAAGGGTCAAAGGTCGTGCTGCAACTATGCTCGTCCAAGAAGTCATTTATTTTCCCCATCATTCACTCGGGTTCCATTAGTCCAAAAACAGTACGGCTATTTTGGGATCCTCGGGGAATAACGTCTTAATTCCCAGTTCCTTGTCAATTCTTAACTTCAACCAGTTTGTTAAAGGGACGATATTAAACTATTTTCAGATCTGTTATAATGTTGTTTCCGTATTAAAATATATCTGGAGTTGAGTTTTGTTTCATTCAGACATGTTGACCCTGCATATTTAGATCTTCTCTCAAACTGAAAACACTCTGTTCCACCTTGTGATGTCATGTGGTAATACAGGAAGTGCTCCACTGTGACATCTTCATTAAAATTATTTGAATAATTTCACCCCTGTTCTGAACAAAAGGTAAAACGTAGCTGTTAACTTGAAAACTACCACTACTTAGTTTGTATGACCATAAACAGAAAAAAAAAACATATTAAAAAATACAAATAAAAAAATGTCATCTTTTTAAAAATTAGGTAGGAACTAAGAAAAAGAGTGATTTTACTGATCTGAGTGATGATATATATATATTTTTTAAATCTAACATTGTAGAAGCCCTAAAAAAGAGATGTTTTGAATGATACAGAGCTCTGGAATGAATGAATTGTGCATAAAATTTAGTTTGTTTTAATTTATATTTTGTTTCTTTTATATACAGTAAGTCATAATTAAAATTGTAAATGTAAACATGCTGTTCATACGCTGCTTTTCTTTCTTGGAATTCTGTCATTGTTTAAAAGGATTTGGCAATAGAAGTGCTTTTTATTTCAGCCTAAACCCTTTCAGTCCATGGGGTTGTAGTCTATGTTTTGTTTTGTTTTGTAGTGCTGCAAAATCACCAGATAAACTACAACTACTAGGACTACGTGACATCACAGGGTGGAACAGAGCATTCTGAGGTTTGAAGATGTACACAGATTAATAATAAAGGGTTACTCAAACATGTGAATGAAACAAACAAAAAAAACACAAAAAAACTGTCCCCAGTTGATTGTCCAAAGCATTATTTTCAAGTACATTAATTTACTTTTTGGAAAGCATCATGCAAAAACAAAAACAGTTGTCTTAGACTTATTCTTTTTTGTTTTAGTCCTGTTTTGGTCCTGGTTTAAACCTGGTTTAGACATGTTTTAGTCCTATTTTAGTTCTGGTTTAGACTTTAGTCCTGTTTTAGTCCTGTTTTAGACCTGTTTTAGTCCTGTTTTAGTCCTGGTTTAGTCCTGGTTTAGACCTGGTTTAGTCCTGTTTTAGTCCTGGTTTAGTCCTGGTTTAGTCCTGTTTTAGTCCTGTTTTAGTCCTGGTTCAGTCTGTAGTTTCGCAGTTTAAGTCACAGAAAAGGGAAATGGCTGTTATCCATTTTTTCCATTATTCATTTAAACATAAAATCAAAAACTGAAAAACAAATCGTTATCTGTTTGTTTGTTGTTGTTTTTGTTTTTCATTTTGGTTTTGGAGACAAATAATGAAGAAAATAGTTGTTTTTTTTTTTTTTTCTTATTTTTGGTTTTATTTTGAAAAACGAATGAATAAGTGATACACGGATTCATAAACTGTGGAACATTTAAGGCAAAGCGATACCATTCCCATAAAAACAAGCAGAAAAGTTACCTTTAAGATTGAAAAAAGATGCAAACACCCAGCTTGAGTTATGTGCAAAATGGCAGCAAATGGACCAAACTCAGACTCGCCTGTAAATCGTGGAAGGTCAAAGTTCATCCCAAAAGCTTACAACACAACCGTTTATTTCCACGGACCTTCACTTGGCTTTCCTCTCCCCAAAACTCACAGCCCATTCTGGGGTTGGGATCCTCAGAGGAGCCTCATAATGATTCATGGAGTGTGAAAACAAGCATCTTTAATTCACAGCTCTCCTCTGCTTTGTGCTCCGTGATAAATTCCAACTTTTCTTTCTCGAATTATAGTTCTGAGCCTGGAGCCATTAAAAATAAATCATCTCACAACTTTTTAATGGGAAATATCAAAAGTCAGGCTCCTAAAGTGTGTTCCCGTCTGCAGGCCGGCCGTGGGTGGAGATGCTAAGGTTTGACTTGGACAAAAGTTCAAATGGTATCTCTGACTTATTATAACAACGTACAGGGTGATGAATGCTTTTCTAAACCTCCCATTAGTGAGACTGCAGTATGCTCCTCTATTGTTTGACTTACACAGCTATCAGATTGCTGTAGATGAATTATAATTATGACCCAGAATTTATAACGTGCGTATGGCTATGGCTCATTCGTGATCATGGGAACTGCTTCTCATTAGTTTACTGTGTGTCTTAGGTTAGAATAACATTTGGCTGTGGTTTCTTCTGTAAATGTGAAGCATATTGACTCGCTAACTTTGTAATTGTAGAGAATTAGTAAACAATCTGCAACAGATTTTATGTTTTTAATGAAGGTAACGTGGATGAGCTGTTCTGTTTACCAATCGTATTGTATAAAAGAGTGGAAAAAAAGCCCAATTTATGTCACCTCCGAAATTTTGTAACTATGCATCGAACCGACGTAGACAGCAAGGAAAAGCGACGCAGACAGTAAGGGCTGTAGTTGGTCCTCTCTACATACATTTCTGGTACTCCGCTTTCCCATGTCATTTTGTAAACACGAATGCTATTTTTAAATCCTAGCCCCCTAACGTTTTGGCGGTGAATTACTTCGTGGCACATTGACCTCGACACAGATCCACGAATCAAAAACGACGGCAACAAGGCGATGGCGTCGATGTGTGTTGAGTCAACGCAGAACTATACTGATTCATCAGCAGGTTTCACTTCGTGGAAACCGTCTGACCTAACAGAATTAGAATTTGTTCGCTCGACGGTAGTACTTTTTAAAATTTAACCAATCTCCGCTATTTGTATGTAATGCGCCACTAACGGGGCCAACTGGTATATTAAGATTTTCCCAAATCTCGCAGGAAGAAGCACAATAACGTCTTTCCCCTTGATAAAATTCACCAAACATTCTCTTTGTTCCGGCTTTAAATCCTCGATCTCGGAATCATTGCCAACACAGAATATATGGCTCTTTGCTGATTGGCTGCTGCCCGGACTCGCACTTCTGAGGTTCTTGCAAACCGTCTAGTGTATTAGTGTATTCTGATTCCTGACCTAGTCGCTGGAGAGAAATGAAATTGAGTGGAGGCACTACGGAGCACCAGCCTGGCTAAACCGTTAAATTTGGAGCCGAGTTCCATTTTAGGAATATGAATTGATTTACGGATAAAAATGCGAAATAAAAACACCAGGATCATGAAGCGTGGGTTAATATGAATATTTTAAGACCAAAATGATGAGCCAATACAAAGTGAATCAGAAACAGAGTCAAAGAAGCCGAAAGCATGGCCATGTTCACTTCTTATTTGGAACGTGGTGGCTCCATTTGTGCACAGTCTATGCTACAACTCAAAACCCATTGGGCAAGACACTCACCCACATCACATAAAATAAAAAAAAGTTTGTTAGGTGTTACTGATTGGATCTGATGGTGCAGATCTTTCTTTCTTAAGGCAGCTGTGGCC
This sequence comes from Boleophthalmus pectinirostris, assembly GCF_026225935.1. Classification (NCBI taxonomy): domain Eukaryota; kingdom Metazoa; phylum Chordata; class Actinopteri; order Gobiiformes; family Gobiidae; genus Boleophthalmus; species Boleophthalmus pectinirostris. The sequence continues at coordinate 12,189,347 of NW_026571404.1, forward strand.
TCAGTAGTATCTTACCTGTGTAGAGTATATGAATAATACACAAAACTGCACTGCCATGACTTCTGAATATCTCATGTGGAATATTAAAAATTGTGTTTTCACTTCCTCCTTAAAGATGCACTATGTAACATTTCTGCTTGTCTTCGTGGAGATGTTATTGCTTGGTCAAAAATGTTTATATTTATGTATGTAGTTTGGAGATATTATATACTGTTATATATTTCTCAAAATACCATTAGAAACTATATTTTCACTAACTGTATATTTTGCTCTGTAACTTGGCTAAATTTTGTCACTTGTCACTCAATTGAGAAAGAAAATATCTAATATTTCTTGGTATGATATTTTCACAATATGCATCTCACTGTACGATATTTATTGCAATATTTTGTGGAGGGGAACCAAATTACTGCTATGTGCTGCTTTTTCCTTTAAAAATGCCTTGACAAGACTTTTTGCTTCCTGTCATAAACCAAAGACTTCAGATTTAAAAGTGCTTAATAAAGTATTTCATTGTGTAAATTGAACTGAAACAGAGCAAAGGCTCATGGTCTTTGTAGTTCCTTCTGTTTCTTTTTACTGTTGCTGCACCATAACAGTGAATTTAAACTTGTAATTTGATATATTTTGTTGGTCCGTGATATTATTGAGAGACTTTTGACGATACGATATCACGATATTTCCATTATTGCTACATCCCTAGTAATAACATCTCCGTGTAGACAAGCAGGTGGTGGGCCCTCTACTAGAAAAGTTACACGGTGCACCTTTAATGATCAATATCGTCAAAAGCCACACATCTAAGAAATCTGAAATAGTTCCTTGGTATTGGCCTGGTATTTTCCCCTGTGCAGGTTTATGCCAAGATCTTCAAAAAACTCCTTCTCCTGCACATTCGCTGAATCCTACCCCAAATCTTCACATCTGCACTTCGGGCCAAGCCAATCAATCCGGCTCCAAAACTGCCCTAGATTGAAATCGCGTGAGTTTTGAATTCCTCCACCCTTCCTGTGTGCCATCAGGTAAGTACTCCCCGTCCCGTTTGGAGAGGGGGCAGGGGGCAGGGGGGGCAGGGGGCTCTCGGGATGTTTGGATGGAGAGAGAGAGGGGGGAGGGGGTGTTGATGGAGCCAAGCCTGGACAAGGTTGGGGTTTGGGGGGTAAAGAAAATCAAAAACAGCTGGTGGTTCTCAACGGCTGGAGATGGCGTCACCGCACTGGAGCATATAGGCCAGTGAGAGAGATCCAGAACTATACCCAGCGCTGGGAGAAGTACTCAATTTTAATGCTTAAGTAAAAGTACAGATACTGGAGCAAAAAATACTCAAGTAAATATAAAAGTATCACATGAAAATATCTACTTAAGTAAAGTATTAAAGTACCTGTTTAAAAACACACTTAATTAGTAAAAAGTAAAGTATTGTGCTCAGGAGAATGGTTTTTACTGTGTTTTTCAGACTAGTCACACTTTTTTCATGACTTGGGTGGTCCTGCAACTTATACTAAGGTGCAGCTTATATATAAAAAAATTCACATTGACAGCCACAAGAGGGCACTCTAAGTTTGTGTGTCAGTATCTTCTACTCCTGTACCACTGTCACTTCACTCTACTGCACATGTCTTCTCCAGAAAGAGCCTCTGTCCTGTCTGTATCATGTCAGTCGATCACACCATTACTTCTGTAACACAAAAAAATTTAAATTTCAACAAACATAAAGACAACTGAAACCATCCTGTCGGGATTCAGACAGGAACTGATGCTGAGTTTGACGACAGTGACGGAGAAGAGGAAGCAGCGCTCTGTTTACCTCTGGAGGTCGCTCAGAAGTGACTCAGAGGATGAAGAATTCAGTGGATTTAGTGATTTGGAGTGAGATGGAGAGTTTGTTAAACTTGTTCTGTTCTGTTGTTTATACTATAGTTTATCTGAAGAACTGTTCGTATGTGCGGTTAACAGTCTGTTGGTCTCTGTTCTATTGTTATTACTAGAACTTGACTTTCAAGATGAAATGTCAGTTCCTGGTCTCTGATTTTATAATAAATACATTTCCACCAAAAAGTAAGTCTTTATTTCTATAGCACTTTTCACAGACATTTTTGTCACAAAGACACTTTATAGAGCTTTATTAAGCATTATTCATTCACTCTATACCTGGTGATGGTAAACTACTATTGTAGCCACAGATGCCCTGGGGCAGACTGACAGAAGGGCGGCTGCCATGCCAATCGGCACCATCGGACCCTCCGACCGCCACCATCACTCAGGCACACACCACATTCATACTAGGCAATGTGGGTGAAGTATCTTGCCTAAGGACACAACGACAGTTATTGTCACTGGCGCCTCACTGTGGCACCTGATTTTCCCAGTGTCTCCCATCCAAGTACTAACCAGGCCCAGCCTTGCTTAGCTTCTGAGATCTGACGGGATCAGGCTTTTACAAGCTGGTACGGCCACATACGACTTAAAGTCCGGTACGACTTATATACGGTATGTTTTTTTCTTACGCTTTACGCATTTTTTGGCTGATGCGACTTATACTCCAGAGTGACTTACGATATTTGGATATTTTGTTTTGCTCTTTTCAGTAGGTCTCAAACTACAATAAAAAATACTTTTACTTTTCAGTTCAGAAATGTAGTCGAGTAGAAAGTACAGATACCTGCTCTCAAATGCAGTGAAGTAAAAGTAAAAAATATCCACTTTAAAATGTACTCAAGTAAAGTACAGATACCTACATTTTTACTATATGTACCCCGTAGACTTACTTTGTACTTTTATAGCCCCGCGTCTTTCATGACTGATCATTTTATCTCATGTGCAGAGGCTAAACGGTCTCTCACAGGAATCATTATTAGACTTTAGGTTTGTCTTATGTTTCCCTCTTGAGCTGTTGGAAGTCTTCTTTGGCTGGTGAACATGCATTAGGTCCAAGGACTGAGCTACACCCATCCATTTAACGTGCACCAGGGAGCCGTGTTACCAGACCCACGCAGACCGAGGAGGATCACTGGCTGCCATTTTGGAGGGATGATAGAAAGCTGAGAGTTAAGTGGAAGAACGTGTTCTGTCCTAGAATAACCTAAAGTACATGTGTCTCAAATGCAGTATACATCTCTTCTTGAATCACGCAGCACAATGAAATATATAACTTCAAATTGTTCAGATGTGCTTGATTTGATTCCACTAAAATCCATAATGTTTTTCAGTCACCTGTGTCATTTTTAAGGATTTCGATTGTTGAAAAGATATGATATTTTGTTCTGAATTTTTTGTTTTTTGCTTTGATAAGTGCCCTTCATTTTTATCACTCTGAAACCCATCGATTTTTTGAGATTAGAGATCTGCGCGGGACAGAATTTACATTTTCCCATCTGCACCCGCAAAGAATTGTAGTTTTCATGCCCGCTCCCGCCTGCATCTACAATATTTCATCCCGCTCCCATCCGCAAATCCTGCAAGACGCGGACGTTCACTTTTTTAAGCTCTAAACACAGAGAAGAGGAAAGGAATTGTCTAAAATGTGCCCAAGATTAGATCACATCCTCAAGTTAAGGCTGCTTAAAATGTTTTTATTAATGCCGATTAAAATACCCAGCTCAAATGATGTATGATAGGCGAACATTAATCATTTATATATTTTACTTTATACTCATATTTAGTTTGCGGGACTGCAGTTTATCATCTTTTATGTGTGTATGTAAATATTTTGATGGACATGGCGGGGAAAAAGGTATAACTTTATGGACGGTCTTTCCGTATACTTTTGCTCCTGGCTGAATGGGGAAAAAAAGTATCTCTATTCTGTTACTCTGTTGGATTTTGTTTGTTTTGATTGCTATTAATTCACTGTATGTTTTTAGCTCTTACGGTGGTTGCATGTGCAATACGGACAATAAAGATGACGGCTGCTGTACACATCCAGTTGTACACTTTATTCATCTAGCAGGGACGCTACAGATATAATATTGTTCAGAATTTTTAATTGTTTTGGTAACTGCCCTTCATTTTTATCCCTCTGAAACCCACTGCTGGAGATTTCTAATATCTTAAAGGTCCGATATTACTCAAAACTAACTCTTGTGAGCCGTGTTAAAATGTTGTTACCTCATCAAAAACTTACGTGGAGTTGTGTTTTCTTTCATTCACACATGTTTGAGTAACCCTTTATTATTAATCTGTCTACATCTCAAGTTAACAGCTGTCTTTATCTTTAGTTTAGTACAGATCGGCCATTCCAGGTCTGAAATTAAATTATTTTAGTGAAGGTGTATGGAGCACTTTCTGTATTACCACATGGCATCACATGAATGAAACAAAACACAAATCCAGGTCTGTTTGTGATGAGGAAAAAACATCATAACATATGTAATACTGGCCCTTTAAATTAAATAAACTATGTGTATGACTAATATATAAAAGCAATAATGAAATAATGAAACAACAAGGGTCATAGGTCAAACCGTGTCCCCCAAAAAGGTCATATCTGTTAATTTAGACATTAATTTGATACTGAATTAACTTTCTTAACTTCAAGAAGCTAATATTTAGTAAGGTGGTACAAAAACCGTCCATAACTAAATATTTATTGACATGGAAACCCTCACTTTGAGCTATTTCTGCGGCAGATTAATTAAAGTAAATACCTTGCGTAAATTGAAATGTCTTAACATAACATCGCTTCACTCCCTTCACTCCTCGCTGTCCCTGTATCACTTACCATCTTACGCCCAAAATAGAACCAACCTTCACCCAAATATTTTCCCTTTTCACACAGGAGATGATAGAATGATTCCTGAAACCTAAACCTGTCAAAATAACGTGAGGAAATATACTGCCATGTTTGTATGCGTGCCCGTAAATCAAAAACTCTGATGCAAACTTTGATGAGACAAAAGCCGTCTTTGTCCCGGGCCTATCTGCGCAGGATGCTTAGATAAACAGGCATTCTTCAGGGGGAGATGAAAGAGGAGGGGGCGATAAGATCAGACCCTAATTATGTGGGGGGATAGAGAGAAGGAGGAGGGGGAGGGGCGGTGGTCCTTCACACAGAAACACAAGGACTCATTTTAGAAAAGCCAAGATGCAGGTATCAGTCAGGATAAGGCATCGGTGGATCCTGTTTGAAGTCAGGAACATTGGACTCATACAGCACTGATACTCATGCTGGGGGTGTTTTACGTTTAGGTGTACTGGTGGAATGTTTACCCGCGATATAATGGAAACACAAAGACATTTTAAGATTCTGCTAAACTGTGGGAGGCAGGAGTGCTACTTGGAAATACAGAAATTGCGCAGAATTGTCTAGGGATGTAACAATAATCGAAATATCGTGAGATAGTATCGTCAAAGTTCTCACAATAATATCATGGACCATCACAATATATCAAATTACTAGTGTCTTTGCTTAAATTAAGAGTTATGGTGCAGCAACAGCTAAAAAAGACAAATAACTACATAGACCATGATCCTTTGCTCCATTTCAGTGCAGACTACAAGAAGAAATAACAGTTCTAAGCACTTTTAAGTCTTAGTTCTTTGGATTAAGTCTTGTCAAGGCATTTTAACCCTCTCCAGGCAGGCGTTGCAGTTTTGCAACAGCTAAATGCCAATTACCTACTTACACCAAATCTATATTTTATGAGCTTTTTTTACTCAGGAGTCTTTTTTTCACATCCATACTGACAAACGTGGACGATGTAGATTGTGCAAGAATCACTACACACAAAAGGCCTGCCAGAAGTGCAAAGTACTTTTGTGATTTACAAAGGATAAAAATTGTTTCTTGGAGCACCACATGAAAAAGTGATGTTGTTCTGCCACTGTAAAGCTGTTACACTGTGCTTTATGTTTTCATTGTTATGAAAAGTGGTATACACATAAAGTTAGTGTTCATATCATTTTCAGTCTTCAGTGTTACTACCCCATATGATAATTTCCCCAAATATCAGATTTTTTCCTGTTACTAAAACTTAATTTGAGCCTGAGAGGGTTAAGAGGAAAAAGTATCATATTAGCCTCCACAAAATATCACAATAAATATCGTACCGTGAAATGTGTATCGTGAAAATATCGTACGGAGAGGTTTGGATATCGCTACATTCCTAATCATGAGCCTCCCCACCATATCGTGAGCTTTCCCACAATATCGCAATAAATGTCATATCGTGAGGTTCGTACCGGGACAATATCGTATCGTGAGACTTGGATATCGTTACACCTGTAGAATTGTCCTTTCGGTGGTCTTCAGCGGAGGGACCAGCCTCAAATACAAAGTTCAAAACACTGAGTCACTCAAACAGTACAAAATAATTAAAAGCCTTTAATACCACATGGCAGATAAAGTTAAAATCACACTAAAGCGTTTCAACCCTTCAGCCTTCATCAGGGCAAACTCGAGATGGATATCACAGTGCAGATTTAAAGTAACAGGTGTAGGTCACATGTTCACAGTGTGCTGGCTCTCAGTCCCCTGGTGCATTTTAAGATTGTCTGTAAACTCAAGAAAAAATACAAAATGGGTTTAAACAACACGTTTTTAGGAAGAGGAGTTAATGGTCATGTTTAGGTGTTTGATTTTCAACAAAAAAGTGAGAGGGACTAACTACTGGGAAAAACTATTGGCTGTAGTTCCAGTTAAATCAGTTCTTTCTGGTCAGATTGCATTAAAATAAAGATCAGATTAAAGTCTAACAAAGCCTCAGACAGAGCAGTGCTTACAGTTAACATCACACCCCCAGGAAATGTTGATGACGTCAGCTCCAAAGTGGTCACATTTTTATATAGCACTTTTCCACCTTCAAGGCATTCAAAGCTCTTTACAACAAAGAACCACTTTCCCATTCATACACCAGGGTACACAGACACTGGGGGCGAGGTGGGCTAAGTGTCTTGCCTGAGGACACATCAACAGCATTCATCTATGGGTGCTGGAATCACACCAGCCAAAATTTGGGTCAGTGGATTTGACCAGTCAACTGATGATGTTTATGTTGAGAGCGGGATTCAAATCACCAACTTTTGGATCAGACAAACGCTCTACCAGCTGAGCTACTTTTGTATCAGAAATTATCTAAAATATTTTATAATATTTTATACTTTATCATATCTTGCTACGAGCTGCAATCATAAGGTGGGTTTACATTTTTGCTCAAAGTATGAGTATAAAGCATAATGGATACCTGCTTATGTCCATGGATACGTTTGCCTCGTAGGTTTCACATCTATTCAGTTGCAGGCCTTTGTTATTGCTCAAAAAAACATTGAAAACATATGTAGTCTTACTGTGAGTGGGCCTGCCTCTCCACAGATCTGGCTTGTAACAGGCCCTGGTGACCTACACTCAACAATTCTTTTAGTGGTTTTGTATTTTTTGTTTTGTTTTGTAAGTCAGTTTAGAGTCCTGGTGGATAGAGTTTGTTTCTACCTACAAAAATATGTAACTTACTGTATACTTCACTAATAAATACTTTATCAGCACAAGTCAGTTAATACTGTTCAGCTCTAATGTGTTTTGGCTTTCCATTCCCATATTGCAAAACAGAATGTCACTCCACACATGGTGAAGATGCAAATTTCGTCTTTTATTCAGGGGTAAACTTGCTTGTTCACAGCATTAATTTTGTATATTTAAGTTATTTTTACACAATTTTCCACTTCAACAGAACAAAAGACAATGAACTACTCAGCCAGAGCATTTTAATGTTACATTGATAGCACTGTTTTGTGAGCCATGTATCTAAAGTTGACGAGAATGGTTTCCTGTTTTGATGAATGTCTGATTTGTACTCCCGAAGGTTCATTCTGGCCACAGTTTGGAGATCAGTTGTAATGTGTTTATAGCTAATGGCTCTGAAAGTGTCTGCATGTTCTTTTGTGGAATGTGTAAACTACAGCTGGGCCACAGACGATGCAAATCTTAGTCCTGCATGCACGATAAACACGCACAGAATGGTGTATTGAATGTGCTAACTAAAGCTGGAAAAGAGGCACATGTCTTCACCGTGACACTAAAGGTCCTAGATATCACTAAATTGACTCTTGTGAGCTTTAAGTCATGTTATTCTCTTATTACTTCATTAAAACAGAAGTGGAGTTGTGTTTTGTTTCATTCACACATATTTGAGCATTAGTTTGTTGACATCTCCAAAGCTCCATGGCGGTAGCGGTAGTTTTCAAGTTAACAGCTACTTTTAATCTTTAGTTCAGTACAGATTTCCAATTCCCAGGGCTGAAATGATTCAAGTGAAGATGTATGGAGTTTAAAAACACAGTGGAGCACTTCCTGTATTAGCACATGGCATCACAAGGTGGAACAGTGTTTTCCATTTGAGAGAAGAACGCCTTATAAATATGCAGGATTTGTGTGTTAAACGTGTGAAAATGAAACAAAACACAACTCCAGGTATGTTTGTGATGAGGAAACAACTTTATATAGACCAGAAAATAGCGTACCATATTTCTCGGATGGCTCATGGTTTATACTTATACTCCCATGCAACTTATATATTAGGGTGCTCTAGGCTTGTGTGCCAGTATCTGCAACTCCTATTACTCCTGTGCCACTGTCGCTTTGCTCTACTGCACATGTCTCTTGCACAAAAAAATGCTGTCCTGCTGCAAGTAGTGAAATACGCAGCCGAAAACTGTAATGAAGCAGCAGAAAGAAAGTTTGGAGTGAGTGAGAAAGCAGGGATGGAAAACACAACTTCACGGCAGCCGGGAGGGTGCATCATGCAACTTTCCTGGAAGTCACTGAATGGATCGACAAAGCCTGGACTTCAGTGACACCGAAATCATCCTGTCGGGATTCAGAAATAATTCTAACTGGAACTGATGCTGAGTCTGACCACAGCTACACAGAAGAGGAAAAGGGGCTCCGTTTACCTCCGGACGTCACAGATTTGCTCAGAAGTGACACAAAGGATGAAGAATTCAATGGATTTAGTGATTTGGAGTGAGACAGAGAGTTTAGTAAACTTGTTCTGTTCTGTTGTTTATGCTATAATTATCTGAAGAACTGTTCATATGTGACAGTCTGTTGTTCTCTGTTCTATTTTTTTTTTTTTCTACAACTTGCCTTTCAAGATGAAATGTCAGTTCCTGGTCTCTGACTTTATAAAATACATTTCCCCCAAAAAGTGCGACTTATATATATTTTTTCTTCTTCATTACACATTTTTTGGCCAGTGCAACTTATACTCCGGAGCAAAATTATTATTATAGTCTGGAAAATATGGTACTATAGCCCCTTTAAAATTAGTTTATGAAACATTGTACAGTTAGAGTTAGTGTGCAAAATCTTAACTTCAGACAGTTTAATCTATGCACAAGACTGCAAACATAATACAGTTTTTAGATTCTGTTGTGTCACATTGTAAAAAAAAAAGACCCTTTTTAATCAAGGCAGAAAAAAACAGATCCTTCTTATTCTCTGATCTGTATCATTTCAGTCTTAATCACCAGGGCAGTTTTAATTGTGTGTTGACTCTTCTTTCATTGTTAATCTCAAAAAACTCCCTGTCTCTTGAGCTGTATTTTATCAGGCATGGATAAGATTAGACTAGACTACAGAGCATGCTTTAGGTTAATGGAAGACACTAACGACCCACAAGAAACTCATCAATCAACACATTCATTCTGTGAAGAGAGAGAGCCAAAAACCTGCTTCCTTGTCGTGCATTTTAAATCACCAACCTACAGAAAAAGCTGGAAGAAACCAAACCAACAGAGGTGGGTAGAGGAGTCAAAAAGATTATTATTAGTACTTCAAAATAATATTACTCAAGTAGAAGTACAAAGTTATGGTTCAAGAAGTTACTCCAAGTAAAAGTGAAAACGTATTTGGGAGAACTTTAACTCAAGTAAGAGTAATTTTGAAGTCTAATTTAAAGTTATTTGGGGAATAGACATTAAATTATGCACAAAATCTGGTATTTTGAAAGGATAGACACGAAAATGAGACAAACTAAATACATATATCTGAAGGTGCAACATAAAGTTTTTGTCATTTAAGAGTACCCAAAACATTTATTCAAGTAAGTGTACTAAATATTATTCAAGTAGGAGTGTTTCTAGAAAATTGCTCTAAAAAGTACAAGTTCTTTTAAAAGTTAATCACGTAAATTTACCTGAGTACTCCCCACGTCTCCGTTTAAAGAGTGGAAATAGAAATAAACCAAATAAACTCTTTCAAACATTTCAATTCCAAAAGACCGCAGACACAAATCAGACAAACTTGCATGACACTAAACTCCTTTAATTAAGATTTGACTTTTGGTTCCTGGCCGAGTTGGAAATCACTCCACCATTAAAAGTTTTATGGAGGTCTTTTAACTAAAGCTGAAGTTAAATAAAGCGCTCGGTAGGCATCAGATTGCACGCAGGGATGGACAGAAACTGGCACGAGAAGAGACAAATACGCGAGTTTAAAGTTACACAACAAGACTTACAATACTACCACTTTCACTTGAACTCAAACATCTGCTTTAAGATTAGCGATTTAAGAGGAAAGAGTAAACGCAGCCCCAATGCCGTTTCTAATGCAATAGTTCCTAATGTGAATAAGATTGGTCAGTGTTTATAGCGCTGTGTATTGTCGGGTTGCTAGGTGATTAGCTCTGATCTGAAACATCTTAATGAAATGTGTGGAGGCTGCGTTTGGGAGTTTGCTTTGATTCACCCAATAAAAAGAAATGCAAGACAAAAACGGCCTTATATGAAGACATGAGAAGTTACCTAACGTTGTCTGCTGGAGTTATTTGTCGATTATGTAAAAAGCTATTAGGCAACTTTTGGGAAACCTAACCTCCATGGCATGTACTGGAGCTTCTTTGTTACTTATATAGACTAAAAAAGCCAAAGTGAGTCAAAACAGGGACTGATATTGTATAGTTGGACCTGGGGTTGTGAAAATGATCAAAAATCACATTCGAATCTGTAATAAAACTAGTATCAAAAGTCTTACCATACCAAAAAAGGACCAAAATGAACCTTTCCTGAATAGCTTTAGAATATGGTAATAGAAAAGAGATTATTACTATATTATTTAATGTTGAAAATGTCATTCTATCATCGAGTTACAGAATCGTAACAACACTAGAGGGACTTGTTATTGCCATAGTTCACGGTGAACTGCACTACCCTCCTGTTGCAAATCCTACGAGCGCCCCATTGCCATTTTATTACAAACTCAGGTTCATTTGTGTGGCCCCTTCTGAGCCCATCTGGTAATCGCTACAAGTCAGGGGTGGGCAAGATATAAAATGTAATTGTGTTTGGAAACTGCGTCTGCCAATTTGGATGGATTATAAGGGTGAGGATTGGAGTGTAAGATTGACAGGAGGACCGGTGCAGCGTCGGCAGTGAGGCAGTCGCTCTATCGAACCATTGTGGTGAAGAGGTTTCCCGTTAACTCTACAGTCCTTCCCTCACCTATGGTCATGAGCTTTGGATAATGATCAAAAGGATAAGAGTTTCCTCCGCAGGGTGGCTGGGCGCTCCCTTAGAGACAGGGTGAGGAGCTCAATCACACGGGAGGAGCTCGGAGTAGAGCCGCTGCTCCTCCACGTCGAGAGGAGTCAGCTGAGGTGGCTCAGGCATGTCCCGCCCAGGACACACTGGGGGGACTATGTCTCTTAGCTGTCGCCCTGGAGGAACTGGAGGAAGTGTCCGAGGTGAAGAAAGTTCCTACTTAGACCCTGGATAAGTGGAAGAAAATGGATGAATGGATGTTAATACTGTTTTATATTGTGCTTTTCTGTTTACTAAAGGCACATTGTGTAACTTTTCTGGTCGAGGGTATGTCACCTGATTGTTCCAAAGTTTGCCATTAAAGTTATGTATATCCATGTAAAGAAACAAGACACAGCACTAAGTTAAATTACAGGTCAGATCTATGGAGAGATGGGACAGCAATAATGTATGTCAGGTCACGGACACTCCAATGAAAAAGTTATGTTACTGAGTGTGGAGTGAATGAATAATGTTCTGTAAAGCGTCTTTGAGTGTCCAGAAAAGTGCAATATGAAGTTGATTATTATTATTATTATTGTTACATGGTAACGTAGTAACAGCTAAGTCAGTTTTTATGCTTACATTGTATTAAATAAAGGATGGCTTAAAGTCTAATAGAGCCCCAGACAGAGCAGAGCCTACAATTAGCATCACACCCCCTGGGGAATGTTGATGACGTCAGCTGCAAAGTACAAACTGGATCACGATATGAATTGCAGCTTTATCACCCTCCCATCGTACAGGTTTTATCAGACAGAAGAGTGAGAAACTAGATCCTTCAATCTCACTCAAACACGCTACATATACTTGTAATACACACATTTGCCTTGCGATTTAAGCCATTTATTTCACCACTGTATTTTCTTTTTACAGCCCTGACCTTTTAAAGCGTCTAATCTGGTTGAAAGCGTGGCTCAGCTGCGGATATCGGCCTCTTTTTAATGATAAACACTCACTTGTGGAGAGCGGAGGGAAATGTACCAGCTCAGGCTCTTGTAAATCAGGCTCGGGCCAATCCCCCACTGTAAAACACTTTGAGGCGCACTGTAAAAAAAAAAAACAACTAATCAAGAGTCCAGTGCGGGTGTGCCAGAAGGAGGGATGAATGGAGAGATAAGACCTAAATATCTGTGTTTACTTTAAGCTTTTTGGTTGGCTTTTCAAACAGCTGAGAACCATCGTACAAAAGGTCAACAGGTTACAATGGAGAGTGGCTTACATCATATACAATAAAAGCAGGAATGCACTCAATACGGGCTGGTCTAAACGTTATTCTACAGCAGTTTTCTCTCACTCCATATGGATTTAACATGGATCAGAGCAGCCAATCAGAGCCGTCCTGGGGTCTTTTGTCAGATAGGCCTGTGTATTCAGCGGACCACAAAGTCTAAACACACACATGCACGCAACACCACACACGCTATTATTATTATTAGAACAAGCTCCAGATTCGGCCCCTCTGTGCTGTTTCTTCTTCAAACGCCTCTCATCAAACTGTCATTTCGGACTCGTACTTGAGCCCCTAATATGTAATCAGTCTGCAGGCTTATCATCACAAGTTCTACCACATGGATTTGGGAGTCAGCGTGTCAGTCTTAATCATTTGTGCCTTTAGTTTTCAGAAGGGGTCTCGTGTTTTGCAACAGTTTTCGTATAAGAGTTGACATCCACGCAGACATTTTAATACTGGATGATATATTTCTCTAGTTAAAAGGTCCTATGTTATGCAAAACTGACTTGAATTGCGAGCTTTAAGCCATGTTAGAATGTTGTTACCGCCTCAAAAATGTACCTGGAGTTGTGTTTTGTTTCATTCACACGTTCGAGTAATCCTTTGTTATTAGTCTGGCTACATCAGAGCTAAAATCATTTTCAGAATCATTCAAGGTCCTATATTTTGCTCTGTATCTGAAGTTGTGTTTTGTTTCATTCACACATGTCTGAGTAATCCTTTATTATTAGTCTGTCTGCATTTCCAAAGCTCAAAATGCTCTGTCCCAATGTGATTTAGAGGTAGTTTTCAAGTCAACAGCTCCTTTTACCTTTTGCTCAGTGCAGATTCCAGGGCTGAAATTATCCAAATGATTCTAGTGAAGGTGTACAGAGTTTAAAAACACAATGGAGCACTTTCTGTATTACTACATGGCATTACAAGGTGGTGTTTTCTGTTTAAGAGAAGAAATCTAAACCCTAAATATGCGGGGTTTGTGTGTTAAACATGTGTGAATGAAACAAAACAAAACTCCAGGTTTTGAGTCCTTCAAATAAGTACAGATGTTGTGGTGCAGTATAAAGACTTTCACTCAAAATGCAATGTAACTTTCAGCAAAGCAAAAGCTCAGATTAAAGTCTAATTTGAGAAACAGAGGCTTCAGACAGAGTAGAGCCTACAGTTAGTATCAGATCTCCAGGTAAAGTCGATGACATCAGATGTATTAAAGGGACAGTCTGGAATTTTGGACATAGGGCCTCATTTTCTAGTGAGCCAGAGTGTTGGAGACGTGTGGAGACACTTTTTAAAATATTCCATCCAGTCCTTGTATTTGCAGAGGTCACTGGTGCTAGGCTAGTGCATGTCAATGGCCATAGTTATCCTGCCACTAAAAACTCTTACCCACTCCACAAAACACAAATCTGTTATTACACCAGACTGTCCATGTGAATGTCTGTGTTGATAGAATAATTTGGAAGTAAAATCAGTCTTGCATTTGAAGGATTTATGTCTAAGCAGCAGCAGAGAGTTGTACTTCCTGATACAAAGTTTGGCAGTGGTGGACTGATATCACCCAGCACCTATTTTACCAGCAAAGTAAAATTCCGCTGCTGCTGAGAAAATCGTCCCTCAACATGCAACGATTCATGTGATGCAAGGTTAGTTTTATTTCAAACATTATTCTGGGTAAGATTGTTTTTAGTGGCAGGATAAATATGGACATGCACTAGCCTAGCACCAGCGACCAGAGGTGGGACCAAGTCTTTGTTTTGCAATTCTCAAGTAAGTCTCAAGCCTTTGACCTCAAGTCTGAGTCATGTCCCAAGTCAAATACAGTCAAGTCCAAGTCGAGTCTCGAGTCAGTGGCCCATAAGTCCAAGTCAAGTCCAAGCTACCTGCTTTGAGTCATTTCATTCGAGTCTTTAAACCAAAGCAGATTATTAGATTATTTGAAATTTCTATGAATTTTAAGTTAAATTGTATTTAAAGAAATCATTGCATATTTATATATGATTATTTATAGAGTATGTAAAAAATTTTGAAATTCCTTTAGTTAATCTTTCCTTTTTAAATGTCTTGACAAGATTTTAGTGTGAATCATTATGGTCAGAATAGAAAGAATTCAGATTTAAAAGTGTTTCTCAAGTCACTGACTTCAAGTCCAAGCTGAGTCCCAAGTCTTAGTCAGTTTTATCAAGTTAAGTCTCAGATCCTTAAAATAGTGACTCAAGTCTGATTTGAGTTCAAGTCACGACTTGCAAGTCCACACCTCTGCCAGTGACCTCTGCAAATACAAGGACTGGATGGAATATTAAAAAAAAAGTGTCTCCACACGTCTCCAACACTCTGGCTCACTAGGAAAAGGTCCTATGTCCAAAATTCTGCACTGTCCCTTTAATACATTTGCATTTATTCGACTCTAAATCATATGGATTGCAGATGCTGATCTGAAAGGAACATTTCAACAATTCAGCATTACATGTTGCTATACGTTTTCTTCACTACAGAGCAAATAAATTCTCTAGAAACTTTTAAGATACAACAAGGAATTTTCAGCGTACCTCATGAATCATTTTGACAGTCCGTATTTCATGTCATCTGATATTGTCCCTGCTTATTTGAAGAAAGTAAAATCCTTTAACTCTCCCAAACACATCATCCTAGAGCTAAAATACAACTGGAGGAATGATTGATCAGAAATAATATACCATCAGTTATGAACGAGGCGATTCCTTCAGTACAATGTCCACTTTTACCTCATTAGAAATCTCAGAGCGTAGAAGTGGAGTGCAGTTTCACTTACCGGGCCCTGTGCTATGAATCATCATGCTTTCCCAGAAACACACTGCTTTATATAAAATGTTATTTACGTTTCGGATGTCAAGGCTTCCTTATGTGCGGCGTTGGAATGGATGAACTCCGAGATGGCTGCTGACAGTTGGGTTTGTTCTTTCACATCTGCGGCGTGCACTCAGCTAGAGCCCTGATTTGTTTTGGGTCTGGACCAATAGATTATGAGGCAGAATCAGTAGTGGTGGAGGTGTTTCTTTCTCTTCATATAGCTCTCCTCACACGCTCTGTTGCTTCGTTCATGCGCTGATTGCTTTATGTTTTTAAAGAATGCTGCTATAGTTTGAGAAAGGGTGATACGTTACAGATGTTGGCGGCTTTGTTTGAATGGACCAGATAAAACAAGATCCAAGGTTTCATCTCGGACTTGAAATGGCCTTACAGTTCATGGTTGTGTTTATTTACGCTGTGTTATAATGTTGTTTCCTCATCACAGATATACCTGGAGTTGTGTTTTGTTTAATTCATACATGTTTAACCCTGTGTTACGAACGCAGCTCTGCCAAGGACAGGGAAAGTAACAAAAGAACCAAGATATAAAATGGTAAAAATAAAGTTATAATTTATTTAAAAGGAATGTAAAGGTAAAAATAACAGATGATATTTACAAGGATTAACAAAAAGAGGCTCGAAACAGAGGAGCTAAATGCATAACTAAAAGTGACAGAATTAAATTGTACAAATTATATTAACACAAAAACAACATAACAAACAAGTCTCTTCAAAGTCACAAGGATTACTAGTGTCTCAAACACCAAGTTAAATAAAGCAACACAAGAGACACCACAAATGTCAAATTCAGCTCACAGATAGACCAGCAGCCATTAGCGGCAGTGGGCGGGTCCTTTTATAGGTGTGGCAGCTGCAGGAGTAGGCCCAGGATTGGCCAGGTGTTAGGGCAATACACCAATCAGCTGGAAGGAACCCAGGTGCTGGCTTGAACTGAATCCACCAATCACAACATGGGTCTGGAAGATGGAGGGTTGGAAAGCTTGGGAAGGGACTTAAACATATATGGCTATAGGCGAGTTTCAGCTGACGTCATTGTTATTAAAAGCCCGTGTTGCATACTGGGAAATATTTTGGTCGGAGGCAAGAAACACGATAGCGGTCAAACAGTGCGTAACCTCACGTATTTATCCCCGATAATGGTAAATTCCTGCTGCATTATGCACAAACAGAAGCACGAAAGAAGGACAATGTCTTTTTCGTATTCTGAGTGAAAAGAACCGCTAACGGCGAATTAAATGACTTTCAAACATCTGCAGAGCAAACGTAGAAGATCCTAACAAACCGTGGACTCCAACAAGTTCAACATCACATCGAGACTCTTGGAGGCTTTCATCTTTTCTGCTGTGAATGGCCCAGGAGTTTCCAAGAAGTCATTGTGGATATCGCCAAAGTGAATATTTAGCCTGGTACTTGGTGATTCCGAACAGAAATTTGGTTTGGTCCACCTTTTGTAGGGGTTGAAAAGGGTGATTTGTCATCCATCGATGCTTATGACCAATTTCTGGTCAAATCGTCTTCGGTCCTCTGTCTTTAGAGTGGATAAATAACCGGGATCAATACCCTTTACGTGCTTTCTCTCTCCGTCCCTCATGTTGAATTAGTGTTTCTTGCCGCCGACCAAAATAATTCCCAGCATGCAACGCACGATTTTGTCAACAATGAAACTCGCCTATAAGATAGGGTGACCAAATGTCCGTTTTTCCCCGGAAATGTCCATGTTTTGGGTCCTGACCTGTCCTGTCGTTTTCAAACAAACAGTCAGTCAGTCTGCAACATGCCGAAGGGCAAATGGGCATTTAACAATGACTTGCACAAGAAATTCTCCGTTTTCCGGGACAAGTGGGAGGCCATGTGCACAGGTTGCGAGGTGAGAGTAGCTCAATATCTAGGCCCCACACCCCGCCCCCGGTAAGGTGTCCGGGTTTTCACAAACGGAAATATGGTCACCCTACTTTAGGAGGACTGGGAAGCATGTGGCGTAACACCCTGCATATTTAGACTGAGTTCTTCTCTTAAACTGTTCCGCATATTATTTCATGTGGTAATACAGGAAGTGCTCCACTGTGTTTTTCAACTCCATACACCTTCACTAGAATGGTTTGGATGATTTCAGCCCTGGAATTGCCAATCTCTACTGAATAAAAGGTAAAAGGTGACTGTTAACATGAAAACTACTGCTTCTAATAATGCAGGGTTACGCAAACATGTGTGAATGAAACAAAACACAACTCTTTTTGATGCAGTAACACCATTCTGACCTGGTTTAAAGCTCTCAAGAGTAATTTTGCACAATATAGGACCTTTAAACATTTGTCATCGAGTTAATGACATAATGGGAATTGAATCTCGGTACCTGTGGTGTAACATGGTTCTTTTCTTTCATATTAGATTTAATACACAATTTTGCATGCTTTTGAGTTTTACAAAGAGTCCATTGAAGGTGCACTGTGTATCTTTTTGATTCGGGGTCCATCACCTGCTTGTGTCCATGGATATGTAATTGTTCTATCTGGAATGTTCCATAGTATGACATTAAACAGCTCTTCCTTACATTTATTCAATTACAGGGGGTTTTATAGCTCAAAAATACCTACAAAAACAGGCATTCTGACTGTGAGCGGGGTTGTCTCTCCACAGATCTGACCGGTAAGTTGGTCTGATTTGGTCTCCATTAAGATAGAAAGTTTTAAAACCATATTAGAAAAGTTGCACAATGTTAGAAAAACAAAACAAAACACATAAAAGCAGAGCAGATGTCATAAAAAAAAAAAAGAAAATGGTTGATCTCTAACATCTAAAGTTACTATTGTACTCTATATTTATCAAAATGAATGACACGTTGGCCTGTATCTCTAATTAAATTAAATTATCCGTCATGCTTTGCCAGATAGTAGTAAATTGTTTGAGAGTACAAAATACAACAATATTTATGGTACTATATTTTTGCCCATGTTTGAATTTTAAACGCCCAAACAAGTTAACCATTGCATTTATAATAAACAAATATAGACATAAAGTTAAACAACGCATAATATTTCATCCAACTGTTTATAGTATCTGATTTTTGGTTTATGTAAATGTCAAAGAACCACAGTTTATTTGCCGATATATGCACAGAGCCATTGTTATATTTGCCAAACTGAATTACCTGCAACATGAACCAGCAGGCCTGTATTTATTAACCAAACCAATCCTTTGGAAATCCCTGATAATTCTCCCAAAGTCGCCTATAGCCGCTTCGCAAGCACTTCAAATGGATCTCATGCGTTGCCTCATCGAAGATCAGGTTCATAACAATGGAAAAAAGATGGATGACGCCCACAATTCAATAAACAGGCTTAGCGAGGGAGCCATTTGGGTTACTGTGTTACAAAACATCAAGCAATTTAAAGGTGTAGGCGGAGCTTCTATTGTCGAGGTTCCGCCACTTGCTCGTCTCCATGGAGATGTTATTGCACTGGCTGGAATGTTCCACAGTGTAACATATACTTATCTACCTCTATAGACATAACCAGGACACTCCGCCTGGTTAAAACACCCATAATTAAATAAATGCATGTTCAGTTTATTACCATTCGTGAAACTTTCCAGGCAACGTAATAATCTCCATGGTTGGGGAGCCTCCATAGAAAATTTACACGGTATATCTTTAATCTGTTTCTTTCTATTTGTTCAGGAGCATTACAAAAATTATAGATGAAGATAAGAATGTAATTTTCTGACAGTATAGGTCACGTCACAAACCAGGAAGACGTTTGGAAAGATGCGATGACGACTTCCGGTGTTGTTCCCGACACTGGGCTCACCGACCGACTGTGATAAAAGTGTGTGTCTGTGAAGTAAATGTGATCAGCGGTTAAACGAAGCCTGCATACTAGGGATGTAACAATAACCAAAATATCGTGATCTCGTATCGTCAAAGTTCTCACAATAATATCTTGGACCATCATAATATATCGAATTGCAGGTCTCGTTGCTTAAATTAAGAATTATGGTGCAGCAATAGCTAAAAAAACAGAGGGAACTACATAGACCATGATCCTTTGCTTCATTTCAGTGCAGACTACAAGAAGAAATAACAGTTCTAAGCACTTTCAAGTCTTAGTTCTTTGGATTAAGAGGAAAAAGAAGCACATTAACAGTTTTGTTTGCCTCCACAAAATACCACAATAAATATCGTACCGTGAGATGTATATCGTGAAAATATTGTACCGAGAGATTTAGGAATCATCTTGAATTTGGTCCCCTCGTCTCGTCTAATCGCATGTACCCAGTGCGCTCGAAGTTGTGCATCGGTGGGGAAATGATGAAAACCAAGGCGTGGTTGTAATTATTGATTAGCTAAATATAATGGAACGCAGATGAAGAAAACTGGGCCATTTTCTAGGGATGTAACAATAACCGAAATATTGTGATATCGTATCGTCAGAGTTCTCACAATAATATCATGGACCATCACAATATATCGAATTATAAGTGTCTTTGCTTAATTAAAGAGTTATGGTGCAGCAATATCTCAAAAAAAGACATAAGGAACTACATAGACCATGATCCTTTGCTCCATTTCAGTGCAGACTACATGAAGAAATCATAGTTATAAGCACTTTTAAGTCTTAGTTCTTTGGATTAAGTCTTTTAAGAGGAAAAAGAAGCATATTAACAATTTTGTTAGCCTCCAGAAAATATCGCAATAAATATCGTACCGTGAGATGTAGATCGTGAAAATATCGTACTGAGAGATTTGGATATTATTACATCCCTAATCGTGAGACTCCCCACCATATCGTGAGCTTTCCCACGATATCGCAATAAATATCGTATCGTGAGGTTCATACTGTGACGACGTCATATCGTGAGACTTGGATATTGTTAGACTGCATACACATGTGCTTTTTGGAATCATCTTGAATGACGTCTCTTCTAATGTACCCACTGCGCTCGGAGTTGTGCATCAGTGGGGGAAAAGATGAAAACTGAAGTATGGTTGTAGTTGTTGATTAGCCAAACATAACGGAACACTACAACAGGGGTCTCCAACCTGTAGCTTGGGAGGTACTAGTCGCTCTCTACCCCCTTCCAAGTAGCTCGCCAATGGATTTCTGAATTACACGTACTGTGCTGAATAAGTCAAATTTGATTACTTAAATGCCTATTGCCATTGTACACGTATCATTCTGATGCCTAACTTAGTGCACGACTAAATGGATAATGGTTTATGTTTTATAGGCATCTAACTGTACCTCATCTAAGGCTCGCCGTGGCTCTTATATTTACTCAGGTTCTTGTAACTACTAAAATTAGTAGCTCTCTGGCATTTTTGTTTTGTAAAGGTAGCTCACTGGAAGAAAAAGGTTGGAGACCCCTGCGAAGATGAAGAAAGCTGGGCCATTTTCTCATTTTTCCTAGATTTTATTTTATTTTTTCAGACTTACTACAATGAACAGAGCCCGCCGGAAGTTGCCATCGCATGTTTCCAAACGTCTTCTTGATTTGTGACGTAAGAGTGAATAGAGACGATTTGGATTTGGCAACAGACAATTCGGGAATAAATCATTTGTAAGGGAATGAGGGACTTAGTTTTCACAGTATCGTTATTCTCTTGTTCTCTTGCACACTTATACAAAATACTCCTCATACTGCATTCTCTGTTTGAATACCTGAGTACAAGCCAACTTTGTAAAACCACTTACATAACACAGAAGACTTTCAAACCCTTGTTTTATTGCACTCATATGGGAACAGGAGCTTTGTAAGCAAATTGTACCTAATTATTTCATGTAACACTCCTGACTCCTGCATGTCGACATTTTTATTCATCTGTAGACAGCATTAATTTGGCATTTTCACGCTTTTTCTGAGGCTTGGGACTCGCACAAACATAATACAAGTTTATGACCACTTGTGGGTAGAATGGAAACTGTCCCTCATATATTTTACCTCCTGTATTGTGACCTGAAGTTTCTTAATAAAGGCCTATTGTGCTTGTGTAGTTATAATCTATGACACTCCCTGGATTATCGTTATAATAAATGGTTAGCTGCTCATGGATTTCTTATCATGAGTATCAAAATTTAAAGTTTTAATAATATTTAGGCCACATTTATCCTAAAGAAAGATAATTGTATTTATATGTATTTTAAAATGGGGAAAAAAATGAAATGGCTTTCAAAATTATAATTTGAGTTTGTAATAAATAACAAAAAATTATGAAAGGAAATGATGATGGTGAAAATAATATTAGTATAGGGACTAAAAATGTTTATTTAAAAATGGGAGAGGGGAAAAAAAAGAAAAAAAAAAAGGAAGAAAGGAAGAGAAAAGGAATTTCAATTATGAATGGTTTATGTTGCACTGCCATATTACTTTTGTTTAATTTAGCCAAATTTGTGTCGATGTGTGTGGTAAGGGGGGAATGGGGGGGCTTTTTTGTTTGTTTTTTTGTTTGTTTGTTTTGTTGTTTTGTATTTGTTGTGGGTGTTGTCGGGGTGTTGCTTTATGTTTTTGTGTTTTATGCGGATTATTGTAATTTCTTAAATGTTGATTGTTGTATTATTATTATTATTATTAATGTTATATTCTGTTGCCCTTAATAATAATAATAATAATAATAATAAAAACATTAAGAATGTAAAATGCACTACAAAGAACTTTTTTTTTTTTTTATATTCAAATGCTAACTTTCTTTTAAATATGACATCATCCCGAGCGCTCAGGTACGCTTAGTTGGGAAATAATGACCTAAAGCAGCTTGAAACACGAAGCCTAATGTATCAGCGTGAGTAAGAATCCAGGTGTGGTTAGAACATTAAGCGCTTTGTCCATTAGAAATACATTAAACGCCGCTGTAATGTGATAAACTGAACGGTCCTAAGACTGATCCCTGGGGTACTCCGAGTGCAAGCTTAGCTAACGTATTTCAACCTAATTATCTTCGTTTGGCAGATTTAAAGGTAACAGCCCTGAAATACATAAAGCTAGTGCTGAGTGCAAAAGTCAGTTGTGACAGATGTGTCCCCAGAGTCACACGGGGGAGTCCCAGCTCTGAAACATCTGGATTAAGAAGCAACTTATTGGAAAGGATTTGACAGTTACACAACAATTCAACCTGCAAATACAGCCCTTTTCCCTCTGGGTTTGTGTTTCCTCAGAGCCTTAGGTGTCTCTTGCCCCATTGAACACACCTCGAATCTGTGACTCATCTGAAACTCAATCACAGTTGCACAAGCCTGAACCTGTTGGCAGTTTTGCAATCAAAGTGAACAGCCTCACACAAAAAGTTCACTCAGCATTCAAGCAACGGTTTTCCGAGCTTTGTTTATCAAAGGGGACACAAAATGATCTATATTTAAAGCAACAGTATGTAACTCGTAGCCAAAAATATGCTAAAATAAAGTTGTTTTTGTCATTTTAGTCGTGTTTATTGCACTAAAAACAGAAATTATGCTTGCATGTCCACAAACTAATACATATTTGGCTTGGAAAAGAGCCTCAAGCTGTTGGCTTCCAAAGAAATTTTGTTTTTTTGGCTATAATTACTACATTATAATCGCCCACAGTGTGACATTAAACACATTTGTGTCCCTGGAGAATGTTCTGAAGTGTAATTTTATGAATTTTATGGAATCATGCAGGTGCTGAGCCAGCACCAGAAAGTTACATACTGTACATTTAAGCACTGAATATATTGCAACTCTTACAATTTCAGTCTAGAGCAACACTGAACATAATAAATAAAAGTATATAAAAGTATGAATTTTATGTATTCTCCAAACTACAGTATCTAAAAATATTAACCAGTGCACAAAAAACTCCAATAACAACTCTTTAAGTGCATATTTCATTCTAAATAGTAGCAGATTTTTTACAGTGTTTAATGTTTATTGTATTTTAAAGGTATAATATGTAACTTATTCTGGTGGAAGCTCTGTTTACTGCTTGTCTCCTTGGAAATGTTATGATTTTAGTGTGACATTAAGCATATCACATCCCCATGGAGGTGTCACCATCTGTGTAGAGGTGATTGCTCATACTAACAATTCATGTTTTTCCAAGTACTTTTGTAAAAACAACTTTAATTGAATAAATACATTTTAATGCACACTGTGGAACATTCAAGGCCACACAGTAACATCTCCATGGACCCTTATAGGTTGTGTAGAGAGATTAGGTAAGGTGGTAGTGTGAGTGCAGTTCACAGTTTCTGCAGTGTCACAGCTCCTCCAGGGCTTCTTCTGCTGCTGCTGTTGGTCTGTGGTAAAGCTGCTTAGGCCCAGTGCCAGAAAAATATCACAGCAGCTTCAGGTTTGTCACGTTCAACCATCAGAGGAGGTAAGTTTCGTATATAACAAGGTTTATATCAGGAGTGTAGTGAGCGTGGTACGCAGGGGTTTACCGTTCACCCACTTCTCCCGATGTGAGTAATAAATATAAAAAATCCTGAAACTTAAATGTCAAACCAGAGCTATTGGCAAAGGTGAAAAAACCTGCACAGGCTCATGATCTCTGCAGTACTGTGCTATAGTGACCTGACACATGAGGGACCAGGACTGATCCCAGGACTAAACCAGTACTGAAACAGGAAAAAAAAACAGGACTAAGCCAGGACTAAGCTAGGTCTAAACCAGGACTAAACCAGGCGTAAACCAGAACTGAACCAGAACTGAGTGTCGCGACGGGCCTGGAGGTCACGATCACGCTTTGAGGACACACTGCTGCACGGGCTCAGGGTTCTCCTCTCCCCCTCTCTCTCTCAAGTCCAAGATTAGTCCTGGTTTAGCCCTGGTTCAATCCTGGTTTAGTACTGGTTTAGACCTGGTTTATTCCTTGTGTAGTCCTGGTTTAGTCCTGGTTTAGACCTGGTTTAGTCCTGGGGTAGTCCTGATTCAGTCCTGATTAAGTCCTGGTTTAGTCCTGGTTTAGTCCTGGTTTAGACCTGGTTTAGTCCTGGTTTAGACCTGGTTTAGTCCTGGTTCAGTCCCGGTTTAGTCCTGGTTCAGTCCTGGTTTAGTCCTGGTTTAGACCTGGTTTAGTCCTGGTTCAGTCCTGGTTTAGTCCTGGTTTAGTACTGGTTTAGACCTGGTTTATTCCTTGTGTAGTCCTGGTTTAGTCCTGGTTTAGACCTGGTTTAGTCCTGGGGTAGTCCTGATTCAGTCCTGATTAAGTCCTGGTTTAGTCCTGGTTTAGACCTGGTTTAGTCCTGGTTCAGTCCTGGTTCAGTCCTGGTTTAGTCCTGGTTCATATGTTGTAGGCTATGGTTTATGTTGTATAGGTGATTATAAATGGCGTTAATGTTAATAACATGATTCCACATCATTATGAGTAAAAAAATATATATATATATATTACAGATTTTTACTGGGCTGAAGCCTTTATGTTTTCACATCGATGACGTCACAAATCACATACACCACTTAAAAAAATCCCCTCTACACCATTGGTCTATAAAGGAACGTTTTTGTGTTTCTTTCAAACTTTCAAAGTGGGCAACCTCTGAGTTTTATTTTTCCAGTTGTCTCAGCCCTGGTGCAGGTAGAACTCATTTCTGTTTATTTTCTGTCAAAGAACAAGATTTGTGGAGTTTATCTTCATGCTTTGAATTAGTTGGACAAACAAAGCAGGCCCCTCGAGCA
The DNA here is from genome assembly GCF_026225935.1 of Boleophthalmus pectinirostris. Taxonomy (NCBI): domain Eukaryota; kingdom Metazoa; phylum Chordata; class Actinopteri; order Gobiiformes; family Gobiidae; genus Boleophthalmus; species Boleophthalmus pectinirostris. The sequence continues at coordinate 12,214,565 of NW_026571404.1, forward strand.
ATCAAAGCACCCGGCTCTTTAGACCGAGATAATGATCAGGGCAGATAGGCTGTGTTTTTTCTATGTGTTTATATTCTCATAGTAATAGGCAACAACTGTTACCAATCTATATTTTATTATTTTTTGTTATTTCGATAAATAGCAACCGTCGCTGTCATTGCAACCATATAAGGTTTAGGTATAAGCTCAAGGAAATTTTAACTTCACTAAAAGGCCTGTCATGATAATTACTATTTGGACTTATGGTTCAATATGTGAAAACTGGGTCAATATGTTTTTGGGCCTCATATATATCCAATGTGCATTTCCTTTATGCTGTATAGACCTTTTTCACAACAGCCGGAAGTGCCGCGATGTAGCATGAACGTCACTTACATTAATGCTTTTCTATGGTAAAAAATCTGTGGAAATGTCTTGTGAATTTTCCAGCAGCTTCATAAATCTGCCCCATCACCAAATCTTCATCCAACAAGGTCGACAAATGACATATTCTGTCCATGAAGAATTTATCCACAACTATCAAGGTAAGAAAGACGAAAACATAAAGGCAAATCATGAATAAAACATAAGTAACTTATTAACTCGGTCTTATTCTAAAATTAAAATTCGATTTCATGATGTAGATATCAGCATAGACAGAGATTTGTGCAGCTAGACATGTAATTTGTGAACATCTGTAGTATTCAAATTTAACAAGTTATTGAATTACTTATTACTTATGTTTTATTCATGACCAAAATATTAGTTTTGCTCAGGAGTAGTTCAGTAATGCTAGACGTTGTTCTCCTTTAAGGGCCTGTTTACATGAGAACACTTGCGGGTAAAAACGACAAAATATTTTTATCAGAAGTGTCTTTTGTTTAAACGGTGATGGCGTTTTGGGGGTTAAAAATGCAAAAATCTGAAACCACCCTCCAGCGTGGAAAAGTTGAATACGCTCCGCCGTAGTGTTTCTGTCTACACTGCCCAAGACGCAAAACTCTGGTCAGATCTGCTCAGGTCACATACACGTTCACGTCACATACATACAGCACACAGAAACAAATGTCCCAACAAACGTACAGAATATGCAGAGATACTATTAGTGAACAGAGAAGGATCTGCTATTACCTCTGGATGCACCAGTTCATCGCAGGCGAGCCAGACGGATATGGACGAGACCTGGAGAACAAGTCGATGGTGGGACAACTTTGTGGAAGGAGTAGCTGTTGAAAATGTGTGCCGTGAAAACTTCCGTATGTCCAAAGACACCCTTCTGGTTGCTCTAAATGAATGCTGCCTGACATGCATACCCAATCGAATTTCACACACTTTTGCGTTACTGTATGCACGCAGATTTCCTCCCGAAAACCCTTGTCTAAATTCGAAATAAATAGTGAATATGCGATGCCACTTTTGCATCTTCTGTTCAGACCGTCACCGTATAAACGTTGCCTAAGTTTTTGTCTTTCTTACCTTGATAGTTGTGGATAAATTCTTCATGGACAGAATATGTCCTTTGTCGACCTCGCTGATGGGTTGGCAGATTTAAGAAGCTGGTAGAAAATACGTGAGACATTTCCACAGATATTTTGTCATAGAAAAGCATTAACCGGGAGTTACGCTCACCCTACATCGCAGCAATTCCAGCCGTTGTGAAAAAGTCTATTAGGGATTTTTTGTTTATTTTTTGTAGTACCATAAGATTGGAGCAGTTTAGTCATTTTAGTAAGTTCATTCTTCTTTATTTAAGTTCATGTTTTTTGTTTTTTTTTTAGAATATACATTTAGAATCAGTTTTTGAGACAATCCCGCTTTAGTGTTATCGTGTCAGTGGCATAAATTAGTTTCAGTATTACCGTCTATATTTTCTTCGCCAGTGTATCACAATTCAGATTTTGTTTTTGTGACCGGCCTATTCACCAATTCACCTCAAAAAGCATGTGTGGAAAATGGAAGGAAGGCACGGAGAGATCCCAAAACCCCTGCTAAAGATTTTTTAAAAGCCTGAGTATCAACACCGCAGCGTTAACCACTCTGCCGCGATGCATTTACATATTACCCCAAATACCCTTACCTCAACTTTACAGTATTTGAAAGACTATACAACTCTTATGTGCTTAGTTGAGCGGAAAAAAATATATTAAATGCACCTAAAACGTTCAGGGAGGGTCTAATTCCTTCAGAAATGTGAAAAATTTGCAAAACTGTACAAAAACATTTTCTCTGGCCGCTAACTTTCTCACACCCGTATAACTGCGCAGTGTTCAGAAGTGTTGTACTTACTCAAGGCACTTATTAGAAGATTAGATTTCAAACATCGAGTAGCCATTTTGGACCCATTTTCCAGGAGTAATAATTGCTCAAAGGGTTGTGACACTGCATTCCTGATTTGTAGTTGTGTACTTTTTTTTTTTTTTTTTTTTTTGAAACCGTGCTTTAGTGTCACTGAAGGAGGCCGGGGGAGCGTTTTGACGTAGATTGGCGCTTCTACTGAGGGCTGCAATGAGAACCAGACCGAGCGGGGATAGAAAGAACAAAAAACGTTTTCAAGGGAATCCAGTTTCTGACACTTCGCGATGGTTGGCAATTTCAAAACCGCAATGCCTACAACTGGTTAAGATACTTTATACTAAGATACTACAAGGCCCAGTACAGCGGGGGAAAGATTAAACTGTCAAACTTGAAAAGGGGAATTTTGGCGAAGCATTATTAGACTCTGAAAAGCAGTAAAAATGGGGTCAGTGGTACCGTAAGTCATTAGTTTGGCTTTTGGAGCATCCTTAACTTATTTCCAAGGGTGTGCGAGAATCCAAAAAAGACTAGCGAGGCCCAACTTCCTGCTGTCCAAATGAATGAACGTGTGTGAAAAACGCATCTGGAAAATGAATCGCGGCCCAAAATAGTGTGATTTTTCTCATTTTTTAAAGGCTCTAACTCATAAAATGTGACCGTTTATTTGAAATATTTTTGGATGAGTTGAAGTGTAAAAAAGGACAAGTATTTATTTGGGAGAGTTTGTTTCCTCGAGCGTGATTGAGTGCTCGTCCCTCTGAAACGTCTCCTGGCAGCTTTACTCGTTGGTTTGAACCGTAGTGCGGTGCTTCCATTCATTTTGTCTTGCATCAATATGTGTCAGTCCTCGGCACATCTAAAACCTGGTTCAGTCCTGGTTCAGTCCCGGTTTAGTCCTGATTTAGTCTTGGACACCTTGGACACATCTGTCAATGGAAGTGGATCACTCCTTGCTGGTTTAGTTCCTGAAATATTCTGGTTTAGTCCTGGTTCAGTCCTAGTTTAGTCTTGGTTTAATCCAGATTTAGTTCTGGTTCAATCCTGGTAGTTCATTTCAGTCGGTTTTCAGTCCTGATTTCTGTTTAGTCCTGGTTCCTGTCTTGGTTTATCCTTTAGTTTGGTTCTCCTGGTAGTTCATTTCAGTCCTGGTTTAATCCTTATTTAGTCCTGGTTTAGTTCTTTTACAGTTCTGTTTTAGTTCTTGTTCAGTCCTGGTTTAGACCTGGATTAATCCTGGTTCAGTTCTGGTTCAGTCCTGGTTTAGTCTTGGTTCAGTTCTGGTTTAGTCTTGGACACCTTGGACTCATCTGTCAATGGAAGCGGATCACTCCTTCCTGATGGTTTATTTCAGTCCTGGTTTAGTCATGGTTTAATCCTGATTTAGTCCTGGTTTAGTTCCTGAACAGTTCTGGTTTAGTTATGGTTCAGTCTTGGTTCATTTCAGTCCTGGTTTAGTCATGGTTTAATCTTGATTTAGTCCCAGGTTAGTCCTGGTTTAGTTCTCATTCAGTCCTAGTTTAGTCCTGGTTCAGTCCTGGTGGTTCAGTTCAGTCCTGGTTTAGTTCTGGTTCAGTCCTGGTTCAGGTTAATGCTGGTTTATTCTTAGTTTAATCCAGATTTAGTTCTGGTTTGGTTCTTTTCAGTCCTGGTTTAGTCATGGTTTAATCTTGATTTAGTCCCAGGTTAGTCCTGGTTTAGTTCTCATTCAGTCCTAGTTTAGTCCTGGTTCAGTCCTGGTGGTTCAGTTCAGTCCTGGTTTAGTTCTGGTTCAGTCCTGGTTCAGGTTAATGCTGGTTTATTCTTAGTTTAATCCAGATTTAGTTCTGGTTTGGTTCTTTTCAGTCCTGGTTTAGTCATGGTTTAATCTTGATTTAGTCCCAGGTTAGTCCTGGTTTAGTTTAGTCCTGGTTCAGTCCTGGTATAATTCTTTTACAGTTCTGAGTTAATTATGGTTCAGTCCTGGTTTAGTTCTCATTCAGTCCTGGTTTAGTCCTAGTTTAATCCTGATTTAGTCCTGGTTCAGACACATCTGTCAGTGGAAGTGGATCACTCCTTCACCGTGGTTCTCCTCGAGGTTTATCTTGTTCTCACTGGGTTTTTTGGAATTTTTCCTTATCGAGAAGGAGGGTCTGAGGATGAGGCGCTCTGGGACAGTTTTCCATTCTCTTATTTCTGGTGAATGCTGGTCAGTCGTCTTATTTATGACGTTTCATTGTTTGATTGTCCAACTTTCTTTTGGTTAGATCAACAGTTTGGTGAAGCCATTGTTATTGTGAAACATTGAATAATTAATTAACCCTAAACTTTGTCTCTTACTCATATCTCTGGTGTTGGTAATTCTTTTTCCCGTTTTGGATAAATAAACTGACAACATCATTTAATCCCTAATTATCTCACAAAAACATTCATGTCATACATTTCCAAAGAAAATGGTCATTCTTGAAGTCGGGGAAATCACCTCAAGTATTACACACACTATATCTCCTATCATCAACCGTGAATATCTGTCCGAGTGGAGAAATGGAGAATCTCAGAGTGCTTGCAAATAAGGAAATGAAAAACGATGAGCCACAGGAGCTTGTTAGCAGATTCATTAGTAACATAATGCATGTGCATCCTTATCTCTGGGGTCAGGGGTCACGTCTTCATCAGATTCCTCCACAGACTCATCATTTGTCATGCCAATTAAGGCCATGCACTTCCCAACAGATGTCCACTCTCAAACACCATTTCACATTTCACCATTCTCTAGTGTCTCTAGTGTTTTTTCTTTCCATGTGCATTTAATTTGACTCACCAAGATACAGGTGCTGGCTTACAACGACAAAGTTGCAATAATGAACTGACTGCCTATACAGTGAAAGTGTTAATAGCTCGGAGATCATTTGTAATCTTATAACAAAGCTAATGAACAAACTAATCTTTTAAGAGCTTTTAATCATATTATACCATATTTTCCAGGCTATTAGGCACTCTGGATTATAAAACGCACTGTCATTAAATGGTCTATTTTCGGACTTTTTTCTTTAAACTTTAAACAAAACACAACAGTTGGATGGGTCAGTGGGACTTTGTTTGTCGCGTTCACTGTGACTCTGGGCTTTGTTCAGTTGTGGCGTGTAGGGAGGGTGCAGTCTGGGTCCGCTGGATTGTCGGCGTGTTCGCAGTGACTCAGTTGTTCAGTTGTGGCTAGAAGTGGCACATTGCGTTCGCCTTTTCGGTTCATTCCTCTGTTCGATTCCTCGTCCGTGTGGAGTAATGAGTGTGGCTGTGGGTGTTTTTCGCTGCGTGGTCGCTGTTTGCTCCGTGTGTGTTTGCGTGTCCTGCAGGTGGCGCGGCTTTGTAGTTTACTGAAGTCGTGCTGGGACACCCGAGTGGATTTGTGTATAGAGCGCTCTGGATTACAGGGCGTGCGGCCGTTTTTTGATGGAGCTAGAGGTTTAAGAGTGCGTCTAATAGCCCAGAAAATACAGTAGTTGTTTTTCCTTCTCATTTAAGTTGTATTTGGAGTGATTTGTGCATGTACCACCTAGTGCCTCTGATCAATTTCATTTCTCTCCAGTGATTAGGTCAGGAATCAGAATACACTAGACGATTTGCAAGAACCCCGGAAGTTTGTAGACAGCATACCGGCCAATCAGTGAAGAGCTGTGAAGCCATGACCTCAAACTCAACTGTCTGTCTGGGGCCCTTTTATGGAACAGCACAACAGTAAACAAAGAGGTCAAGATGGATGTAGACCAGGGCTGCCAAACATACGGCCCGGGGGCTGGATGCGGCCCTCCAAGACCTTTACTCTGGCCCTCGGCTGATTTTCTACTAAAATATTTTAATTCTATTTTCTATTAAAATATTGGTAATTTTCTGCGGCGTTTATCATAGCAGCATCTCCAGTGTCTCTGTGCGTGGCCCCTCCCACCAGAGCAGCACAAATGAAGACTTCCCTCTTTCCAAACGCTCTTAAAGGACGATCGTTTGACTGTTGACCGTGACACCCTCATCAGAAAAATGTCAAAAATGAGAAAAGTGGAGCCGAGTGCAGGATTTTCCAAAAATAATGGACTTATTCCTATTTGCATACAAGTTAATGTTAAAACATTGTGCTGAAACTGCATTTTTCTTAAAGTTTCAGGTTGTTCATAATATTATAATATTTTGTAAAAGAAAGAGTTCATCAATTAAAAAAAGATTTCTGTAATAGATTTGCATTTCTCTGCACAAATATTTGAACTTATTGTTATTTCTGGGATATATATGCCTTTTTTTTTTTTCCCCGGGCCCCTTTGGGATCAAAGTAGGCTGGATACGGCCCCCGGACCAAAATTAGTTTGACACCCCTGATGTAGGTGAAGCCGTACATTCTGTGTTGACAGCGTTTCCTGAGATTGAGGATTTAAAACCAGAACAAAGAGAATGTTTGGTGAATTTTCTCAAGAGGAAAGACGTTAGTTGCCCTTCTTCCTATGGGATTTGGCACATCACATACTTCACGACCAAATAGCAGCGATTGGTTAAATGAAAAAAGTACCCACCTACCGTTGAGCAATTGAATCCTAATGCTGCGTGTTCAGACAGTTTCCATGAAGTGAAACCGACTGATGAATCAGGCTAGTGATTTGTGCACGTTTGAGCAATCTTTAATCTCTTTTTTTCATTTTCAAGTTGCCACATTACCGAACAATCACTGTTTTCACTGCCACCGGAATATGTCCACTGCACAATTCATTCTCCTTTTTTTTTTTTTCAGCTCCCATTGGGCACTGCAGTTTTCTAATGTGGACTTCAGCTGACTTGTGTCTTTTATTGAGTCATTTTAGATCAATATTGTGATTTAAAATATTCAAATTATAAGAGAGGAGTCCAAAGACGTCGTAGATTATAATTATTATAATGAGCGCAATAGGTTTTCTTTAAATGGTTAGATCAAATAACAACCAAACACAAATCTCTTAAAGCATTTTCCCTGTTTGGTCTTGTTGCTTTTATGAGACGTATTGTTGCCATCAAAATCAAAATGATCCATGAAATTCAAAACGTGTACTTTCTAATACACAGTCCCAACAAGGCTTAACTGTGTGCTGTCCAAACTAATAAAAGTGAGTGTGAAAACGCATCTGGAGAAATGATCCAACAATGTATTTCATAAGTTTCAGCGATTTGGTCCACGGAGCAAACCCTCCCTTACACCAAATGTCACAACTAATTATCTTGGTGTTACATGTGGCAAAAATATTAATCTCCGTGGTTAGAAAAGTAGCGAAGACGTGTAAAGTATGAGAGCGAGTTTGAATATTGTTCTTTAACCTGCTCAGCTTGGCAGGTCAGGTGAAGTTTACACTGTTAAAACATCGCAAAACGGTGTCACGTCAAGTTGCCAGCCGCAGGAAAGTTCAGCAAAGTGTCTCTCAAATGATTGTCTAATAGTCCTGGCACTTGTTGTATTGTTTTATGTGGCAAATCCCACCCATCTGGCAACCACTCCCAGCCAAGACAAATCATAAAAATTATCGTCAAAATTTGCTTGGCTCAGTTGTTTAAGCTCTTGTGGGAAAAGAAGATGGAAAACGCTTGAGGTGTCCAGAGTTAAGTGATGTTGCAGCGCCCCCGGTGGCTGGAAAGAGCATTGGAGTTGTCGTTTTATCTAATTGCGTAACACATTTATAGTCTTCGGGTTTTGAAATGCTGGTAAGAATAATACAAATGCAAGTTGTCTTCAGTTCTGGGTCAGTTCAGTCCTGGTTTAATCCTGGTTTAATCCTGATTTAGTCCTGGTTTAATTCTTGTACAGTTTGGTTTACTTCTGGTTCAGTCCTAGTTCAGTTTAGTCCTGGTTTAGTTCTCATTCAGTCCTGGGTCAGTTCAATCCTGGTTTAGTCCTGATTTAATCCAGATTTAGTCCTGGTTCAGTTGTAATTTAGTTCTTTTACAGTTCTTGTTTAGTTCTGGTTCAGTCCCAGTTTAGTCCTGGTTTTGTTTCTCATTCAGTCCTGGGTCAGTTCAGTCCTGATTTAGTCCTGGTTTAATCCTGATTTAGTTCAGTGCTGGTTTAGTTCTTGTACAGTTCTGGTTCAGTCCTGGTTTAGTCCTGGTTCAGTCTTGGTTTAATCCTGGTTAAATTCTCATTCAGTCTTGGTTTAGTCCTGGTTCAGTTCTGGTTCTATCCTGGTTTAGTCCTGGTTTAATCCAGATTTAGTCTCGGTTCAGTTTTGATTTAGTTCTTCTGCAGTTCTGGTTTAGTTCTGGTTCAGTCCTGGTTCAGTCCCGGTTTAGTCCTGGTTTAGTTCTCATTCAGTCCTGGGTCAGTTCAGTTCTGGTTTAGTCCTAATTTAATCCTGATTTACTTCAGTCCTGGTTTAGTTCTTGTACAGTTCTTGTACAATTCTGGTTCAGTCCTGATTTAATCTTGGTTAAATTCTCATTCAATCGTGGTTTAAACCAGATTTAGTCCTGGTTCAGTTTTGATTTAGTTCTACAATTCTGGTTCAGTCCCAGTTTAGTCCTGGTTTAGTTCTCATTCAGTCCTGGGTCAGTTCAGTCCTGGTTTAGTCCTAGTTTAATCCTGATTTAGTTCAGTTCTGGTTTAGTTCTCGTATAGTTCAGGTTTAATCCTGGTTTAGTCCTAGTTTAATCCAGATTTAGTCCTGGTTTATTTCTCATTCAATCCTGGGTCAGTTCAGTCCTGGTTTACTTCTTTTATAATCCATATTCACTCCTGGTTCAGTCATGGTTTAGTCTTGATTCAGTAATTGTTTAGTTCCGTTTCAGTCCATGTTCACCTTGAAAAAAAAAACAAAAAAAAAAACACTTGGGGGTGTCCAGAGTTAAGTGATACTACAGCGCCCCTGGTGGCTGGAAAGGGCACTGAAACTGTCTCGTTATCTGACAGAGATTCAGACGTAATGGAGAGCAGATGCCTTGAAGACTGATACTAAACTAAACATTAAAGAAGCAAGACTATATCCAGCGTGCAATCGAGCCGGAGTTAATTGCGTAACACATTGTCTTCAGGTTTTGAAACGCTGGTAAGAAAAACAAAATGGAAGGATTCATGACATATAAAAATAAACTAGGTCATTGGTCTCATTGCGGCTCATGTATAGAAACCTAAAGAATACAATATGGAAACACAATACACGCGAAGAAAGATGACGGCCGGCAGCTGTTTGCAGATGTGGGTCCTGCGTATTTTTTATTTATTTATTTCCGATGATGATTTTCAGATGTTATAATAAATATGTAGAGGTTTTTAAATAAATACTGTGGCTAATTCACCTCGTCGTTATTGTTCAAAAGAAATATGTCAGAATTTGCAAAGCGACTTGGGAAAAAAGTTTGGTTTAGTCCTGGTTCAGTCTGGATTCTGTACTGGTTTAGTCCTGGTTCAGTCCTGGTTTAGTTCGTGTACAGTGAAGATTTAGTTCTGGTTCAGTTCAGTCCTGGTTTAGCCCTGGTTCAGTCCTGGTTGAGTTCCTTTACATTTCTGATTTAGTTCTGGTTCAGTCCTGGTTCAGTCCTGGTTAAATTCTCATTTAGTGCTGGATCAATTCAGTCCTGGTTTAATCCTGATTTAGTCCTGGTTCAGTCCTTGTACAGTTCTGGTTTAGTTCTCCTTCAGTTCTGGTTCAATTCAGTCCTGATTTGGTCCTGATACAGTTCTGGTTCAGTCCTGGTTTAATCCTGGTTAAATTCTCATTCAGTCCTGGGTCAGTTAAGTCCTGATTTAGTCCTGGTTCAGTCCTGGTTTAGTCCTGATTTTGTTCTCATTCAGTCCTTGGTCATTTCAGGCCTGGTTTAGTCCTGGTTTATTTCTGGTTCAGTCCGGGTTTAGTTCTCATTCAGTTCTGGGTCTGTTCAGTCCTGGTTCAGTCCCGGTTTAGTCCTGGTTTAGTCCTGGTTTAATCCTGATATAGTCATGTTTCAGTCCTGGTTTAGTTCTTTTACAGTTCTGGTTTAGTTCTGGTTTAGTCCTGGTTTAGTCCTGGTTCAGTTCAATTGTGGTTCAGTCCCAGTTTAATCCTAGTTTAGTTTTCATTTAGTTCTGGTTTAATCCTGATTTAGTCCTGGTTCAGTCCCAGTTTAATCCTAGTTTAGTTTTCATTTAGTTCTGGTTTAATCCTGATTTAGTCCTGGTTCAGTCCCAGTTTAATCCTAGTTTAGTTTTCATTTAGTCCTGGTTTAATCCTGATTTAGTCCTGGTTCAGTCCTGGTTTACTTCTTTTACATTTCTGGTTTAGTTCTGATTCAGTCCTGGTTCATTTAAGTCCTGGTTTAGCCCTGGTTTAGTCCCGGTTTAGTTCTCATTTTGTCCTGGGTCTAGGGTTTAGTCCTGGTTTAATTCTGATTTAGTCCTGGTTCAGTGCTGCTTCAGTTCTTGTATAGTTCTGGTTCACTCCTGGTTTAGTCTTGGTTCAGTACTGGTTTAGTTCTGGTTTAGTTCTGGTTTAGTCCTGGTCTAGTCCATGTTCATCTTGAAAAAAAAAGTATGTATATGTATATATATATTTTTGTATGTTTGCATAATAATAATAATAAGAAGAAGAAGAAGAAGAAGAAGAGAACGAAGATTTTTATATATTTTTTCTCAGTATTATTCAGTAACAATTTTATTATCCTTAAGTATTTTATTATCCTTTTTCCTCATTAACAGAGAGCCATAAAGTCCCTTAATAACAAATGACTGTATCCATTTTGGGCCCTGGAACCTGCATAAAGTTGAGCAATATAAACTAGAGAACACACGAGTTCAGGACTTTTCCATATCTGCCTGTTCTCATTTCTTCAGCTGTGAATAACTTTGTGATGAAATGTATCCGTTCTCACTGCTAATAACATGAGCTCATATTTGAATATTGTTCCTATAAATCACATTTCCATAAAAGATCTCCAACGCGATACAAAGCTCAATCCAATCTTTAATCAGTCACACATGGACCTGCTGTCATGGTATAACGATTAGCCACGAGTCTTCGGAGGATTACACCTCGAATGTGATGGTTACGATGACGGGCCGGGAGTAGACGGGGGCAGGGAGGGAGCGGAGGGGGAAAGTGCACTGTCATTGGGACTAAAGCTCCAGATCTCTGCCAAAACAAACGCAGGGAGGGGCACAGAGGAGCTGAGAGACAGGAATTCAACTCGCGGACAGACGGGCCCGAGGGAAAAGAGATGGAAAAGCACTGATTATAAAGCCGCGCTGTGGAACTTTCCCGGTGGAGGGTCTGACACCTGCTGGTCGATGTGGAGATGTTTTTACTTTGGAATATTCAACGTTATTGCTTTAAACTTTTCTATTCCGCATTTAATAAAATCACAGGTATTTTTGTGTTTGCGTGAGTCGTCTCTCCACAGATCTGACTCGTAACTTGACCATTGCATAATATAAATCTGGAAAATTAGTTCATTGTCTCACTGTTAGGGTTCTCTTGCCTCTACATAAATCTACAACTTGACCTCTTGGCTTTTCTGTGAAAGGTGGGACTGAGTTGTTGTTTTGCAAGCCTCAAGTACGTCTCAAGTCTTTGACCTCAAGTCCGAGTCAAGTCAAGTCAAAACAGGCAAGTCCAAGTCGAGTCTCGAGTCACAGGCCCATAAATCCAAGTTAAGTCCAAGTTGTCTGCTTTGAGCTTCAAGTCATTACACCAGAGTTTTGGGGGTTTTTTGCTGTATTTTTACACTAAATTGTACTTAAATGTATTTGTATTATGTATTTAGTTGTAGAAATGCAATGTTTTCCTTTTTAAATGTCTTGATAAGAGTGCGAATCATTACTGTCAGAATAGAAAGGGTTAGAGTAATTCTTTTACAGACTTTTCTTAAATTCTTTTACAGTTCTGGTTTAGTCCTGGTTCAGACCTGGTTTAGTTCTTTTACAGTTCTTGTTTAGTTCTGGTTCAGTCCAGGTTTAGTCATAGTACATTTAGTTTAGTTTAGTTCTCATTCAATCCTGGGTCAGTTCAGTCCTGATTTAGTCCTGGTTCAGTCCTGGTTTAGGTCTTTTACAGATCTAGATTACGTCTGGTTCAGTTTAGGTTTGGTTCAGTTTTGGTTCAGCCCCAGTTTAGTCCTGGTTTAGTTCTCATTCTGTCCTGAGTCAGTCCAGTCCTGGTTTAGTCCTGGTTTAATCCTGATTTTATCCTGGTTGAGACCTGGTTTATTTCTTTTACAGTTCTGATTTAGTTCTGGTTCAGTTGTGGTGGTTCTGTCCTAGTCCTAGTCTAAGCATCACGTCTTCTCAAGTCACAGGGCTCAAATCCAAGTCAAGTCCCAAGTCACTGACCTTCAAGTCCAAGTCAAGTCCCAAGTCTTAGTCTATTTTACTAAGTCAAGTCTCAAGTCCTAAAAA